>NC_138983.1:74763280-75301831 GCF_964341445.2 Mesoplodon mirus | reverse complement strand
AGTTTTGATAAGTACACCTTAAGATACAGAGGGAAGCAAAAACCATCGAGGGGGAGAAGGAACTTCCGTTTGAGAATAGGCAGTTGGAAGAACTCCTCAGTCTGGAAGACATGATGTGGGAGGGAATCTGAGTAGCTCATGTAACGTGTGTATAGATTATTCACTAAATCTTGAGTTAGCTCTTAAGATTGAGAAGAAGCAGCATTAGGGAAAAATAAAGCAAGCTGCCCTCCACATCCTAAGACACGGTACCAACTGAGACTATAAATCTGCAGGTCCAGATTCATTCACAGATGGTAGGCTGATGGGAAGCTGTTAGCCAGAGTTAGGGGGGTTAGGGAGCAAATCCCCAACTTCAGATGCTGTAGAGGGTAACGACCTGCCTCTCTCATGCAGGGGGAGATGGAATTCTCAGCTCAATGCCTCAGGACTCCGGTCCATTATCATGGCTGTTCTAATCTGTTTCTGAAGTGGTCTTTTCTACAGCATTTAAAAAAGTGACTGCATTATCCTGAACATTTTTATCAAGTAACAAATCAGCTGACATAAATGCATAAAGTTGGCTGAAAGCAGGCCTGGATTTCAAAGCCCCTTCGGCATGTCTAGGTTGGGCACACGTCATGGAGCCTAAGAGTTTATTTAGGTGGGGAGTCTTAAAAAGCTGAAACTAAAAGTGACCAAAAAATCATCAAACTTTAAAGTCGGAAAAAGTCTCATTCTTTTTCAAATGTAAAAAGCATTAACTGAGTCATTAAATGAGCTTTTAAAAAAGCCTCCTGGCAAGAGTGACAGATATAGAACTTTAAACCCGTGCCTCTGGGGCCAATGCTCTTTCTATCATAAAATGTTTCTCCCTAACATTTGATGAATCAAAACATACACACACAAACACACACACACATAACGTTAAGACCCAGGGTTCACTCTTCAACTTGCTTTCAACCACATGGAAACTTTATGGATTGAGTCTTTCAGATATTATTTCAGAGCAGATAAGCCAAATGCT
Organism: Mesoplodon mirus; assembly: GCF_964341445.2. NCBI lineage: Eukaryota > Metazoa > Chordata > Mammalia > Artiodactyla > Ziphiidae > Mesoplodon > Mesoplodon mirus. The sequence goes on along the minus strand of NC_138983.1, from coordinate 75,300,825 downwards.
ATTTCTCTCACCTGGCTCCAAGCACTGTTTAGTCTTCTCCAACTGGGTATAATTATTCACTAGGGCTCTCACCTGTTGTTCAACACTCAAACTTGTGATGGCCATGCTGTGGACTCCATTGTCTTGAGAGGAAAGCTTACACACCAAAACATTTGGGTGGGTGAAAGGAACACAGGAGAGGAGACTAGAGGAAAGGTATCAGTAAATATGTAGTGAGTTGTTGCTTTTCTACCTTGATTATGCCTGAATGGCTATTTTTATTAACATGAGCTTGCGCTACATGCTTGATGCATGACACACGCAGACTCCCTTAACTTAGAACATAATTGTGGCACATGTATCTCCAGCTACAAATATAGATGCCAAAGAGCCTAAGGAGCTCTGAGGGTCATATAAATTCATTTATTTTTTGAGTTTTTCTTTTTTTGTGTGAGAATTGAATAGAAATAAAAGCTAAAATATATCCCTTACTCACCTAGCAATTTCTTTTCATCTTCCTTTTCTCAGGTAACATCTCCTCTAGGAATCCTCCCATACCCAGGAAAAGATAGTTTCTCCTACTCTATACAATCAAAACCCCCTGAGCAACCCTTTCTCATACCTTTTATAGAAAAGTGTTGAATTGTGGATTTACTTGTCTGAATCTTCTTTAACCTGTGAGAAAATTGAGTGCAGGGGCTGCATCTTCCAACAGTGTATCTTCCAGTGCCAAGCACAAAAGAGTCAACTAACATGTAGCTTTAAAAAAAAGTATCTTGTACATATTGTAAGTGTTCAATACATTTGTACATCAAATACATGAAATAATCAAGGCTAAGAAATACGCTAAGAAAAAATTAATGTTAAGGAGGATTTATAAATGAGTAGAAAGGGGGTTTTAGGGAAGAAATCATGATTTAAGATTATTAGTTTTTTTTAACCTGGTATATGTTGAGGATTGCTATAGAAGAAAAGGCAATTCAATACTTTGAAAATGTGTGGTCTATATTCATTAGTTCATCAGCTAAAATAAGGTGGTATGCACACAGCTGCTCATCTTTCAAAATTTTTCATAAATGTCAACTTGTTGAAAATATTTTGAAACTAATTTTTCTTTACCTTTTAAATTCTCTTGGAATTAAACATGGTGATTTACCACTAAGACCTTCAAGATGTATTAACTTATTTAGGCCACCATAATAAATTTGAGAGAGTCTTTGTACGGAGATGCATTTTAAAAAGCAGAGTTAATCACCCAAAAGTAATTTATAAAGGAATTCAAATTTTAAGCATTACTCATAAAAAAATGTTGAAAGGAATTAAATTCATAAAAAGTTGAACATTCTTAAATCTTCAACCCCCTACTCAATTTTCTTGTAGTTCACAGTGCTGCAGAATTCCTAATGCAGAAATCCTGAAATATATCCAGCATTTTTTGGCTTTTCCCTTTTCTTTACAAACCCTCCATTATTCTCTTTTTCTTTTTTTTAAACATCTTTATTGGAGTATAATTGCTTTACAATGGTGTGTTAGTTTCTGCTTCATAACAAAGTGAATCAGCTATATGTATACATATATCCCCATATCCCCTCCCTCTTGCGTCTCTCTCCCACCCTCCCTATTCCACCCCTCTAGGTAGTTACAAAGCACCCAGCTGATCTCCCTGTGCTATGCGGCTGCTTCCCACTAGCTAGTTATTATTTTATATTTGGTAGTGTATATATGTCCATGCTACTCTCTCACATCGTCCCAGCCTAACCTTCCCCCTTCCTTGTGTCCTCAAGTCCATTCTCTACATCTGTGTGTTTATTCCTTTCCTGCTCCTATGTTGATCAGAACCATTTTTTTTTTTTTAGATTCCATATATATGTGTTAGCATACAGTATTTGTTTTTCTCTTTCTGACTTGCTTCACTCTGTATGACAGACTCTATCTAGGTCCATCCACCTCACTACAAATAACTCAGTTTCGTTTCTTTTTATGGCTGAGTAATATTCCATTGTATATATGTGCCACATCTTCTTTATCCATTCATCTGTTGATGGACACTTAGGTTGCTCCCATGCCCTGGCTATTGTAAATAGAGCTGCAGTGAACATTGTGGTCCATGACTCTCTTTGAATCATGGTTTTCTCAGGGTATATGCCCAGGAGTGGGATTGCTGGGTCGAATGGTAGTTCTATTTTTTAGTTTTTTAAGGAACCTCCATACTGTTCTCCATAGTGGCTGTACCAATTTACAGTCCCACCAACAGTGTAGGAGGGTTCCCTTTTCTCCACACCCTCTCCAGCATTTATTGTCTGTAGATTTTTTGATGATGGCCATTCTGACCGGTGTGAGGTGATACCTCATTGTAGTTTTGATTTGCCTTTCTCTAATGATTAGTGATGCTGAGCATCCTTTCATGTGTTTGTTGGCCACCTGTATGTCTTCTTTGGAGAAATGTCTATTTAGGTCTTCTGCCCATTTTTGGATTGGGTTGTTTGTTTTTTTTGATATAGAGCTGCGTGAGCTGCTTGTAAATTTTGGAGATTAATCCATTGTCCGTTGCTTCACTTGCAAATATTTTCTCCCATTCTGAGGGTTGTCTTTTCGTCCTGTTTATGGTTTCCATTGCTGTGCAAAAGCCCCATAGCAGTATTGTGAGTGTCACTGAAGCAAACTTGGGTCCACTTATCCACGTGCAATAAACCCAATCTCCTGACACTGGGTTGTGGTGAAAGAAAGTGCCGTGTTTTATTGTAAGGCGCCATACAAAGAGTCCAGGACAGCTAGTACTCAAAAAGCCTCATTTTCCAGATGGGTTTCAGCAGAGTGTTTTTAAAGGCAAGGTGAGGGAGGGGAGTCCCAAGGTATGGGATCAGCTTGTGCACAGTTCTCTGTTTGGTTGATGGTGAGGTTACAGGACAGTGTCACAGGGGTTAACGTCATCAATTCTTTGGCTCCAGTAGGCCTGGGGGCTATGTGCTCATGGTCATTAAGTAGTTAACCTTCCATTTGGTGGGGGTTTTAGCATCTGTAAAGCAGGAAATGTGCATCAAATACTGTTATCTATGTACTTCAGAGAGGAGCTAAAGTAGAGGATATGGGGGAGGGGTCTATCCTAGGAAGGCCCCATAGGGTCCTCCTCTGTTACATGAGCCCTGATGTTCTTTCCAAAATCCTCTTAAAGTTGAGGACAGACAGATTTGGTTTCCATTTTTTGCTACCAAAAGCATCCTAACTTATACACCTAGCATAAAAATACTCTACTAATTTGGTACCTGCTCAGAAGTCTTGCTCAGGGCTGTACACAACTCCAGCATGTGTCATTCACATTGACATTATTATGAATGGTACCCCCTGGAGTTGTGCAGTCCCCAACTTTCATAGTTGTAAAAGGCTGTGCTGCTTTGTATCTGCTCATCTTTCCAGCTCCCCTTCAGTTGTCTTACATATGTGAGCTACAGTTGAGTCAGTTCCAACTACTTTTGCTCTCCAGAGGAACCATGGTATTACTTGGGGTTTTTGTGATCACTTTGTTCCCAATGCCAAATACAGATTCTTCACAGTTTGTTCATCTGACAAAGTCGTGTTTATTCTTTGATGCTCTTCTCAGATATCACCTTTACTCTAAAACTTTTCTGGTCGCATCATTTTCCTGCCATAGACCCTAGGCACTCATAGTAAATGACTTTATCAAATGTAAACATAGCACTTTGTGTACATTTCTATCAATGCATCTCATGATGGTTTTATGTTAGTCTTCTGTACTGACCTATGTGCTTTTTGAGCAAACAGATTTTTCTAATTGTGGCCTAGTAGAGGAAACCCTAGCACACAGCAGATGCTTAAAGGACTCTCTCTTTGTGGACTGTTTAATGTATTCATTAACACTCATAATTCACTGAATGAACCAAAGCATTTAAAATTTACAGTTTTCCACAGCAAGATCTTTTTCGACCCACCGCCTAGAGTAATGAAAATAAACACAAAAATAAATAAATGGGACCTAATGAAACTTAAAAGCTTTTGCACAGCAAAGACACCATAAACAAAATGAAAAGACAACCCTCAGAATGGGAGAAAATATTTGCAAACAAAGCAACTGACAAGGGATTAATCTCCAAAAGATACAAATAGCTCATTCAGCTCAATATCAAAAAGACAAACGACCCAATCCAAAAATGGGCAGAAGACCTAAATAGACATTTCTCCAAAGAAGACATACAGGTGGCCAACAAACACATGAAAGGATGCTCAGCATCACTAATCATTAGAGAAAGGCAAATCAAAACTACAATGAGGTATCACCTCACACCGGTCAGAATGGCCATCATCAAAAAATCTACAGACAATAAATGCTGGAGAGGGTGTGGAGAAAAGGGAACCCTCCTACACTGTTGGTGGGACTGTAAATTGGTACAGCCACTATGGAGAACAGTATGGAGGTTCCTTAAAAAACTAAGGATAGAGCTACCATATGACCCAGCATTCCCACTCCTAGGCATATATCCAGAGAAAATCTTAATTCGAAAGGATGAATGCACCCCAATGTTCACTGCAGTACTATTTATAATAGCCAGCACGTGGAAAGAACCTAAATGTCCATCAACAGAAGAATGGATAAAGAAGATGTGGTACATATATACAATGGAATATTACTCAGCCATAAAAAGGAATGAAATAGTGCCATTTGCAGAGATGTGGTTGGAGCTAGAGATTGTCATACAGAGTGAAGTAAGACAGAGAAAGACAAATATTGTATAGTATCATTTATGTGTGGAATCTAGAAAAATGGTAGAGATGAACTTATTTGCAAAGCAGAAATAGAGTCACCGATGTGGAGAACAACCTTACGGTTACCAAGGGGGGAAGGGGTGGGTGGGATGAATTGGGAGATTGGGACTGACATGTATAACTACTATGTATAAAATAGGTGACTAATGAGAACCTACTGTATATCACAGGGAACTCTACTCAGTGCTCTGTGGTGACCTAAATGGGAAGGAAATCTAAAGAAGAGCGGATATATGTATATGTATGACTGATTCACTTTGCTATACAGCAAGAAACTAACACAACATTGTAAAAGAACTATACTCCAATAAAAATTCATTAAAAATTTTAGAGTTTTCAATCCCCCATTATCACATATATCCAGATGCAGCAATATTTACTTCTTCTATCAGTTGCCAGTGTCAACTAAAAAAACCCAAACAATAGCAGCATAGTAAGGAGAAACTTTACTCAAAAGGGTAAGTGCAAGGAAGGGTCTATTGCAATTGGGGGAGGAGAACTATTGCATTAGGGAGAATGCTGTGACCCTAAGATCTGTAAGCCTCTCAGTGGTTAATCAAAAGGGGTTTTTCTTCTCTTGAGAGGAAGTAACAAGGGTATTAAGGGTAGGGTGTGGGAAAAAATGGGATAAAAGAGTAGCTTGAGTGGATGGAAGATCAGAGAATATTTTACCCTGAGGTCAGATGTTCTTAGGAGAGATTATATGTTGACTCAGTCTGACAGTGAGTCCGAGTTCTGGAGCCTGGAGGAAGGAGTGAAACTTTACAGTGTGATTAATTAGCAGTTTGTTCCAATTGATTAGTAGCAATAAACACTTCAGATGATAATTTATGAGACAAAAAAATGACAATTTGTAATATCTTTGTCTGGCATTGCCATAGGTAAACAAGAGGAGGCATCTGTGGAAGGGTGGTTCTTAGGAATAAGCTGTTTTCCACAACACAAAGGGCAGAGAGATCTCTTAACTTTTGCCGTTTTCCAGGATTCAAGGGGTCAGGTGAAATTCAACATTGTCACTAATAATAGTTTTCAGTGTTGGAGGACACAATTAGATTATATAAAACTTTGTTTTCTTTTCCAGTGGTCATCACACAGCCAAGCAAATGTATCCACTTGTTAAATTTAATTACCTTTTATCTTAGAGAGTTCCCCCAAATTAAATAGGTCGGAAATTTTTATAAAGAATCAAATATTGCTTTCCTGTCTGAAAAGTGTGGACTGAGTATCAGAGACTTATCAGATTCCTTTCAAGCTAAAGTCACCTTCATTCACTTGATAAGACTGTAGAGGGCACAATTGGACTGAAACAAAGCTTGAGTGAAAGAATGTGAGAACTTTATTACACCTAGCTAATACCCAAATGTGTGCTGTCAGTGATTCATATCTGCCTTTCAGAGCAAAGGTTTTTAAAAAAAATTTTTTAAAAGAGGGCTTTCTTATTTGTCACTTTACTTTCTTTTTATTTAATCCTAACAACATTTCATGTGGGAAAATGTGTTTGAAGAGATGGAATTATAAATGAGTCCAGCATTATTATCCCTGTATTAAAGTGTTACTGTAAGCTAAGGCAAGGAAGTCAAAGATAGTAGATTAAGAGAAAACTGCTGGGGCAATGAGCAAGCATTATTAAAAACAAGTGACAGGTTTGTATTACTCTATTGGAAGTAGCATATAGTAGTGGAAAGACTAAGGAATTAGTTGGGCTATCCGTAAGCTATTTGAAGCACAGCTTTTCCAAAGCTAAGTAAAGTTTTCTCTAATCATCAGCTAATTTGTGGTTTCAAAATCCTGTAGTGTTCTTGATGCAGTTACCACCAAAATGAAGCATGCCCTTCTTCCTAATGGTCTACTCCTCCCCTTCCTTATTTCTATATGTGCAAAACAAATGACATATACGAACTCTTTATGTTCTCTTTTCACCCTGCTTTCATTCCACATTGCACCAAGATTTCATTTTCCACATCAGTAATGGCTTTATAATTTCCAAATTCAAAGGTTTTTCTTCTGTCTCATTTACCTTAAAATCTCAATTGCTTTTGATGTTTTGCTCCTCACAGATGACTCTTATCTTTTTGTTGTAATTGTGTTGACTATGTACTACCTGTTACTCTTTTCACATATTTAGCAAATCAGTTTGTTACTTTGAGTGCTTCTTTTTGATTTTTCCCATTCCATTATTTTGGGAATTCACCATACTTCTGTATTTTGTGTGCTGGTTCTCCTCTATCAGACTATTGATTCAATTTTATGCTTCCAGCTAAAACCTGCCATTGGATTGGCTATTACCTCAGTGGGAAATGGCTATGGTACCCATGTAATGTACTCTCACTAAAGCCCCAACTTTGTATTGCTAATTGCCTTCTAAATATTCATAAATGGATGTCTTGCTATTCCTTGAAAGATAGCTATTCAAAATCATTTTTCTCTCCAAACCTAGTCCCTCTTTCTGATTTTCTCATTCTTCTATCTCTGCCATAGCCTTTAGATAGAAAAAAATTTGACTGTTTTTTCAACTAACACTCTGTAGGCTCCTTGCTATCCTCCTAGGCCAGGTCTCTGGGCCAAGGTAACTAGTGTCTGGATCCATTAGAAAGTCCAAGGGGGCAGAATTTCCTTTATGCTTTGTTCATTAATGTAACCTAATCACAAAGGATGATGACTAGCTCAATTAATATTCATTAATAAATGAATGAGCCCAAATACCCAAAGTTGTTAGGTTCTCCTATTATTTATTTTACTTTAATTACCAGATGAATATTTTTAATACCACTTTTGTATTGCTACTTTTCTGATCAGAAACTTCATTTAGTCTATTTTGCCTCTTTTTTTCTGACTTTTAAGATTGTCCATTTTTCTATTCTAAGGAGGTCCTAAGAAAGTGAATTAATGTTGTGGGTAAGAGTGAACGTACTGGAGTTAAACAGCCTGAGTTTGATTATTGTTCTTTCATTTACTAACTGGGACAGATATTTAATTTTTCTGTGCCTTGATTTCTACATCTGTAAAATTGAGATAATGATCATTGGATTGATGTTAGGATGAAATAACTTAGTGCCTCTTAAGCACTCAAACAGTGCCTGGTGTTTAATGAATGCTCAATATGCATTATTACTATTATTATTAACCTCTACATTTGAAAAGCGTCTGCACAGTCAGTGACATCCAAATGTTTAATACAACATATCCCGTCTTTCAAACAAAATTTTACATGTAATCCCAATAACTTTATGAAATACAAAATAAGTGTGGCTTTGATTATTTGTATCCTCCGCTCTTTCATAAACTCATAAGTGTCCTTGACAAAATGCCCAAACTCCAAGAAGTACAATTTAAAAACCATTGGTCTCAGTAACTTTTTTTTAAATATTTATTTATTTGGCTGCACTGGGTCTTAGTTGTGGCATGCAGACTTCTTAGTTATGGCATGCGGAATCTTAGTTGCAGCATGTGGACTCTTAGTTGCAGCATGCATGCGGGATCTAGTTCCCTGACCAGGTATTGAACCCGGGCCCCCTGCATTGGGAGCACAGAGTCTTACCCACTGGACCACCAGGGAAGTCCCTGGTCTCAGTAACTTTTGATATAAGTATTTACTGATTGACTAAGTCATTTTGAAAACCATTAGATTGTAGAAAGAGCAGGCATTTTAATAATGCATCTATTATATTCCTGTCTCAAATGAGGGTATTGTAAGACAAGGAAGTTACATTTGAAAATATTATCTAGCACAGACAATTTATATCTATTTTAGTAAATTAATTTAGATCAAAAGAATGAACTTTTTTATAATAAATGAGGGGTAAGTTTGAATTAGAAATCATATTTAAGGAATCAAAGTATTGTGTTATTATGGTTGTCATATATAGAATAGATTATTTGCCCTTGGAGCATTTGGAGATGACTTAAAACATTATTTGTTTCTGAACTAAGCCTATAAGATGTAAAAAGCATTTTCTAAATGATAATATTGATATTAACAATACTTATCCTTTTACTTTCAACTCTGTAAGCTTAGTAAAACTTCAGACTTTATTGATATACCCATATCTAAAAGATATTTATCTCTACTGCTTAACTGGAAATTTTTGAGAAAAAAATTAATTGATGTTATTAAAAGAAAGGTGTCATCTAAAATTACACTGTCTTATTCTTAGAAAGAATTTCCTGAGTAATCCAATGAACATGTGACTAAGAGTCATGTACCCTTAAAGGGGTTGAGAACACGTTGTTCATGAGATATTTTAGTCCCTTCATTTTACAAATGAGAAAAATATGAGCCTGCTTAGCTAAGCAATTTACCAAAGATAGATGATTGCATATTAAATATTAAGAAGTATTAAAATCTCTGTTCTCAATCCAATACTCTTTCCACCATTTGGAAAATTAATCATACAGTCTCAAACATCAAAATATTTTTTCCTGTATCCAAAAGAGAACAGAATGTCATGTTTTAGCATCCAGATGTCATATCAACTTAAAAAGCAACATAAAAAACAATTTTAAAATAAAACTTTGGATTAAGCAGATGATGACTGCTTGATTGGTAGTGGCTTATACTGGAATATAAAGTAAATCAATAAGCAGAAATACTGCAGTCATCTGTTTTTCTGAATGTCAATCAACAGAGCTGTTCTAAGAAGGATTGAGAAATAGCAAAAGGCTGGTCTTTCTCCAATCTGTGGTTGTCTTTATTGAACTCATTTTCTTTTTTCTTTGCCCTTTTAGGCGCCTCTTATCTCTGTTCTCTCCTCCTCCTACCAAAACTTCTTCTAGGAAACTTATATCAAACTTGTACTGAAGTGTAAATGGCTTACAAGCCTTAAGGTGCTGCCTCTCCCAGGGAAGTGTGAGGAGTGAGATTTAAGAGGTTCAAAGAAAGGTAAAGTTATAGAATATATATCTAAATATGAAATTTTAAGCATCAATGAGGAAGAGAGTAGCAGTTTTAAATTGTAGGAGAACACACTTCCCAGTGATTTTAAAACCATTGTTAATCTCCACAAAGAAACAAAACCCAAACAAACAAATATGCAACAAATATAACAGCCAAACACAAAAACAAAAATAAAAAAACCCAAATTAATGGGACTTGACTATGTTGAAACTGAGATTAATATGTGAAGTATTGATTTCTCTAATAAGTTGAGTCCCTCAGTCCATGAACATGGTATATCCCTTTATTTAGGTATTCTTTAATTTTTCTCAGTAGTGTTTCATAATTTTGCAAATAGAAATCTCCATATCTCTCATTAGATTTATTTTTATGTGTTTCACTTTTTAGATATTACCATCAAGAGCATCGTTTTCTGAATATCCTATTTGTTGTTGGTCTGTACAAATACAATTGATTTTTAAAAATACTGACCTTGGATTTAGCAACCTTGTTAAATTATCTTATTCAAATGGCTTACCTGTAGAATTTGTTTCAAATACCATAATGATTAAAAGATCAATTCTCTAAAACAATGTAATAAATCTAAGATTTCATACAAACAATAATGTTTTTAAAAATTCATACAGCAAAACTTGACAGGAAAAGAAGAATAAATATGTAAATCCACAATCATCGTGGGAGATTTTTTTTTTTTTTTTTTTGCGGTACGCGGGCCTCTCACTGTTGTGGCCTCTCCCATTGTGGAGCACAGGCTCCAGACGCGCAGGCTCAGCGGCCATGGCTCACGGGCCCAGCCGCTCCGTGGCATGTGGGATCTTCCCGGACCAGGGCACGAACCCGCGTCCCCTGCATCGGCAGGCGGACTCTCAACCACTGCGCCACCAGGGAAGCCCTTCGTGGGAGATTTTAACACAACTCTCTCAGTAGTAGGTAGAACAACCAGCCAAAAGTCCATGGAAGATTTTTAATACAAATACCAAACTTAATCAATTTGAAATATAAAAAACGCTCTATGCAACAATGATGGAAATCACACTTTTAACAAGTATATATAGACTATATTACAAAATTAATTATATGGTTGTACATAAAGCAAGTCTCAACATATTTCAAAGACTGAAATACAATAAAATATGCTTTCTGACCATTGAGATGTTGAATTAGAAATCAGTAACCAAAATTATTTAAAAATAGATCCAAATGTTCAGGAATTAAACATTTTACTTAAATAATCCACAAAGTAGAAATCACAATTAGCATAAGAAAAGCAAAATTTTAGGTATACTCCCATGGTTTATTATATATGTGTGTACTCTAACACCATCACAGTTTCCCCCACAAGCATATGCACTAACAGAGTTTGTATCCTATTTATCTAGTTTCCTTTAGGGTCTGATAAGGCCAATTGAAGATGCTTACTAAATGCTAATTGGGTGTATTGGCAGAACTCTTGGTTTTAAGCAACACGATATGACTTAGATAACTTTAAGAAAACGAATTTATTACAATGATATAGAGTAGCTCACAGAATGGTTTGGAGAGTCAGAGAACCGTGGGTCTAAACTATCAGCCAGGAGAAATGTCTAAACTTATTTCATGGTCTGATGTGGTGAAGATGAGATTGCCACTACTGCTGGATTACTTGATTACTCTGCAGATTGTAATGCTGAGCTCACAAACACAGAACGTTAGATGCTGCTGGAAAGAGGATATTGCTTCCACTAGGGTTCTTTTGTGTGACCAGAATCGATTCTACAATTGCTGTTTTCCACTCACTCAGTGGCAGCTTTTAATTGCAAATCTGGGGCATATGCATCCAACTGATAGAATTCCGTTTTTGTGCTAATGCCCTAGTTTCAAAGGAGGCTGAGAAAACAAGTACTTGAGATCTTTAGCTTCTATGGTGAAAGGTGGATTTGCCTCATAAAGAGGGAGATTCCTAAAACATAGGGAATGGACAAGGTTCATGCAATGTATCTATGACTTTCAGGCAGACATGGGTCTTGCCAAGACACTTTGGATAGTCTATTTACTGATCTGTAGGTTTTCTGAGCATGATGTCATTAAAATAGAGGGTAAGTGTGATGCCAGAAGGTCAAGGTCCCTATGAGCTAAGCTGTGATATAGAATGAAAAAGTTGAGACAATACAGTGAAATTAATACTGCTGCCTTGTGATTTGCAAGCAAATTGTTCTGGTGTTCTCAGCTTTTTAGAGTAAAGGAATAAAAGCATGTGCCTAATCAATAGCTATTGATTACTTAGAAAGCAAAGCAGGTTCCTTAGAACCTTATTGATTTGTTCTAGTGAAGAGACCACATATAGAACAACGGCCTCAATTTGCTGTCTCTAGCTGATCAAATTTATAACAGTCTTCTGTTTTACTCCTGAATACTCTGACTTCTACACTAGACAAATTGAAATTTTAAAAGGGAATATGATAGAAATCACCAACCCTGAATTTGTAAAATCTTCAGTAGTGAAACTAATCACTGTGATTCTCTTAGGGATTTAATCATGCTTTTGACATATTATTATAATAAATAGAGGAAGCTCTTGGGGCTCTTAGTGGGCTCTTCCTAATAAAAATATTATTCCCTGAGACATGCAGCCAAGATGGTGATTCTGCTTGTGGCTGAGTGTACTACTTTAATGATATACTAGGAAACTAATGAAATATTTATGGACATTTGGGGCATCCTACTAGTCCTACTGGGAGGCAGACTTAAGTCAAACTGCCATTTATCATTTCATCTTCATGTCTCCACCCTGACTAGTGGAGAATAGTGGTATTGCAAGTACCAAGAATCAATACAGTGAAGGCTAAAGAGGTTGGGATGGGAAAAATTGACTTCCATTTTCTAGGTAACTCTTCTTGGCTAAGTCATTACATGTCTGCAATCATGGCGAAAAAAATGTTAATATATATTGTAAAATTGACTTCTCCTTAGAAAGATGGCAAGTGAGGGTTGGAGAGTCCTTTCTTTATTGGAATCTACCATTATATCCTCATCCCACTACAAAGAAGTCCAGTTCTTTTTCAGTCAATGCCCCATTCCAAGATGCCAATTAAACTCTCATAATAAAGCAGTCATCAGAATTAAATGTTTCGAGTTATTCTATCTCAACCTGTGGATGCAAGAAGTAAGACTTTTACCACATTCACAGAAAGTTAATGATATTTGGCATTACCTTGAGCTGGGATTTAAGACTGGAATATTACATTCTTATTACATTGGTGTATCCTGTTGTCTTTATTTTTAATTTATTTTATTAATTTATGAAAAATTTTATTGTGGTAAGAAAACAATATGCGATCTACTCTCAAATTTTTAAGTGTATAATACAGCCTCTGGCAACTGTCATTCTATTCTTTGTTTCTATGAGTTTGACTATTTTAGATATCTCATGTAAGTGGAATCATGCAGTATTTGTTCTTCTGTGACTGGCATATTTCACTTAGCATAACGTCTTCAGGTATATCTATGTTACTGCACATGGCAGGTTTTCCTTCTTTTTTAAGGCTGGACAATATTCTATTGTATGTATATATTACATTTTAAAAATGTATTCATCCATCAATGGATATTTACGTTTTGTCCATATCTTGGCTATCATGAATAATGCTGCAGTGAGCATGGTAGTGCAGAAATATCTTCTAGATCTTGGTTTCAAATCTTTAGACTATCTACACAGAAGTGGCATTGCTGGGTCATGTGATAATTCTATTTTTAAGGTTTTGAAGACCCTCCATACTCTTTTCCGTAGCAACTGTACCATTTTACATTCTTACCAACAGTACCCTGTAGTTCCAATTTCTCCACATCCTTACCAATACTTTATTTTTTTATTTTTATAATAGCCATCCTAACAGGTTCGGGATGATATCTCATTGTGTGGTTTTTTTGTTTGTTTGTTTGTTTTATGGGGGATTTTTTGGTCTGCACTGTGTGGCATGTGGGATCTTAGTTCCCTGACCAGGGATTGAACCTGCATCCTCAGCAGTGAAAGCACAGAGTCTTAACCACTGGACCACCAGGGAATTCCCTCATTGTGGTTTTGATTTACATTTTTCTGATGATTAGTGATGTCGAGCACCTTTTCATATATCTGTTGACCATTTATATTTCTTCTTTGGAAAAATGTCTGTTCAAGCCCATTGCCCATTTTTAAATTGGGTTATTTGGGGGATTTTTTTGCTATTAAGTCATAGGAGTTTCTTATAAATTTTGAGTATTAAGCCCTTATCTGATACAGGGTTTGCAAGTATTTTCTTCTCTTCCATAGGCTGCCTTTTCATTTTGTTGATTGTTTCCTTTGCTGTTCAGAGGGTTTTTAGTTTGATGTAGTCCTACTTGCCCATTTTTGCTTTGTTGCCTGTGCTTTTGGTGTCATATACATAGGACATCATTGCCAAAATTAGTGTCAAGGATCTTTTCCCCTATGTTTTCTTCTAGGGGTTTTACAGTTTCAGATCTTATGTTTAAGTCTTTAATCCATTTAGAGTTGATTTTTGTGTATGATACAAGAGTCCAGTTTCATTCTTTTGCATGTGGATATCCAATTTCACCAACACCATTTGTCAGTTGTGACAAAGAGCAAAGTTGGAGGCATAAGAGTTTCTGATTTCAAAAAATATATTACAAACCTACAGTACTCAAAACAGCATGGTACTGGCAAAAAGACAGACTAATGGAACAGAATAAAGAGACTAGAAATAAACATATGCATATACAGCCAACTGATCATTGACAAAGGAGCTAAGAATACAATTGGGAAAGGATGCTCTCCCAGTGCCCTTAGAAGTAACCATGACACCCTACAGATTTGGAATACCCAGGGCCTTCATACTTTTTTAAAAGATAAATTTATTTATTTATTTTTGGCTCCATTGGGTCTTCATTGCTGTGCACGGGCTTTCTCTAGTTGTGGCGAGTGAGGGCTACTCTTCATTGCAGTGTGTGGGCTTCTCATTGCCGTGGCTTCTCTTGTTGTGGAGCACAGGCTCTAGGCTCATAGGCTTCAGTAGTTGTGGCACACGGGCTCAGTAGTTGTGGCTCGTGGGCTTAGTTGCTTCCCGGACCAGGGCTCGAACCCATGTCCCTTGCACTGTCAGGTGGATTCCTAACCACTGCACCACCAGGGAAGTCCCAGGACCTTCATACTTTTACATGTAAGTTACTACTTGATTTTCCCTAGTCAGGTCACTAGTAGGCTTTAAGTTCCAGGACACTCTAAGGTTAATTTTTTCTCAATTTGTTTCTTATTGCCAACTAGAGATTTACTGTCTCCAGTGCCAACCAGGCTAGATAACTGATGGCAATTTCCCCTATATCCTCAATGATCTGTTGTCTGTGATCTCTCCTGGTATCAATTTTTATGTTAGAGCAATCGGTGACTTACTCTGGGTTAATTAAGTAGAAAATAAATGATTAAAAAGATATTGGACAGTTTATGGAATCTCTAAATAAAAGATTCAACAACCAGGATTGGTGTTTGGAAGTTTAAACTTATGCCTAGGAATCATGCTGTAGAATTGGTCCAGGGAACAACCTAGTGCAAGAGTCACTGGGCAGAGACACTTCAGCTAGAACTACAAATATCAATGATAGGGGATGCTAAATACAGTAATATGAATCACTGATACATTTGTTCTGGATACTGAAAACAGTGTGTGCTTTCCACTTCCAGAATATATTCTAAGCAGTCTTTTCTTCTTGTCAGTAGCTTCTAGTCCAGTCTCCAGAATGGACATAACTGATTGTCAGAGCTAAGGTCATATGCTAGCCTATGGCTTTAAAGGATACTCAGAGATTAAGTAGGTGGCATTTTCAGTCTGTACAACGAGAGACAGATTCTTCTTCATAAGATGGAGATTTCCATAACTTATATATGGGTTCACACACTGGACAAAAACGAGGAGTAGAACTCTCCATTAGAGTTTATTCATGAATAAATACCACAGAAGTCATAATTTTCTTTACAATAATATTTTGGAAACAAGAATAAGGAAGTTTTATATATATATATATATATATATACACACACACACACACACACATACACACATACATATATGTATATATGGGTGTGTGTGTCTTTATAAATTCTAACACTATATAAAGTAGGCCTTTGTTTTTTACTGTGACTGTTCTGAATGCAGAATGGGGATCCTTTTAGTTACAAAGAGGAAAATGAAAACTTTTTTCTGAACTAAACTACATGAAATGTGAACATGAAGATTAACATCATCTCTGAGGCAGGAACCTCAAAATTATACTCCTTCTCAATCAATGCTATTGTCAGTTCTTAGTTTTATTAATTATTGAAGGAAAATATATATCCAAGACATTACTGCAAATAAATATTTTAGAATATGTCTGGCTTTTCCTGTACAGTGAAAACATTTTTATAATATGAAATGTAAGAACAGATATTTTTCCAACATAAGCTCTCGTTGCATATTCTCACATATTATAACCATATATAATTACTGTTAAGTGAAAAGCCTGAATTAGATGAGTAAATTGTTACAGCCAGTGGTAAGAAAATAATTATATATATTTTTTAGCACAGTATTTAAATTTTATATTTAAGAAACTTTTGAGGGACTTTTCATCTAGCTAATAAGTGAGTTAATTTCAAACAGAGGAACGTTGTGAAGAGTGGCACCATGGTGTTTTTAGAATCAGAGGGATATGAATTCAAATTATTCAATGATAATTTTTGAGATCCTACCACAGCCAGGTACATGGCTTTTACATTTTCTCTAGGAATTTCATTTTCATCATCTAAACAATAGATATAAAACATTTAACTAATGAAGTTTTTGAGAGCAGAGCAAATCTTCAAGGCAAGACACAAAGAGGTGAAAACCTTTCCAAGTAACTTGACTATGTTCCAGAGCAAAACTCAATAATATTTATAGAAATATAAAAATATTCATCACTACTACAAGGCAAAATTAATAAGTTATGGCATCCAACCAAAGATTACCAGGCATACAAAGGGACAGGAAAAGATGAACTATAATAAGAATAATCACTTGAAAGTGACCCAAAACTGGCCCAGATGTTAGAATGAGAAGATAAGGAAGTCAATTGTACCACAATAATTGTACCACACATGTTAAAAAAAGTTATGTCGAAATATAGAAGATATATAAAAGAACCAAATTTAACTTCTAGAGATGAAAGCTACAGTTATTGAGATTAAAACAAAGCAACAAACAAATCATTTGATAGGTTTTGTGTGTTTGAAACTTTGTTGTTTGAAAATTTGTTTCATTTGTTCTACCAGTCAGACCTGGTAGAAGAAACAGTGTTTCTGGGTAAGAGATGATGAAAATACCAGTCCTTCCAGTTAGTTCACTGTCACTCTCAGAGAGCTTAAAAGAGAACTCAGTGTGGTCGAACAGTAGCCCAGAGAATAAGTTGGAGGGGGTTATTGCTGGAAGTGACAAAAGTAAGACATGGCTTCCACTTTGGGGGGTTCTTCCGTTGTAAAAGAGGCAAGAATGAGGATGAACCATAAACTCTTCCCATGCTGAAGCCACAGAGTGAACCCATCCCATGTTATTAGAGGCCACTGATATCAGAGGCAGAAGACCAGGATCATAACTGCTAATGGGCAGCTAATTGTGCTTGTAGTCAGAGGAGGGTCTCCCTCTTTTCCCCTTTTTCTTTTTAATTCTGAACTCAGGGTTATAATAAAACAAAACAGGAATTTAGAGAAGAGCATGTGGGAAGCTTTTTGGCTATTTGGAGTTGTTGCTTTGAACAAATATCCCCCCAATAAAAATAATAACATAATAATAGTGGTACATGAAATGTCCATACATTTACTTAAATGAATTCTTTAAAATTAGATGTAGTTTTTGGTCTAGACTGCAAAAGCATTAAATTTCCCTTGTAGCAGTTACTGAAAAAAATTAAACATTTAAATTTTTTTACTTCATCAAGATTGAATTTCTCAATCAAACCACATATGATTAACCTGGTTTTCCAATGTATCTTTTATAACAGACACATAATCTGATAATAAACATGGCGTTGTTTTCTAAATTATTTTTAATGACATACATGATAGAACATGAGAGGATCTTGGCCCATTTAGCAACCCCCATACTTTTATTTTAATGGAACATATAGTTTAGGTAGAAAATATAGCCTAGTGGATTTAAAAAAAATTATCTTTGGAAATGAAAACTAATGGAACTGAAAGATTATGTATAAATTAGAGACTATAAGGATTTGATTTATTTGAAGTACAGAGTCCTTAAATTGTGCTTCTGGTTAATAAACTGGCTTTAGACATTGGACAAAGGTCTGTCATTTCTTCTACTACAGTCTGGTATTTCAAGAGCTACCAAGAAAACACTGCTGAATGGCTTTAGGTCTCAGAAGTTAAGACACAAGAGAAGTCAGATATCACCACTATGGTGGTAAATTCCCTCTATGCAAAACAATTAAAAAAAAATTCCACTTCTCTCATTAGAATACCACAGTGCAGGACTTCCCTGGTGGCGCAGTGGTTAAGAATCCGCCTGCCAAGGCAGGGCACATGGGTTCGAGCCCTGGTCCAAGAAGATCCCACATGCCCAGAGCAACTAAGCCCGTGTGCCATAACTACTGAGCCTGCATGGCACAACTACTGAAGCCCACATGCCTAGAGCCCGAGCTCCGCAGCAAGCGAAGACACCGCAGTGAGAAACCCACACACCGCAATGAAGAGTAACCCCCACTCGCCGCCACTAGAGAAAGCCCACGTGCAGCAATGAAGACCCAACGCAGCCAAAAATAAATACAAATTAATTAATTAAAGAAGAAAAAAGAATACCACAGTGCAGTGTCATCATCTCCTCCAGAAAAAGTGCCATATAATTCTGTTCTTTGTCTTCAGTGTTATGCAGTAAGACAAGATCTGTTTTCTCCAAGTCCCCCCTCCCTTTATTTTGGTCATTTCCCCCTCCTAGAAGAGAGCCTTAGCTTAGATGAGAAAAGAAAGTTTCTATTATCATAACACCAAATAAAGGCTATCAACATTTGAAAGAGAAATTTTGATTGTAGATGTTTAACTGAAAGATTAAAACATATTTCCGTAGGACCTTCAAGGTACCTGACCTCTCCCACAGCCTATCTTGCTGAGAAGATGAAAGGAGCCTATTGACTGCTAATCAAGTCTTGCAGAGTAAGAAGAAAGCTAAAAAAAACCAAGTTCATGGTGAAGAGGAGAAAAGTTAGGGAGAACCTACAGAGATGCAGCTTTAAGCTGAAACCTGTATAGACTTTAAATGGAAAAGAGGAAAACACTATCCATGCTCTCCACTGTTCTCTATGTGTTTTGTATCGTAAAGTAGGCTTTTCTTCTAGTAACAGACCCACTTTCATGCTCTTCCAGATATTCAAGTCTACATAAATAAGGATTTATATACTTGTGGTCTTGTCTGAGATTACTGTACTGTGACATAACATATGGCTGTGCCTCCATCTAAGACTCCCATAGAAATTAGCCAAGAAATACTCCACCGTTTATCTAAACTACCAGATTGTTGCTGAGGAAGGGGAGTGCTCACAGCTTTTGTAAATTGATGTAATGAATACTCTTTCAGCAGGGGAGTAACTTGAGAAAAGTAGTAATCTTGGCCTGGAAGCACTGGCCGAGAGAATGCATGGTTTAACATGAATGCCTAGGTTAATACTTTCTTGTGAGTTTATTAGTTTCCCATAGGAAAATTTCACAAGCTGTTATCAGGCTATGAAGAGAGGGAAGAAGTCTGGGGAAGGTCATTTGTGTATCTGCATCATCCAAAATGGATGATAGAAGGGAAATTAGATTGTTTATGAAGACGGAGGAAAAGTCCCTGAATGATATGGCAATACTGATGGGGGCAATGCAGTTGATACAGTATTTGGCTCCAGCTACATTTGAAACAGGGCTTGAAACTAGTGAGAAGACATCCAGTAAGTACGTGAGAAAAAGAATGCATTATTTAGGAATTCATGATTCTCTGCCATTCTCAAATAATTCATTGAATAATTAATTGAGAGGATGGGTAAGGGAAATTGATTAAATAAGCTTTAGAGGAACTGATATAAATTATTTAGTGGACAGTGTATATTATGATTGATTTAAGAGATTTTCAAGGGTAATTTTGACTTTACTCCCTTAAACGATATATTCCACTGATTTTAGCACCTAATCAAATATCAGAGTAATATTTGACTCCAATTTATGGACAGATTTGAATATACAAAATCTTAAGTAACCTAAGAATGGAAGGCAAGTTTAAAGAGAAGTTATAAGGTATGAATACAAATTTTTCCTCTCAATAAGCAGTGCAAAAGGAGAACTACAGCTGTAGAACCCTAGAGTTTGTAGAGTTTGTAGCTTTTCAGTGTGATTGAGCCATCAGAGATCAATGTTTTATGGTACCATAGTAGGAAATCCTATATTATGATATCGTAGTATCGAAGTTAGTAATCTTATTCAATTGTGATGGTATTTTAAAAGACTAAGAAGATTAGGATGTGTGTGTGTTTGTACTAAAGGAAGTTGAAGAAGAAACTATTAATCATTAATTTACTATATCCCAAATTCAGAATTCAGAAGTTGGCATGGTATAGATTCAGGAATTTTTTGGTCTGTGTTAGATTTAAGGAAGGAGTGAATATTATTTGATACCCATAGGAAGACTAAACCTAAAGAGAATATAAATACTTTTTTCTAGGGAGATTTTTTTTCTTTGAAAAAATGCTTCAGGGTAACACTAGAGTCTAAACTCTTTGGGGACAGTGGCTATTGGTGAGAGTATTTGGAAGTGTAGGTATAGTTAAATAATAAACTTGATTCTTGGAGTTAAGGACTCTGAAAAAGCAAGAAAAGTTACTTCTCTAAGGGCAAGATCACCTTAAGGAAGTTAATTTGAAAATGTCATTTAACAGGTGTGAGTTTTGACACACTTCAGTGAATATGTGCACCATGTTGTTTATTGACAAGGGGAAAAGGAATTACTTATCTCATTAACAAGACCACTTCTTACCAATCTGAAAGAACTAAAGATATTTGGAGAGTTCAGATGGTATTATAATTGATTCATCCAAGATTACTCCTAGAGTGAAATAAGTGGATTGGCATTCAGCATCTATTTGATCTATAGTCATTTCCCTTTATTCGAGGTTTCATTTTCTGCTGTTTCAGTTACCCACGGTCAACCGAAGTCCAAAAGTATTACGTAGAAACTCCCAGAAATAAACAATTCATAAATTTCTGAGTAGTGTGATGAAATCTTGTATCATCCGTCCACCCACCGGGGTATGGACCATCCCTTTGTCTGGCGTATCTCACCCCTTAGTCACTTAGTAGCCATCTTCCTTATAGAACTGACTGTCTCAGTATCACAGTGCTTGTGTCCAAGTCCCCCTTATTTTACTTAATAATGGCCCCAAAGCAAAAGAGGAGTGATGCTGGCAATTTGGATATGCCAAAGAGAAGCTGTAAAGTACTTTCTTTAGGTGAAAAGGTGAAAGTTCTTGGTTTAATAAGGAAAGAAAAAATCATTTGCTGAGGTTGCTAAGATCTATGGTAAGAATGAATCTTCTGTACGTGAAATTGTGAAGAAGGAAAAATAAATTCATGCTAGTTTTGCGGTCACACCTCAAATTGCAAAAGTTATGGCCACAGTGCATGATAAGTGCTTAGTTAAGATGGAAAAGGCATTAAATTTGTACAATAAGATATTTTGAGAGAGGAAGGGACCACATTCACATAACTTTTATTATAGTATATTGCTATAATTTTTACATTTTATTATTAGTTATTGTTAACCTCTTACTGTGCCTATCTGATAAATTTTATCATAGGTATGTAAGTATAGGAAAAAAACACAGTATATATAGGATTCGGTGCTATCTGCTGTTTCATGCAACCACTGGGGTCTTGGAATATATACCCTGAGGATAAGGGGGCTACTGCATTTTCTAGTATACCTTCCTAAGGCAGAGGTTAGAAGTTAAGAAAAAAAAATCCCAAACCCTCTTTCAGCTTGGGATCTTTATATAAAAGAAATTCCACAAACTCAGTGCATTTATGTGAGACTTGGAATTTGAAAATAAGGAAAGGCAGTTATCCTGGTGCTTTAGCTTTTGTGGCCGGCAAGCATCGCTGTGGAGACATAAGTATTCATCTGTAGCATCATTCCTGTGTACTTAACTCCCTAGGTAGTAAGCACAATAGCTGTTTCTCTTTGTGAGTTTGGATGGAAAATCTATAGACTCTATGTACATTTAATGAAAATTATGAAGCAGTAACAATTGTTACAATCACACGGGTCAAGAAATGGAACATTGGCAACAACCAAGAATCCCCTCCATGCCTTGCATCATCACAAAACCCTCCCATAGCACAAACAATAACCACTTACCTAACTTTTATGTTAACCCATTCATTGTTTTTCTTTGTAGATTTATTACTTATGTGCACATTCCTGTAATACTGTTGATAGATATTTGTGTTGTTTTCTATTTATGGCTGTCATGAACAATGCTGAACAAGATACATGTTTATATATGTATCCTAGTACACTGGAGAACACATTTCTCTAGGGAGTGAACTACTGGGTTACAGGGAAGTTTCAGGAATGAGATGCTGAGTCACAGAGAAAATATGTCCTTAAACCACAAGATAATGACAAGTGGTCAAATCAACTTACACTTCCAACAGTGGTGGTGACTCATATTTAAATTCCTTGACATTAGTTGTTATCATTTATTTTAATATTTCCTATCTCATCTGTGTGTAGTGGTACCTCATTATGGTGTGAATTTTAGTTTTCATGATTACTAGTGAAAATATAAATATTTTACAATTTTAAATATAGTTATTGGCTTTTGGGATTTGCTGTTTTTTGAAGGGTCCATTGAATTTTTGGCCTACTTTTCTATTGGGTTATTTGCCTTTTTATTCTTGCTTTTAAGAGTTTATTTCATTTTTTAATTGAAGTATAGTTGATTTACAATATTATATTACTTTCAGATGTAGAACATAGTGATTCAATATTTTTATAGATTATACTCCATTTAAAGTTATTATAAAATATTGGCCATATTTCCTGAACTGTAAATATATCTTTGTAGCTGATTTATTTTACACATTTTATACCTCTTTAACCCCTACCCCTATCTTGCCCCTTCCTCCTTCTCTTTCCCCACTGGTAACCACTAGTCTGTTCTCTATAACTGTGAGTCTATTTCAGTTTTGTTATATTCATTCATTTTATTTTTTAGATTCCACATATAAATGATAACATACAGTATTTGTCTTTCTCTGTCTGACTTATTTCACTAATCATAATACCCTCCATGTCCATCCATGTTGTTGCAAATGACAGGATTTCTTTCTTTTTCATGGCTGAGTAATATTTCTCTCTCTCTCTGTGTGTGTGTGTGTGTATGTGTGTGTGTGCGCGCATGTGTGTGTATCATACCACATGTTATTTATTCATTTGGCTGTTAGCAGGCACTTAGGTTTCTTCCATATCTTG
Source organism: Mesoplodon mirus (assembly GCF_964341445.2). Classification (NCBI taxonomy): domain Eukaryota; kingdom Metazoa; phylum Chordata; class Mammalia; order Artiodactyla; family Ziphiidae; genus Mesoplodon; species Mesoplodon mirus. Next base: position 75,277,635 of record NC_138983.1, on the reverse strand, counting down.
GCTATTGTAAATAATGTACATAATGCTGCTGTGAACATTGGGTGCATTCATCTTTTTGGATTAGTATTTTCGTTTTCTTTGGATATATACCCAGGAGTGGAATTGCTGGATCTTATGGTAGTTCTAATTTTAGTTTTTGAGAAACCTTCATACTGTTTTCCATAGTGGCTGCACCAATTCATATTCCTACCAACAGTGTACTAGGGTTCCCTTTTCTCCACATCCTTGCCAACACTTGTTATTTGTAGTCTTTTTTGATGATAGCCATTCTGACAGGTATGAAGTGATATCTCATTGTGGTTTTGATTTGTATTTCTTTGTTGATTAGTGATGTGCATCTTTTCACGTGCCTATTGGCCACCTGTATGTATTCTTTGGAAACATGTCTATTCAGGTCTTCTGCCCATTTTTAATTGTTTTTTTAATATTGAGTTTTATGAGATGTTCATATATTTTAGATATTAACCCCTTATAGGTCATATCATTTGCAAATATTTTCTGCCATTTAGTAGGTTGTCTTTTCATTTTGTCAGTGGTTTCCTTTTCAGTGCAAAAGCTTTTAAGTTTATTTAGGTCCCATTTGTTTATTTTTGCTTTGGTTTCCTTTGTCTTAGGAGACAGATCCAAAATAATATTGCTATTATTTATGTCAGAGTGTTTTGCCTATGTGTTCTTCAAGGAGTTTTATGGTTTCTGATCTTGTATTTAGGTCTTTAATCCATTTTGAATTTATTTTTGTATATGATGTGAGAAAGTGTTCTAATTTAATTGTTTCACAAGTAGCTGTCCAGTTTTCCCAGCACCACTTATTGAAGAGACCTTTTTCCTATTGAACATTCTTGCCTCCTTTGTCTTAGATTAATTGACCATAAGTGTATATAGGTTTATTTCTGGTCTCTCTATTCTGTTCCATATGTCTGTTTTGGTGTCAGTACCATACTGTTTTGTTTACTGTAGGTCTGTACTAGAGTCTGAAGTCAGGGCGTGAGATACCTCCAGCTTTATTCTTTTTAAGTTCTTTTCATATTTTGAATAGTAGTCTCTCTATTGGTTTTATATGTTGCAATGATCTTTTCAAACTCTGTGGCATGACCTCTCTTTTAACTATCTTTGTGTTTTCTTTTGTTGGAAAATATTTCTTAATTTAATGTGGGTAAATACATCAATCTTTTCCTTTAAAGCTTATACTTTTTTCCATCTTTCTACTTTGTGGCTTAAAGATAGCCTCCTATATTGTCTTTTAAAATATATTTGGTACCATTTCACATATAGGTCATTAATCCATCTGGAAATAATTTTGTTTACAATATGATACAATTTTAATTATTTTTTCTTTATGGATACCCTAGTGCTCAGCATTTTTTAATCGAAAAGTTTGTTGTGTCTTTGTTGAGGTGCTGTGATACCTCTGTTATACAGAGGTGCCATATGTATGTGTGTGTGTGTGTGTGTGTACATATATATACATATGATTTTGTTTTAATAATATATGTTTTGGTTTGTTTTTCTGTGTCTCTATTAAGTCTTCTTTTGGTTCATTTGTTTGTCTCTATATCAAAACTGCACCCTCTTTGTTACTATAGCTTTATAAGAACACTAAATATTCAGTAGAACAAGTTTTCCCACATTTATATTATTCTTCAAGTGTGTGGTGGGCTTTTGTAATCTGTATAAATTTTTAAAGAAGTTTTTCAGGTCCAAAACAAAATCTTTGGCATTTTCACTTAGATTTTTCTTACTCTGTAACTTAATCTTTAGAGACTTAACATCTTTTCACTATTAAGATATCCAACTTATAAACACAAAAAATATCTCTATTCATTTCTGATTTCTTCAAGGTCTTTGAAAAAGTATTATAATGTTGTCTGTAAAGGCTTTGTATATCTTACTGGATTTATTGCTACTTCAGCTTTTTGGTGCTATCTAAAAGGATTTCTTTCTTTTTACTATCACTTTCTGTTTGATGCTATTATATAAAAACACAATTTATTTTTATTGATTTTTATCTAGAAATCTTAAGAAGCTCTCTTACAAATCCTAGCAATTTCCTGTACATTATTTTGTATTTTCTCTGTACACAACAATATCATATATACATAGAACAAGTTGTGTGTTTTCTTTCCTAATCCTTAGACATTTTAGTTCTTTTTCTTGACTTTCTCCACTGGCTAAACTCTCAAGTACAGTACTGAATAGAGTGGTGACCGAGGGCATCCTTGTCTTCTTCCTGATCTTCAAATCTTTAATCATCTCACCTGTATCTATAATGTTACTCTATGGTAGATAGCTAATTTTCATTTAAGAAAGTTTGTTTCTACTCTGATAAGATTAGCTGCAGGTTTTTGTAAAATCATACATGACTGCTGAAATTATAAGAAACTTTTGATTTAATTGTTTTGTATGTTTAATTTTATTAATTTTGTTGTGTAAAATAATTTTGGTTGTCTGTCATGAAATTAGCTTATGTTGGACTCAGTTTGCTTATATTATATTTATCATCTGTTTTCCTGGGTAAGGTCACCTCTAATTATGCTTTCTTATACTGCCCTTTCCTGTCTTGAAATGAAGAAAATATTAAAAAGTAGTTGAATAGTGTTCCCTCTTTCTAGTCTCAAAGAGTTTGTGTACTACTGGAATTCTTCCTTTCTTTAGAACACACTAGTGAAAAATCTTGGATTTCAGCTTTCTTCATGGTGAGAGTAGTGAGTGCTGATTCAGTGTCTGTAATGTATAAACGTATGTATAAATTTCTATTTCTGTTTGAATCTATTTTGATGTTATATTTTTCTAGGGGACTGTGACTTTTATAAAATTTAAAATTTATTTGAAAACACTTTGTTCATTTTTTCCTTTGTAAAGTCTGTAACATGTATGTGATATATGACCCTTTTACCTTTCTGATATTGGTTTCTTGTGCTTTCTTTTTTTTATTCTTTTTTGGTCTTGAGAAGACTCTCAAGTAGATAGCCATTTTTATTAGTATTTTCAAAGAGCCAAGTGTTAGCTTTTGAATTTGTATTGTTTATTTTCTATGTCATTAATTTCTGCTCTTGCATTTATTATTTACTTCTTCCACTTTCTTTGGGTATGTCTCTTGAAGATAGCACATAGTTACATGTAATTTTATACAATCTGACACTTATTTTCTTTTCATTTGGAGCAGCCAATCCATTTGCATTAAATGTAGTTACTAATTTGGTTTGTCTTCCTTTTTTTCCTACTTGTCTAAATTCTTTCATATTTTTCTTTTTCTTCTGGAATCATGAAATATTTATAGCAGTCTATTTTTACTCTATTAAGTTTGAAACTGTAAGCTCTATTTTATTATTTAATGACAATTTCTGTCAGAATTTACTAAATATTTAGAGCTGGAAAAAAAAAAAACCCTTGCTGGGAATCAATACTTGTAATCTGTGTCTCACACACACACACACACACACACACATTTGAAAGGAAACTTATTAGAAATTAATTAGCTAAGTTTTCAACATAAGAATTAAATAGATTGTGCCATAGAAGAAGAGATAATTAATAAAACAAGTAGGACAAACAGAAAACAAACTAGAGAGGGTATCAATAATCTCCAACTTGTAGGAGGACTCACACTTCACACTATTTAAAACAATAGTGGTAGGACAGTAAAATGGCGTCACTCAATTGAAAACCATCTAAGCAGTTCCTCCAACAATTAAACATGAAATTACCGTATGACCCAGCAATTCTACTCCTAGATGTATACCCAAGAGAAATGAAAACATATGTTCACACCAATTGAACAAGATTGTTTATAGCAACATTTTTCATAGTGGCAAACAAGTGGAAACAGCCAAAATGTCCATCAACTGATAAATGGATGAACAGAATTGGTATGTCCATACAATGAAATATTACTTGGTTATAAAAAGGAATGAAATACTGATGCATGCTATCACCTAGATGAACCTTCAAAATATTATGCTAAGTAAAAAAGTCAGTCACAGAAGACCTTATATTGTATGATTCTCTTTCTATGAAATGTCCAGAATAGTGAAATCTACAGAGACAGAAGATAGATTAGTGGTTGCTTAGAGCTTGTGGGAAGTAGGGTGGGAATATAGGGAGGTGATGCCTAAAGAATATTAGATTTGTTTTTTGAAGTGATAAAAATGTTCAAAATTGACTGTAATGATGGTTGCACTTATATGAGAATATACTCAAAATCACTGAAATATATAAATAGGTGAATTCTATGGTATGTCAGTAAAAAATGGGATCTAAATAGACAATAGAGAGGATCAGTAAACTTCAGTTTTGTTTCTTTGAAAATATAAAGAATGGTATTTTTTTATGTTCATAGAAGAGGAAGGCACAAACAAAACTATGAAAGAAAAGGGGTTTTATTTACATATATTTGGAGTTTTACTAATTATAGGAATAAAGTAAAGAGTATTATGCCATTAATATGAAAATTTATAAAAAATTGAATTAAAAAATAAAATTAGCAAAATTGTCTTAAGAGGAAATAGAGAAACATAGTATACTAACAATTTTTACATTTTAGTCTGGTCAAATGTCTACAAATCAGCAAACAAAAACACCAGGACCAGACATTTTTAAAGTGACTTTGCAGATCCTTCAGGGATCAAATTAACCTTTATCTTATATAAAATTTTTCAGAGAGTGAAACAAGAGGGTATACTCACTTTTTCAATATACAATAGCCAAACCAAAACAAATAAATAAATAAAATATATAACACATCCATTTATAGAAATCAATAAAACTATTCCAAATAAAATATTAACACAGGATTAATTTATATGTACAGAAGCAAAAGCCAGTGGAAAATATATTTGAAAACAAAAAAGAGGTGGAAAATGTCTGCATACAAAATACAAGAAAATCTGTAATCTCTGAACTTGCTGGATGACTGACGTACAAAAACCAATAAGAATTTAAAATATTAGCAACAACCAGTAAGAAAATGTACTACTATTAGTAAATACTATTCCATTAATACTTTTACTATTAAGTAAAAATATCATTCACAATGAAACAATAAATATCAGGTATTTGAGTATAAATATAATGTGAGTCAAATATTCATAGAGAAAATGAAGCTTTCTTAAAGGACGTAAAAAATTAAATGGAACACTTTGTAATATTCTTTGAAAACATGAATCAATATCTTATAATTGACCATGCCACTAACTTGTGTATGCATTGCTATTACAATGAAAATTGCAAAAGATATTTTCATAAGCCATGACAAGCTAAGTCTAAAGTTTATATGGGAGAGAAGTGTATTAGGCAGAGTTCTCCAGAGAACCAGAAGCAGAGCCAATAGGAGATGTGTATGTGCAAAAAATATGCAGGGCAGGGCAACAGGCTGGAGACCCAGGGAAGAGCTGATATTGCAGTGTGAGTCCAAAGGCAGTCTGCTGGCAGAATTCCCTCTTTTTGAGGGGACGTCAGTCTTTTTTCTATTAAGACTTTCAACTGATTGGGTGAAATGTTAATCTCATCTAAAAAAATTCTTCACACAAATATCATGAATAATGTTTGACCAAATGTCTGGTTACCGTGTCTTAGCCAAGGTGTCCATTACGTATAAGTAGGGAGTTGAAAGTAGCCAAAAATTTTTGAAGAAGATATGAAAACATTAAGAAACATGAAGAAAGGGCAACCTATGCTACCTGATATAAACACTTAAAGTCATATTAATTAAAACAGTGTGGTACTGGCACAGCAAAGGTATAGACAAACAAAATTGAACAGAATATAGGGCCCAGGAACATAGATTGATTAAAAAAAAGACTAATGTGGTAACATTACAGATTTGTGGAGAAAGGATGAACCTTTTAATAAATGGTGTTGAGATTATTGGAAATTCATATGGACAAAGGGTTAGACCCCTATCTTAAAAAATGAGGAAATAAATTCCAGTTCAAATCAAAAATTAAATATGAAAGAAAAAACATGAATACTTTAAAAGCAAAATATGGATATAGCTTTATGAAATCAGGGTAGGGCAAGGTTTCTTAAAGACAACATTCAAACAATCACAAAGTATGAAGAAAAGCTGAACAGATTATATGACATTCATATTGAAACATTTCCACAGCAGTATAGACAAATGGGCAAATAAAAACACAAAAGAATAAATCTGGGTGGCCACGAAAATTATAATAGAAAGGTCAGCCTCTCTATCATTAAGGAAGTTCTTATTTATCTACATTAGAAGCTAGGTGCATTGGAATCTTAATGTAGTGCTGTTTATAATAAGGTGGATGTTTCCTAAATTCCCTTCTTAAAGGTAATTGATAAATAAATTATGGTTTGTTCTCAAAAGTAATATTATACAATAGGTAAACTGAATGAAATGTTTTTGTGTGTATTAACATGGGCGGATCATAATAACATAATGTGAATTTAAAAAATAAATTGCAGTTACAAAAAGAGTATGTAGGTTTACAAATATATGAACTGAAGGGATGGGTGTGTGTGTGTTTGTGTATGTATGTGAGAGAGCGAGAGACAGTGTGTGCACGAGTTTTTGTGTGTGTTAAATAAGAATATATATGTAGTCAGATATGGCAACATGAACATAGAAGATTTACATACCTTTTGGATAGAGATCTCTCTAATGATTGGGGATGATCTGAAGCGAAATGCAGGAATCAGATCTTTGGAAATACCATCAGGCTCCACGTGAAGTTTTGAAAAATTTACCACTTTAAATAAACATTTTCTTCTCTGAGTCTGTTAAGATTTATTGCAAGTTCGATCTAATGAGCTGTATAGTAGAATGAAGTTTTCAAAGTATGCTTGGTGAGGGATAGATTTCAGATCATTGATTGTTCCCCTAAAGACTAAGGCTATTTGGTGAGGAGGCTCCAAAACAAGGATTTTGTCGATATATAAATCTGTTTTCTTGAAGAGCTAATTATTTGTAGTTATGGCAGTATAATTTATTGAAGCTTTAATTTGTGTTTGTTTTCCCCAATAACTCTATTACAACCACTTCAAGATGGTAGTTAACATTTGCTGTTAATTACTTCAGGGGAGATTTGTGTTAGGGTGAAAAGCTGGTGTTTCCTGGAATTGACCGATTTTCCTTTGTTCTTTGAAAAGCACAAATACTTTGAAAGAATAATGTTAGGTGAGAGAGAGAGAGAGGAAACAGAGGAGAGCCATTGAGACTCCAAAGGAAGAGGGATAGATGTCCCTGAGGCTGGAGGGAGGGACATATCTTCATATAGCAGAAAACTTAAACATTCACTATGGCAATGTGAAAATAGGGCATGTCTCCAGAGATACAGAAAGATTTTAGAAACAGGGGTTATGCACTTCATGCAAGTAATATGGGTTCAGGCACCAACTTTCCTGTTATTCCAGTTTATCAGTGAAGCAGTAGAGTCAGCAGATTTAAAGCCACCATGAAAGTTCAACAAGATGTATCTTTTGTTTAAGGCCCAAATACAGAGCCTCTACCACACTTTCTAGGGTTATTTTAAGCCTCTAGAATGTTCATGTGACCTAACGAAAGAAATGGATTCTTGAATGATGACAAATGGTAGAGTTTCTTCTTTGCCTGATGGGATGAGGGCTTACATTATTATTAAATTTGAAATAAAAGAAGTAAATAAAGGAGCCTCTTCTTGACCAAACACTTGAAATTCACTTTAATGAGAATACCAATATGGTGTTGTAGAATAACAAAATCTCATGCAAGAAGGGAGCCTAGAGATCACTCCATCCAGCCTACCATTTTGTAAATAAGGAACCTGAAATTGATCAAATGTGGACAACTTGCCCGAACTTAATATTCTGGTAATTAATCAAGCTGCGATTCAAACTCAGGTCTTTTGATTCCAGGTCTAGTTTAGTTTTCCCATTATATTAGGCTTTGTTTAAATACATATAATTTTAAAAGTACATGATACCTTTACTCACTGTGGGACAGTATTCCAACATGAAGGTTTTCTTTCTATTTGCCTTTCCTTGAACCTAGGACAGTTTAGGATGACAAACACACACACACACAGAGACACACACACACTACTCAGTAAATTTTCATTGCTTGGACTATCAGTCCATTGGTATTTTAGCATTTCCTTCAGAGATATGATGCATCCTAAGAAGGTATATTTTCAAATAGCATATTTCAGATGAATTATATAAATGTGTGGGGGTTAGTTCCTGAAAATCTATTTCTCAGTTAATTGCTAGTTAATGTTTTTCTATTTTTACCACCTTAATCTGCTATCCTTTACCTGGACTCTTAAAGAGGGCCTTCTAAAGTTTCTTCTTGAATCCTTGTTTACTTGTCTATAGGAAACTCCCCATAGATAATCTTTTTTTTTTTTTTTTTTTTTTGCGGTACACGGGCCTCTCACTGCTGTGGCCTCTCCTGTTGCGGAGCACAGGCTCCGGTTGCGCAGGCTCAGTGGCCATGGCTCGTGGGCCCAGCCGCTCCGCGGCATGTGGGATCTTCCCAGACCGGGGGATGAACCCGTGTCCCCTGCATCGGCAGGCGGACTCTCAACCATTGCGCCACCAGGAAAGACCCCCCCCCCAATAGATAATCTTAAAAAAATAAATTAGATCAGTTTTCTCCCATGTTTAAGCCTCCAAACCCAACTCTGCATTGCACTATCCTATTGTAATTGAATAAAATCAATATTTCTCACCATTGACTAAAAAGCTTACATGATATGGCATCTCCCAAATACTCCTTTGTTTGGTCTGCTATGACAAAAATACCATAGACTGTCTTTTTCTGTCTTATATCACTTATATATGGAATCTAAAAAAGCCAAAGTCATAAAAGCAAAGAGTAGAATGGTGGTCCAGGGGCTGGGAGTGGGGAAATTGGAAAAATGTTGGTCAAATGATATAAACTTGCAACTGGTATTGATAGATAAATAAGCCCTGGAGATTTAATGCACAACATAGTGATTACAGTCAACAATACTGTACTATAAACTTCAAAGTTGCTAAGAGACTAGATCATAATTATTCTCACCACAAAAAAAGAAATGATAATTGCGTGACATGATAGAGGTGTTAGCTAATGCTACTGGTGGTAATCATACTGCAATATACAAATGTACCAAACCAACAAGTGTACACCTTGCACTTACATAATGTTATATTTCAACTATATCTCAATAAAAAATACTATAGGCTGGGTGGCTTAAACACAAATATTTGTTTCTTATAATTCTGAAGTAGTATTTCCCCCAAATACTACTTCAGTATGGAGTTGTAAGATCATCTTACATATCCTGGATGCCAGTCTATGTTATGTATATATCTATATCTATATCTATATCTATATCTCATGAATATTTTCTCCAATCTGTGGCTTGCCCTTTCATTTTCTAATGGTGTCTTTAAAAGTGCAGAAATTTAAATTTTTAATGTAGTTATAATTTTTTTAATAATTATCCAAATGCTATTTTAAAAATTCTGAGGTAACACGGTTTTAATTATAAATTGAAAAGCAGATAGTATAGGTATGTGATTTTGTATCTCATGCAGAATTTGGCAGTCTGGTAGCTTGTGAATATTTTCTGTTTGTACTATTATTGCATGTATGAATTTATTTACAATAAATATACTTATGTGATACATAGAGAATATTTAAATTGTCAGGATTTGCTATTTCCCCATAACCTTTCTCCTGTCAATACTCTGAAGACTTGAAATGTTTACTTTCTTAATTGGTACAAGGCCTTTGTTGAGGTGGGGGGTGGACGGGAGAGAGATATAAAGAATGTAAAGAATACAGATAATAGCCCAGGTTATTCTCTATGAGGAAGAATGAAAGAGGGCAGAGGGGTAAGAAGGATAGGGAACAATAAAGGAAGGGTGAGGACAGGAGAGAAGAGGTAAAAGGAAAGAGCAGTCACTATCAGGAATGGGATTTAGGAAAGGGAGTGTGTAACAAATCTTTCGGAATCCTAGCTGTGTGCTGCCTCCATCTTTAAAACAAAGCAACATGATCTTCAGTGCTTTCTGGAGGTTGGTTTCTGTTTGTGTGCATTATCATACTTAGGCTGTGATATATTTGACATCCTAAATTTTCATGGAGTTTATTTCCCACTCTGACATCTATGTATCTTACTGACACAACTTGAGTACCTCCTACTTTTTCTCATGTCCAATCACCATAAACTCATCAATACAATGGACTATCATAATGCTTTGGTGATATCCAGATGACTAATCTCCCTATGGACTATAATATTATAGACATCGGGAGACTTGGCATAGCACTCAAGTAAGACAAAGTTTGAGTGTACTTCTGTCTCTGTCAGATAGAAGTGAACTGCTCCATTACCTTTGCTGTTTGATGTGGAGACAACTATTCACCAGATGAATAGCTGTGTATCAGGAGTTAGAGATGTTTTGATTTGTTCCAGGAAAAAAAGGCCCATAAAATCCAGCAGCTTTGATTAGAATTAGTACCTCATTATCTTATGATAATCAACAATCATTGTCCATGACTTATTTGCCTTTTTTACAGGCCAAACAGATTATTTAAATGGGGCAGGTGATGGAGATTCCCATCTGCATGTTTATTTTAGTCTCTGCCAATTCCCCAGATATGTGCTATTGCTATTTTTTGGTATCGTTTTCATGTAGGGACAGTTCCAGGAGCTTCCACTTGGCCCTTCCTATGTATTTTTTTCCAGTTGTGGCAAAATATGCATGACATAAAAGTGACCATCTTAACCATGTTTAGGTGTACCATTTAGTGGCATTAAGTACATTCACGTTGTTGTGCAACCATCATTACCATTCATTTCCAGGACTTTTTTCATCTTCCCAAACTGAAACTCTGTACCCATGAAACAACACCTCTCCATTCATCACTGCACCCAGACCCTGGCAATCAGCATTCTATTATCTGTCTATATAGATTTGACTACTCTAGTACCTCATATGACTGGAATCACAGTATTTGTGTTTTCGGTTCTGGCTTATTTCATTTAGCATAATGTCTTCAAAGTTCATCCGTATCGTAGTGTGTGTCAGAAGTTTTTACCTTTGAAGGGTCATTAATATTCCATTGTATGTATATACTACATTTTGTTTATCCATTCCTCTGTTGATGGACATTTAGGTTGTTTCCATCTTTTGGCTATTGTGAATAATGCTGCTAAGAACATGAAATTACAAACATCTGTTCAAGTCCCTGCTTTTAATTCCTTTGGATATATACTCTGAAGTAGAATAGCTAGATCGTATGGTAGTTCTGTTTAATTTTTTGAGGAACTGCAATGGAGAAGGGTTCAGATTTCTACACATCCATGCCAATACTTGTTCTTTATTATTGTTTTTAATAATAGCTATCCTAATGGATGTCAGGCAGTAGCCGTTCTTAATAGCACTTACCTTGGTTGAGAGTTCTGTCATCTTCCAAGTATGTGTACTCAAAAAATACATTCAGATATGGGGAAATATAGTGTAGGTCACTGCACAGGATTTCTAGTGAGGTGACCTTGTGTCAAAATTTCAATTATCACATGGCTTCCATAAGCCCTATTATGACCTGAAGACCACAGTGATGTTTTGGAACCTCAGGTGTGTAAATTTATCTTAATAATCTCTGAAAAATTCTGAGTTTTCCACTTTTCTTTCTAAACATTCCCCCTGGAAAATTGTAAACCCCTTTGAGGTAGACCTGGAGAAAAAAAATCACACTCTATCCTTTTGACAGTGTTGCAGCAAAGTTCCTGAAGCTATTGTAGCCACCTGATCTCTGGTTTAGGTCTGGGCGAGGCTGTAATTTTCATTCCTGGAAAATCAATGCAGGTTTCTGCTCATTGTGCTTGAATTTTATTTTCATTTATACAGTTCAAGCCTGCTCATCAATGTAATTCCCAGTGTAAATGTGATTAATCTGTTACTGCTGGAAGTCACTTTGGGTCAAAATACTGCCATTCTGCCCTGCTGACCTTTATGATAATTGCACTCACCTTGTTTCTCATATTAAATTGTGAAGAATTTTTTTAGATGAGATTAACATTTCACCCAATCAGTTGAAAGTCTTAATAGAAAAAAGACTGACGTCCCCTCAAAAAGAGGGAATTCTGCCAGCAGACTGCCTTTGGACTCACACTGCAATATCAGCTCTTCCCTGGGTCTCCAGCCTGTTGCCCTGCCCTGCATATTTTTTGCACATACACATCTCCTATTGGCTCTGCTTCTGGTTCTCTGGAGAACTCTGCCTAATACACTTCTCTCCCATATAAACTTTAGACTTAGCTTGTCATGGCTTATGAAAATATCTTTTGCAATTTTCATTGTAATAGCAATGCATACACAAGTTAGTGGCATGGTCAATTATAAGATATTGATTCATGTTTTCAAAGAATATTACAAAGTGTTCCATTTAATTTTTTACGTCCTTTAAGAAAGCTTCATTTTCTCTATGAATATTTGACTCACATTATATTTATACTCAAATACCTGATATTTATTGTTTCATTGTGAATGATATTTTTACTTAATAGTAAAAGTATTAATGGAATAGTATTTACTAATAGTAGTACATTTTCTTACTGGTTGTTGCTAATATTTTAAATTCTTATTGGTTTTTGTACGTCAGTCATCCAGCAAGTTCAGAGATTACAGATTTTCTTGTATTTTGTATGCAGACATTTTCCACCTCTTTTTTGTTTTCAAATATATTTTCCACTGGCTTTTGCTTCTGTACATATAAATTAATCCTGTGTTAATATTTTATTTGGAATAGTTTTATTGATTTCTATAAATGGATGTGTTATATATTTTATTTATTTATTTGTTTTGGTTTGGCTATTGTATATTGAAAAAGTGAGTATACCCTCTTGTTTCACTCTCTGAAAAATTTTATATAAGATAAAGGTTAATTTGATCCCTGAAGGATCTGCAAAGTCACTTTAAAAATGTCTGGTCCTGGTGTTTTTGTTTGCTGATTTGTAGACATTTGACCAGACTAAAATGTAAAAATTGTTAGTATACTATGTTTCTCTATTTCCTCTTAAGACAATTTTGCTAATTTTATTTTTTAATTCAATTTTTTATAAATTTTCATATTAATGGCATAATACTCTTTACTTTATTCCTATAATTAGTAAAACTCCAAATATATGTAAATAAAACCCCTTTTCTTTCATAGTTTTGTTTGTGCCTTCCTCTTCTATGAACATAAAAAAATACCATTCTTTATATTTTCAAAGAAACAAAACTGAAGTTTACTGATCCTCTCTATTGTCTATTTAGATCCCATTTTTTACTGACATACCATAGAATTCACCTATTTATATATTTCAGTGATTTTGAGTATATTCTCATATAAGTGCAACCATCATTACAGTCAATTTTGAACATTTTTATCACTTCAAAAAACAAATCTAATATTCTTTAGGCATCACCTCCCTATATTCCCACCCTACTTCCCACAAGCTCTAAGCAACCACTAATCTATCTTCTGTCTCTGTAGATTTCACTATTCTGGACATTTCATAGAAAGAGAATCATACAATATAAGGTCTTCTGTGACTGACTTTTTTACTTAGCATAATATTTTGAAGGTTCATCTAGGTGATAGCATGCATCAGTATTTCATTCCTTTTTATAACCAAGTAATATTTCATTGTATGGACATACCAATTCTGTTCATCCATTTATCAGTTGATGGACATTTTGGCTGTTTCCACTTGTTTGCCACTATGAAAAATGTTGCTATAAACAATCTTGTTCAATTGGTGTGAACATATGTTTTCATTTCTCTTGGGTATACATCTAGGAGTAGAATTGCTGGGTCATACGGTAATTTCATGTTTAATTGTTGGAGGAACTGCTTAGATGGTTTTCAATTGAGTGACGCCATTTTACTGTCCTACCACTATTGTTTTAAATAGTGTGAAGTGTGAGTCCTCCTACAAGTTGGAGATTATTGATACCCTCTCTAGTTTGTTTTCTGTTTGTCCTACTTGTTTTATTAATTATCTCTTCTTCTATGGCACAATCTATTTAATTCTTATGTTGAAAACTTAGCTAATTAATTTCTAATAAGTTTCCTTTCAAATGTGTGTGTGTGTGTGTGTGTGTGTGAGACACAGATTACAAGTATTGATTCCCAGCAAGGGTTTTTTTTTTTTCCAGCTCTAAATATTTAGTAAATTCTGACAGAAATTGTCATTAAATAATAAAATAGAGCTTACAGTTTCAAACTTAATAGAGTAAAAATAGACTGCTATAAATATTTCATGATTCCAGAAGAAAAAGAAAAATATGAAAGAATTTAGACAAGTAGGAAAAAAAGGAAGACAAACCAAATTAGTAACTACATTTAATGCAAATGGATTGGCTGCTCCAAATGAAAAGAAAATAAGTGTCAGATTGTATAAAATTACATGTAACTATGTGCTATCTTCAAGAGACATACCCAAAGAAAGTGGAAGAAGTAAATAATAAATGCAAGAGCAGAAATTAATGACATAGAAAATAAACAATACAAATTCAAAAGCTAACACTTGGCTCTTTGAAAATACTAATAAAAATGGCTATCTACTTGAGAGTCTTCTCAAGACCAAAAAAGAATAAAAAAAAGAAAGCACAAGAAACCAATATCAGAAAGGTAAAAGGGTCATATATCACATACATGTTACAGACTTTACAAAGGAAAAAATGAACAAAGTGTTTTCAAATAAATTTTAAATTTTATAAAAGTCACAGTCCCCTAGAAAAATATAACATCAAAATAGATTCAAACAGAAATAGAAATTTATACATACGTTTATACATTACAGACACTGAATCAGCACTCACTACTCTCACCATGAAGAAAGCTGAAATCCAAGATTTTTCACTAGTGTGTTCTAAAGAAAGGAAGAATTCCAGTAGTACACAAACTCTTTGAGACTAGAAAGAGGGAACACTATTCAACTACTTTTTAATATTTTCTTCATTTCAAGACAGGAAAGGGCAGTATAAGAAAGCATAATTAGAGGTGACCTTACCCAGGAAAACAGATGATAAATATAATATAAGCAAACTGAGTCCAACATAAGCTAATTTCATGACAGACAACCAAAATTATTTTACACAACAAAATTAATAAAATTAAACATACAAAACAATTAAATCAAAAGTTTCTTATAATTTCAGCAGTCATGTATGATTTTACAAAAACCTGCAGCTAATCTTATCAGAGTAGAAACAAACTTTCTTAAATGAAAATTAGCTATCTACCATAGAGTAACATTATAGATACAGGTGAGATGATTAAAGATTTGAAGATCAGGAAGAAGACAAGGATGCCCTCGGTCACCACTCTATTCAGTACTGTACTTGAGAGTTTAGCCAGTGGAGAAAGTCAAGAAAAAGAACTAAAATGTCTAAGGATTAGGAAAGAAAACACACAACTTGTTCTATGTATATATGATATTGTTGTGTACAGAGAAAATACAAAATAATGTACAGGAAATTGCTAGGATTTGTAAGAGAGCTTCTTAAGATTTCTAGATAAAAATCAATAAAAATAAATTGTGTTTTTATATAATAGCATCAAACAGAAAGTGATAGTAAAAAGAAAGAAATCCTTTTAGATAGCACCAAAAAGCTGAAGTAGCAATAAATCCAGTAAGATATACAAAGCCTTTACAGACAACATTATAATACTTTTTCAAAGACCTTGAAGAAATCAGAAATGAATAGAGATATTTTTTGTGTTTATAAGTTGGATATCTTAATAGTGAAAAGATGTTAAGTCTCTAAAGATTAAGTTACAGAGTAAGAAAAATCTAAGTGAAAATGCCAAAGATTTTGTTTTGGACCTGAAAAACTTCTTTAAAAATTTATACAGATTACAAAAGCCCACCACACACTTGAAGAATAATATAAATGTGGGAAAACTTGTTCTACTGAATATTTAGTGTTCTTATAAAGCTATAGTAACAAAGAGGGTGCAGTTTTGATATAGAGACAAACAAATGAACCAAAAGAAGACTTAATAGAGACACAGAAAAACAAACCAAAACATATATTATTAAAACAAAATCATATGTATATATATGTACACACACACACACACACACATACATATGGCACCTCTGTATAACAGAGGTATCACAGCACCTCAACAAAGACACAACAAACTTTTCGATTAAAAAATGCTGAGCACTAGGGTATCCATAAAGAAAAAATAATTAAAATTGTATCATATTGTAAACAAAATTATTTCCAGATGGATTAATGACCTATATGTGAAATGGTACCAAATATATTTTAAAAGACAATATAGGAGGCTATCTTTAAGCCACAAAGTAGAAAGATGGAAAAAAGTATAAGCTTTAAAGGAAAAGATTGATGTATTTACCCACATTAAATTAAGAAATATTTTCCAACAAAAGAAAACACAAAGATAGTTAAAAGAGAGGTCATGCCACAGAGTTTGAAAAGATCATTGCAACATATAAAACCAATAGAGAGACTACTATTCAAAATATGAAAAGAACTTAAAAAGAATAAAGCTGGAGGTATCTCACGCCCTGACTTCAGACTCTAGTACAGACCTACAGTAAACAAAACAGTATGGTACTGACACCAAAACAGACATATGGAACAGAATAGAGAGACCAGAAATAAACCTATATACACTTATGGTCAATTAATCTAAGACAAAGGAGGCAAGAATGTTCAATAGGAAAAAGGTCTCTTCAATAAGTGGTGCTGGGAAAACTGGACAGCTACTTGTGAAACAATTAAATTAGAACACTTTCTCACATCATATACAAAAATAAATTCAAAATGGATTAAAGACCTAAATACAAGATCAGAAACCATAAAACTCCTTGAAGAACACATAGGCAAAACACTCTGACATAAATAATAGCAATATTATTTTGGATCTGTCTCCTAAGACAAAGGAAACCAAAGCAAAAATAAACAAATGGGACCTAAATAAACTTAAAAGCTTTTGCACTGAAAAGGAAACCACTGACAAAATGAAAAGACAACCTACTAAATGGCAGAAAATATTTGCAAATGATATGACCTATAAGGGGTTAATATCTAAAATATATGAACATCTCATAAAACTCAATATTAAAAAAACAATTAAAAATGGGCAGAAGACCTGAATAGACATGTTTCCAAAGAATACATACAGGTGGCCAATAGGCACGTGAAAAGATGCACATCACTAATCAACAAAGAAATACAAATCAAAACCACAATGAGATATCACTTCATACCTGTCAGAATGGCTATCATCAAAAAAGACTACAAATAACAAGTGTTGGCAAGGATGTGGAGAAAAGGGAACCCTAGTACACTGTTGGTA
This sequence comes from Mesoplodon mirus, assembly GCF_964341445.2. Lineage (NCBI taxonomy): Eukaryota > Metazoa > Chordata > Mammalia > Artiodactyla > Ziphiidae > Mesoplodon > Mesoplodon mirus. The sequence goes on along the minus strand of NC_138983.1, from coordinate 75,260,312 downwards.
GGAATATGAATTGGTGCAGCCACTATGGAAAACAGTATGAAGGTTTCTCAAAAACTAAAATTAGAACTACCATAAGATCCAGCAATTCCACTCCTGGGTATATATCCAAAGAAAACGAAAATACTAATCCAAAAAGATGAATGCACCCAATGTTCACAGCAGCATTATGTACATTATTTACAATAGCCAAGATATGGAAGAAACCTAAGTGCCTGCTAACAGCCAAATGAATAAATAACATGTGGTATGATACACACACATGCGCGCACACACACACATACACACACACACACACAGAGAGAGAGAGAAATATTACTCAGCCATGAAAAAGAAAGAAATCCTGTCATTTGCAACAACATGGATGGACATGGAGGGTATTATGATTAGTGAAATAAGTCAGACAGAGAAAGACAAATACTGTATGTTATCATTTATATGTGGAATCTAAAAAATAAAATGAATGAATATAACAAAACTGAAATAGACTCACAGTTATAGAGAACAGACTAGTGGTTACCAGTGGGGAAAGAGAAGGAGGAAGGGGCAAGATAGGGGTAGGGGTTAAAGAGGTATAAAATGTGTAAAATAAATCAGCTACAAAGATATATTTACAGTTCAGGAAATATGGCCAATATTTTATAATAACTTTAAATGGAGTATAATCTATAAAAATATTGAATCACTATGTTCTACATCTGAAAGTAATATAATATTGTAAATCAACTATACTTCAATTAAAAAATGAAATAAACTCTTAAAAGCAAGAATAAAAAGGCAAATAACCCAATAGAAAAGTAGGCCAAAAATTCAATGGACCCTTCAAAAAACAGCAAATCCCAAAAGCCAATAACTATATTTAAAATTGTAAAATATTTATATTTTCACTAGTAATCATGAAAACTAAAATTCACACCATAATGAGGTACCACTACACACAGATGAGATAGGAAATATTAAAATAAATGATAACAACTAATGTCAAGGAATTTAAATATGAGTCACCACCACTGTTGGAAGTGTAAGTTGATTTGACCACTTGTCATTATCTTGTGGTTTAAGGACATATTTTCTCTGTGACTCAGCATCTCATTCCTGAAACTTCCCTGTAACCCAGTAGTTCACTCCCTAGAGAAATGTGTTCTCCAGTGTACTAGGATACATATATAAACATGTATCTTGTTCAGCATTGTTCATGACAGCCATAAATAGAAAACAACACAAATATCTATCAACAGTATTACAGGAATGTGCACATAAGTAATAAATCTACAAAGAAAAACAATGAATGGGTTAACATAAAAGTTAGGTAAGTGGTTATTGTTTGTGCTATGGGAGGGTTTTGTGATGATGCAAGGCATGGAGGGGATTCTTGGTTGTTGCCAATGTTCCATTTCTTGACCCGTGTGATTGTAACAATTGTTACTGCTTCATAATTTTCATTAAATGTACATAGAGTCTATAGATTTTCCATCCAAACTCACAAAGAGAAACAGCTATTGTGCTTACTACCTAGGGAGTTAAGTACACAGGAATGATGCTACAGATGAATACTTATGTCTCCACAGCGATGCTTGCCGGCCACAAAAGCTAAAGCACCAGGATAACTGCCTTTCCTTATTTTCAAATTCCAAGTCTCACATAAATGCACTGAGTTTGTGGAATTTCTTTTATATAAAGATCCCAAGCTGAAAGAGGGTTTGGGATTTTTTTTTCTTAACTTCTAACCTCTGCCTTAGGAAGGTATACTAGAAAATGCAGTAGCCCCCTTATCCTCAGGGTATATATTCCAAGACCCCAGTGGTTGCATGAAACAGCAGATAGCACCGAATCCTATATATACTGTGTTTTTTTCCTATACTTACATACCTATGATAAAATTTATCAGATAGGCACAGTAAGAGGTTAACAATAACTAATAATAAAATGTAAAAATTATAGCAATATACTATAATAAAAGTTATGTGAATGTGGTCCCTTCCTCTCTCAAAATATCTTATTGTACAAATTTAATGCCTTTTCCATCTTAACTAAGCACTTATCATGCACTGTGGCCATAACTTTTGCAATTTGAGGTGTGACCGCAAAACTAGCATGAATTTATTTTTCCTTCTTCACAATTTCACGTACAGAAGATTCATTCTTACCATAGATCTTAGCAACCTCAGCAAATGATTTTTTCTTTCCTTATTAAACCAAGAACTTTCACCTTTTCACCTAAAGAAAGTACTTTACAGCTTCTCTTTGGCATATCCAAATTGCCAGCATCACTCCTCTTTTGCTTTGGGGCCATTATTAAGTAAAATAAGGGGGACTTGGACACAAGCACTGTGATACTGAGACAGTCAGTTCTATAAGGAAGATGGCTACTAAGTGACTAAGGGGTGAGATACGCCAGACAAAGGGATGGTCCATACCCCGGTGGGTGGACGGATGATACAAGATTTCATCACACTACTCAGAAATTTATGAATTGTTTATTTCTGGGAGTTTCTACGTAATACTTTTGGACTTCGGTTGACCGTGGGTAACTGAAACAGCAGAAAATGAAACCTCGAATAAAGGGAAATGACTATAGATCAAATAGATGCTGAATGCCAATCCACTTATTTCACTCTAGGAGTAATCTTGGATGAATCAATTATAATACCATCTGAACTCTCCAAATATCTTTAGTTCTTTCAGATTGGTAAGAAGTGGTCTTGTTAATGAGATAAGTAATTCCTTTTCCCCTTGTCAATAAACAACATGGTGCACATATTCACTGAAGTGTGTCAAAACTCACACCTGTTAAATGACATTTTCAAATTAACTTCCTTAAGGTGATCTTGCCCTTAGAGAAGTAACTTTTCTTGCTTTTTCAGAGTCCTTAACTCCAAGAATCAAGTTTATTATTTAACTATACCTACACTTCCAAATACTCTCACCAATAGCCACTGTCCCCAAAGAGTTTAGACTCTAGTGTTACCCTGAAGCATTTTTTCAAAGAAAAAAAATCTCCCTAGAAAAACGTATTTATATTCTCTTTAGGTTTAGTCTTCCTATGGGTATCAAATAATATTCACTCCTTCCTTAAATCTAACACAGACCAAAAAATTCCTGAATCTATACCATGCCAACTTCTGAATTCTGAATTTGGGATATAGTAAATTAATGATTAATAGTTTCTTCTTCAACTTCCTTTAGTACAAACACACACACATCCTAATCTTCTTAGTCTTTTAAAATACCATCACAATTGAATAAGATTACTAACTTCGATACTACGATATCATAATATAGGATTTCCTACTATGGTACCATAAAACATTGATCTCTGATGGCTCAATCACACTGAAAAGCTACAAACTCTACAAACTCTAGGGTTCTACAGCTGTAGTTCTCCTTTTGCACTGCTTATTGAGAGGAAAAATTTGTATTCATACCTTATAACTTCTCTTTAAACTTGCTTTCCATTCTTAGGTTACTTAAGATTTTGTATATTCAAATCTGTCCATAAATTGGAGTCAAATATTACTCTGATATTTGATTAGGTGCTAAAATCAGTGGAATATATCGTTTAAGGGAGTAAAGTCAAAATTACCCTTGAAAATCTCTTAAATCAATCATAATATACACTGTCCACTAAATAATTTATATCAGTTCCTCTAAAGCTTATTTAATCAATTTCCCTTACCCATCCTCTCAATTAATTATTCAATGAATTATTTGAGAATGGCAGAGAATCATGAATTCCTAAATAATGCATTCTTTTTCTCACGTACTTACTGGATGTCTTCTCACTAGTTTCAAGCCCTGTTTCAAATGTAGCTGGAGCCAAATACTGTATCAACTGCATTGCCCCCATCAGTATTGCCATATCATTCAGGGACTTTTCCTCCGTCTTCATAAACAATCTAATTTCCCTTCTATCATCCATTTTGGATGATGCAGATACACAAATGACCTTCCCCAGACTTCTTCCCTCTCTTCATAGCCTGATAACAGCTTGTGAAATTTTCCTATGGGAAACTAATAAACTCACAAGAAAGTATTAACCTAGGCATTCATGTTAAACCATGCATTCTCTCGGCCAGTGCTTCCAGGCCAAGATTACTACTTTTCTCAAGTTACTCCCCTGCTGAAAGAGTATTCATTACATCAATTTACAAAAGCTGTGAGCACTCCCCTTCCTCAGCAACAATCTGGTAGTTTAGATAAACGGTGGAGTATTTCTTGGCTAATTTCTATGGGAGTCTTAGATGGAGGCACAGCCATATGTTATGTCACAGTACAGTAATCTCAGACAAGACCACAAGTATATAAATCCTTATTTATGTAGACTTGAATATCTGGAAGAGCATGAAAGTGGGTCTGTTACTAGAAGAAAAGCCTACTTTACGATACAAAACACATAGAGAACAGTGGAGAGCATGGATAGTGTTTTCCTCTTTTCCATTTAAAGTCTATACAGGTTTCAGCTTAAAGCTGCATCTCTGTAGGTTCTCCCTAACTTTTCTCCTCTTCACCATGAACTTGGTTTTTTTTAGCTTTCTTCTTACTCTGCAAGACTTGATTAGCAGTCAATAGGCTCCTTTCATCTTCTCAGCAAGATAGGCTGTGGGAGAGGTCAGGTACCTTGAAGGTCCTACGGAAATATGTTTTAATCTTTCAGTTAAACATCTACAATCAAAATTTCTCTTTCAAATGTTGATAGCCTTTATTTGGTGTTATGATAATAGAAACTTTCTTTTCTCATCTAAGCTAAGGCTCTCTTCTAGGAGGGGGAAATGACCAAAATAAAGGGAGGGGGGACTTGGAGAAAACAGATCTTGTCTTACTGCATAACACTGAAGACAAAGAACAGAATTATATGGCACTTTTTCTGGAGGAGATGATGACACTGCACTGTGGTATTCTTTTTTCTTCTTTAATTAATTAATTTGTATTTATTTTTGGCTGCGTTGGGTCTTCATTGCTGCACGTGGGCTTTCTCTAGTGGCGGCGAGTGGGGGTTACTCTTCATTGCGGTGTGTGGGTTTCTCACTGCGGTGTCTTCGCTTGCTGCGGAGCTCGGGCTCTAGGCATGTGGGCTTCAGTAGTTGTGCCATGCAGGCTCAGTAGTTATGGCACACGGGCTTAGTTGCTCTGGGCATGTGGGATCTTCTTGGACCAGGGCTCGAACCCATGTGCCCTGCCTTGGCAGGCGGATTCTTAACCACTGCGCCACCAGGGAAGTCCTGCACTGTGGTATTCTAATGAGAGAAGTGGAATTTTTTTTTAATTGTTTTGCATAGAGGGAATTTACCACCATAGTGGTGATATCTGACTTCTCTTGTGTCTTAACTTCTGAGACCTAAAGCCATTCAGCAGTGTTTTCTTGGTAGCTCTTGAAATACCAGACTGTAGTAGAAGAAATGACAGACCTTTGTCCAATGTCTAAAGCCAGTTTATTAACCAGAAGCACAATTTAAGGACTCTGTACTTCAAATAAATCAAATCCTTATAGTCTCTAATTTATACATAATCTTTCAGTTCCATTAGTTTTCATTTCCAAAGATAATTTTTTTTAAATCCACTAGGCTATATTTTCTACCTAAACTATATGTTCCATTAAAATAAAAGTATGGGGGTTGCTAAATGGGCCAAGATCCTCTCATGTTCTATCATGTATGTCATTAAAAATAATTTAGAAAACAACGCCATGTTTATTATCAGATTATGTGTCTGTTATAAAAGATACATTGGAAAACCAGGTTAATCATATGTGGTTTGATTGAGAAATTCAATCTTGATGAAGTAAAAAAATTTAAATGTTTAATTTTTTTCAGTAACTGCTACAAGGGAAATTTAATGCTTTTGCAGTCTAGACCAAAAACTACATCTAATTTTAAAGAATTCATTTAAGTAAATGTATGGACATTTCATGTACCACTATTATTATGTTATTATTTTTATTGGGGGGATATTTGTTCAAAGCAACAACTCCAAATAGCCAAAAAGCTTCCCACATGCTCTTCTCTAAATTCCTGTTTTGTTTTATTATAACCCTGAGTTCAGAATTAAAAAGAAAAAGGGGAAAAGAGGGAGACCCTCCTCTGACTACAAGCACAATTAGCTGCCCATTAGCAGTTATGATCCTGGTCTTCTGCCTCTGATATCAGTGGCCTCTAATAACATGGGATGGGTTCACTCTGTGGCTTCAGCATGGGAAGAGTTTATGGTTCATCCTCATTCTTGCCTCTTTTACAACGGAAGAACCCCCCAAAGTGGAAGCCATGTCTTACTTTTGTCACTTCCAGCAATAACCCCCTCCAACTTATTCTCTGGGCTACTGTTCGACCACACTGAGTTCTCTTTTAAGCTCTCTGAGAGTGACAGTGAACTAACTGGAAGGACTGGTATTTTCATCATCTCTTACCCAGAAACACTGTTTCTTCTACCAGGTCTGACTGGTAGAACAAATGAAACAAATTTTCAAACAACAAAGTTTCAAACACACAAAACCTATCAAATGATTTGTTTGTTGCTTTGTTTTAATCTCAATAACTGTAGCTTTCATCTCTAGAAGTTAAATTTGGTTCTTTTATATATCTTCTATATTTCGACATAACTTTTTTTAACATGTGTGGTACAATTATTGTGGTACAATTGACTTCCTTATCTTCTCATTCTAACATCTGGGCCAGTTTTGGGTCACTTTCAAGTGATTATTCTTATTATAGTTCATCTTTTCCTGTCCCTTTGTATGCCTGGTAATCTTTGGTTGGATGCCATAACTTATTAATTTTGCCTTGTAGTAGTGATGAATATTTTTATATTTCTATAAATATTATTGAGTTTTGCTCTGGAACATAGTCAAGTTACTTGGAAAGGTTTTCACCTCTTTGTGTCTTGCCTTGAAGATTTGCTCTGCTCTCAAAAACTTCATTAGTTAAATGTTTTATATCTATTGTTTAGATGATGAAAATGAAATTCCTAGAGAAAATGTAAAAGCCATGTACCTGGCTGTGGTAGGATCTCAAAAATTATCATTGAATAATTTGAATTCATATCCCTCTGATTCTAAAAACACCATGGTGCCACTCTTCACAACGTTCCTCTGTTTGAAATTAACTCACTTATTAGCTAGATGAAAAGTCCCTCAAAAGTTTCTTAAATATAAAATTTAAATACTGTGCTAAAAAATATATATAATTATTTTCTTACCACTGGCTGTAACAATTTACTCATCTAATTCAGGCTTTTCACTTAACAGTAATTATATATGGTTATAATATGTGAGAATATGCAACGAGAGCTTATGTTGGAAAAATATCTGTTCTTACATTTCATATTATAAAAATGTTTTCACTGTACAGGAAAAGCCAGACATATTCTAAAATATTTATTTGCAGTAATGTCTTGGATATATATTTTCCTTCAATAATTAATAAAACTAAGAACTGACAATAGCATTGATTGAGAAGGAGTATAATTTTGAGGTTCCTGCCTCAGAGATGATGTTAATCTTCATGTTCACATTTCATGTAGTTTAGTTCAGAAAAAAGTTTTCATTTTCCTCTTTGTAACTAAAAGGATCCCCATTCTGCATTCAGAACAGTCACAGTAAAAAACAAAGGCCTACTTTATATAGTGTTAGAATTTATAAAGACACACACACCCATATATACATATATGTATGTGTGTATGTGTGTGTGTGTGTGTGTGTATATATATATATATATATATATAAAACTTCCTTATTCTTGTTTCCAAAATATTATTGTAAAGAAAATTATGACTTCTGTGGTATTTATTCATGAATAAACTCTAATGGAGAGTTCTACTCCTCGTTTTTGTCCAGTGTGTGAACCCATATATAAGTTATGGAAATCTCCATCTTATGAAGAAGAATCTGTCTCTCGTTGTACAGACTGAAAATGCCACCTACTTAATCTCTGAGTATCCTTTAAAGCCATAGGCTAGCATATGACCTTAGCTCTGACAATCAGTTATGTCCATTCTGGAGACTGGACTAGAAGCTACTGACAAGAAGAAAAGACTGCTTAGAATATATTCTGGAAGTGGAAAGCACACACTGTTTTCAGTATCCAGAACAAATGTATCAGTGATTCATATTACTGTATTTAGCATCCCCTATCATTGATATTTGTAGTTCTAGCTGAAGTGTCTCTGCCCAGTGACTCTTGCACTAGGTTGTTCCCTGGACCAATTCTACAGCATGATTCCTAGGCATAAGTTTAAACTTCCAAACACCAATCCTGGTTGTTGAATCTTTTATTTAGAGATTCCATAAACTGTCCAATATCTTTTTAATCATTTATTTTCTACTTAATTAACCCAGAGTAAGTCACCGATTGCTCTAACATAAAAATTGATACCAGGAGAGATCACAGACAACAGATCATTGAGGATATAGGGGAAATTGCCATCAGTTATCTAGCCTGGTTGGCACTGGAGACAGTAAATCTCTAGTTGGCAATAAGAAACAAATTGAGAAAAAATTAACCTTAGAGTGTCCTGGAACTTAAAGCCTACTAGTGACCTGACTAGGGAAAATCAAGTAGTAACTTACATGTAAAAGTATGAAGGTCCTGGGACTTCCCTGGTGGTGCAGTGGTTAGGAATCCACCTGACAGTGCAAGGGACATGGGTTCGAGCCCTGGTCCGGGAAGCAACTAAGCCCACGAGCCACAACTACTGAGCCCGTGTGCCACAACTACTGAAGCCTATGAGCCTAGAGCCTGTGCTCCACAACAAGAGAAGCCACGGCAATGAGAAGCCCACACACTGCAATGAAGAGTAGCCCTCACTCGCCACAACTAGAGAAAGCCCGTGCACAGCAATGAAGACCCAATGGAGCCAAAAATAAATAAATAAATTTATCTTTTAAAAAAGTATGAAGGCCCTGGGTATTCCAAATCTGTAGGGTGTCATGGTTACTTCTAAGGGCACTGGGAGAGCATCCTTTCCCAATTGTATTCTTAGCTCCTTTGTCAATGATCAGTTGGCTGTATATGCATATGTTTATTTCTAGTCTCTTTATTCTGTTCCATTAGTCTGTCTTTTTGCCAGTACCATGCTGTTTTGAGTACTGTAGGTTTGTAATATATTTTTTGAAATCAGAAACTCTTATGCCTCCAACTTTGCTCTTTGTCACAACTGACAAATGGTGTTGGTGAAATTGGATATCCACATGCAAAAGAATGAAACTGGACTCTTGTATCATACACAAAAATCAACTCTAAATGGATTAAAGACTTAAACATAAGATCTGAAACTGTAAAACCCCTAGAAGAAAACATAGGGGAAAAGATCCTTGACACTAATTTTGGCAATGATGTCCTATGTATATGACACCAAAAGCACAGGCAACAAAGCAAAAATGGGCAAGTAGGACTACATCAAACTAAAAACCCTCTGAACAGCAAAGGAAACAATCAACAAAATGAAAAGGCAGCCTATGGAAGAGAAGAAAATACTTGCAAACCCTGTATCAGATAAGGGCTTAATACTCAAAATTTATAAGAAACTCCTATGACTTAATAGCAAAAAAATCCCCCAAATAACCCAATTTAAAAATGGGCAATGGGCTTGAACAGACATTTTTCCAAAGAAGAAATATAAATGGTCAACAGATATATGAAAAGGTGCTCGACATCACTAATCATCAGAAAAATGTAAATCAAAACCACAATGAGGGAATTCCCTGGTGGTCCAGTGGTTAAGACTCTGTGCTTTCACTGCTGAGGATGCAGGTTCAATCCCTGGTCAGGGAACTAAGATCCCACATGCCACACAGTGCAGACCAAAAAATCCCCCATAAAACAAACAAACAAACAAAAAAACCACACAATGAGATATCATCCCGAACCTGTTAGGATGGCTATTATAAAAATAAAAAAATAAAGTATTGGTAAGGATGTGGAGAAATTGGAACTACAGGGTACTGTTGGTAAGAATGTAAAATGGTACAGTTGCTACGGAAAAGAGTATGGAGGGTCTTCAAAACCTTAAAAATAGAATTATCACATGACCCAGCAATGCCACTTCTGTGTAGATAGTCTAAAGATTTGAAACCAAGATCTAGAAGATATTTCTGCACTACCATGCTCACTGCAGCATTATTCATGATAGCCAAGATATGGACAAAACCTAAATTTCCATTGATGGATGAATACATTTTTAAAATGTAATATATACATACAATAGAATATTGTCCAGCCTTAAAAAAGAAGGAAAACCTGCCATGTGCAGTAACATAGATATACCTGAAGACGTTATGCTAAGTGAAATATGCCAGTCACAGAAGAACAAATACTGCATGATTCCACTTACATGAGATATCTAAAATAGTCAAACTCATAGAAACAAAGAATAGAATGACAGTTGCCAGAGGCTGTATTATACACTTAAAAATTTGAGAGTAGATCGCATATTGTTTTCTTACCACAATAAAATTTCTTTTCATAAATTAATAAAATAAATTAAAAATAAAGACAACAGGATACACCAATGTAATAAGAATGTAATATTCCAGTCTTAAATCCCAGCTCAAGGTAATGCCAAATATCATTAACTTTCTGTGAATGTGGTAAAAGTCTTACTTCTTGCATCCACAGGTTGAGATAGAATAACTCGAAACATTTAATTCTGATGACTGCTTTATTATGAGAGTTTAATTGGCATCTTGGAATGGGGCATTGACTGAAAAAGAACTGGACTTCTTTGTAGTGGGATGAGGATATAATGGTAGATTCCAATAAAGAAAGGACTCTCCAACCCTCACTTGCCATCTTTCTAAGGAGAAGTCAATTTTACAATATATATTAACATTTTTTTCGCCATGATTGCAGACATGTAATGACTTAGCCAAGAAGAGTTACCTAGAAAATGGAAGTCAATTTTTCCCATCCCAACCTCTTTAGCCTTCACTGTATTGATTCTTGGTACTTGCAATACCACTATTCTCCACTAGTCAGGGTGGAGACATGAAGATGAAATGATAAATGGCAGTTTGACTTAAGTCTGCCTCCCAGTAGGACTAGTAGGATGCCCCAAATGTCCATAAATATTTCATTAGTTTCCTAGTATATCATTAAAGTAGTACACTCAGCCACAAGCAGAATCACCATCTTGGCTGCATGTCTCAGGGAATAATATTTTTATTAGGAAGAGCCCACTAAGAGCCCCAAGAGCTTCCTCTATTTATTATAATAATATGTCAAAAGCATGATTAAATCCCTAAGAGAATCACAGTGATTAGTTTCACTACTGAAGATTTTACAAATTCAGGGTTGGTGATTTCTATCATATTCCCTTTTAAAATTTCAATTTGTCTAGTGTAGAAGTCAGAGTATTCAGGAGTAAAACAGAAGACTGTTATAAATTTGATCAGCTAGAGACAGCAAATTGAGGCCGTTGTTCTATATGTGGTCTCTTCACTAGAACAAATCAATAAGGTTCTAAGGAACCTGCTTTGCTTTCTAAGTAATCAATAGCTATTGATTAGGCACATGCTTTTATTCCTTTACTCTAAAAAGCTGAGAACACCAGAACAATTTGCTTGCAAATCACAAGGCAGCAGTATTAATTTCACTGTATTGTCTCAACTTTTTCATTCTATATCACAGCTTAGCTCATAGGGACCTTGACCTTCTGGCATCACACTTACCCTCTATTTTAATGACATCATGCTCAGAAAACCTACAGATCAGTAAATAGACTATCCAAAGTGTCTTGGCAAGACCCATGTCTGCCTGAAAGTCATAGATACATTGCATGAACCTTGTCCATTCCCTATGTTTTAGGAATCTCCCTCTTTATGAGGCAAATCCACCTTTCACCATAGAAGCTAAAGATCTCAAGTACTTGTTTTCTCAGCCTCCTTTGAAACTAGGGCATTAGCACAAAAACGGAATTCTATCAGTTGGATGCATATGCCCCAGATTTGCAATTAAAAGCTGCCACTGAGTGAGTGGAAAACAGCAATTGTAGAATCGATTCTGGTCACACAAAAGAACCCTAGTGGAAGCAATATCCTCTTTCCAGCAGCATCTAACGTTCTGTGTTTGTGAGCTCAGCATTACAATCTGCAGAGTAATCAAGTAATCCAGCAGTAGTGGCAATCTCATCTTCACCACATCAGACCATGAAATAAGTTTAGACATTTCTCCTGGCTGATAGTTTAGACCCACGGTTCTCTGACTCTCCAAACCATTCTGTGAGCTACTCTATATCATTGTAATAAATTCGTTTTCTTAAAGTTATCTAAGTCATATCGTGTTGCTTAAAACCAAGAGTTCTGCCAATACACCCAATTAGCATTTAGTAAGCATCTTCAATTGGCCTTATCAGACCCTAAAGGAAACTAGATAAATAGGATACAAACTCTGTTAGTGCATATGCTTGTGGGGGAAACTGTGATGGTGTTAGAGTACACACATATATAATAAACCATGGGAGTATACCTAAAATTTTGCTTTTCTTATGCTAATTGTGATTTCTACTTTGTGGATTATTTAAGTAAAATGTTTAATTCCTGAACATTTGGATCTATTTTTAAATAATTTTGGTTACTGATTTCTAATTCAACATCTCAATGGTCAGAAAGCATATTTTATTGTATTTCAGTCTTTGAAATATGTTGAGACTTGCTTTATGTACAACCATATAATTAATTTTGTAATATAGTCTATATATACTTGTTAAAAGTGTGATTTCCATCATTGTTGCATAGAGCGTTTTTTATATTTCAAATTGATTAAGTTTGGTATTTGTATTAAAAATCTTCCATGGACTTTTGGCTGGTTGTTCTACCTACTACTGAGAGAGTTGTGTTAAAATCTCCCACGAAGGGCTTCCCTGGTGGCGCAGTGGTTGAGAGTCCGCCTGCCGATGCAGGGGACGCGGGTTCGTGCCCTGGTCCGGGAAGATCCCACATGCCACGGAGCGGCTGGGCCCGTGAGCCATGGCCGCTGAGCCTGCGCGTCTGGAGCCTGTGCTCCACAATGGGAGAGGCCACAACAGTGAGAGGCCCGCGTACCGCAAAAAAAAAAAAAAAAAAATCTCCCACGATGATTGTGGATTTACATATTTATTCTTCTTTTCCTGTCAAGTTTTGCTGTATGAATTTTTAAAAACATTATTGTTTGTATGAAATCTTAGATTTATTACATTGTTTTAGAGAATTGATCTTTTAATCATTATGGTATTTGAAACAAATTCTACAGGTAAGCCATTTGAATAAGATAATTTAACAAGGTTGCTAAATCCAAGGTCAGTATTTTTAAAAATCAATTGTATTTGTACAGACCAACAACAAATAGGATATTCAGAAAACGATGCTCTTGATGGTAATATCTAAAAAGTGAAACACATAAAAATAAATCTAATGAGAGATATGGAGATTTCTATTTGCAAAATTATGAAACACTACTGAGAAAAATTAAAGAATACCTAAATAAAGGGATATACCATGTTCATGGACTGAGGGACTCAACTTATTAGAGAAATCAATACTTCACATATTAATCTCAGTTTCAACATAGTCAAGTCCCATTAATTTGGGTTTTTTTATTTTTGTTTTTGTGTTTGGCTGTTATATTTGTTGCATATTTGTTTGTTTGGGTTTTGTTTCTTTGTGGAGATTAACAATGGTTTTAAAATCACTGGGAAGTGTGTTCTCCTACAATTTAAAACTGCTACTCTCTTCCTCATTGATGCTTAAAATTTCATATTTAGATATATATTCTATAACTTTACCTTTCTTTGAACCTCTTAAATCTCACTCCTCACACTTCCCTGGGAGAGGCAGCACCTTAAGGCTTGTAAGCCATTTACACTTCAGTACAAGTTTGATATAAGTTTCCTAGAAGAAGTTTTGGTAGGAGGAGGAGAGAACAGAGATAAGAGGCGCCTAAAAGGGCAAAGAAAAAAGAAAATGAGTTCAATAAAGACAACCACAGATTGGAGAAAGACCAGCCTTTTGCTATTTCTCAATCCTTCTTAGAACAGCTCTGTTGATTGACATTCAGAAAAACAGATGACTGCAGTATTTCTGCTTATTGATTTACTTTATATTCCAGTATAAGCCACTACCAATCAAGCAGTCATCATCTGCTTAATCCAAAGTTTTATTTTAAAATTGTTTTTTATGTTGCTTTTTAAGTTGATATGACATCTGGATGCTAAAACATGACATTCTGTTCTCTTTTGGATACAGGAAAAAATATTTTGATGTTTGAGACTGTATGATTAATTTTCCAAATGGTGGAAAGAGTATTGGATTGAGAACAGAGATTTTAATACTTCTTAATATTTAATATGCAATCATCTATCTTTGGTAAATTGCTTAGCTAAGCAGGCTCATATTTTTCTCATTTGTAAAATGAAGGGACTAAAATATCTCATGAACAACGTGTTCTCAACCCCTTTAAGGGTACATGACTCTTAGTCACATGTTCATTGGATTACTCAGGAAATTCTTTCTAAGAATAAGACAGTGTAATTTTAGATGACACCTTTCTTTTAATAACATCAATTAATTTTTTTCTCAAAAATTTCCAGTTAAGCAGTAGAGATAAATATCTTTTAGATATGGGTATATCAATAAAGTCTGAAGTTTTACTAAGCTTACAGAGTTGAAAGTAAAAGGATAAGTATTGTTAATATCAATATTATCATTTAGAAAATGCTTTTTACATCTTATAGGCTTAGTTCAGAAACAAATAATGTTTTAAGTCATCTCCAAATGCTCCAAGGGCAAATAATCTATTCTATATATGACAACCATAATAACACAATACTTTGATTCCTTAAATATGATTTCTAATTCAAACTTACCCCTCATTTATTATAAAAAAGTTCATTCTTTTGATCTAAATTAATTTACTAAAATAGATATAAATTGTCTGTGCTAGATAATATTTTCAAATGTAACTTCCTTGTCTTACAATACCCTCATTTGAGACAGGAATATAATAGATGCATTATTAAAATGCCTGCTCTTTCTACAATCTAATGGTTTTCAAAATGACTTAGTCAATCAGTAAATACTTATATCAAAAGTTACTGAGACCAGGGACTTCCCTGGTGGTCCAGTGGGTAAGACTCTGTGCTCCCAATGCAGGGGGCCCGGGTTCAATACCTGGTCAGGGAACTAGATCCCGCATGCATGCTGCAACTAAGAGTCCACATGCTGCAACTAAGATTCCGCATGCCATAACTAAGAAGTCTGCATGCCACAACTAAGACCCAGTGCAGCCAAATAAATAAATATTTAAAAAAAAGTTACTGAGACCAATGGTTTTTAAATTGTACTTCTTGGAGTTTGGGCATTTTGTCAAGGACACTTATGAGTTTATGAAAGAGCGGAGGATACAAATAATCAAAGCCACACTTATTTTGTATTTCATAAAGTTATTGGGATTACATGTAAAATTTTGTTTGAAAGACGGGATATGTTGTATTAAACATTTGGATGTCACTGACTGTGCAGACGCTTTTCAAATGTAGAGGTTAATAATAATAGTAATAATGCATATTGAGCATTCATTAAACACCAGGCACTGTTTGAGTGCTTAAGAGGCACTAAGTTATTTCATCCTAACATCAATCCAATGATCATTATCTCAATTTTACAGATGTAGAAATCAAGGCACAGAAAAATTAAATATCTGTCCCAGTTAGTAAATGAAAGAACAATAATCAAACTCAGGCTGTTTAACTCCAGTACGTTCACTCTTACCCACAACATTAATTCACTTTCTTAGGACCTCCTTAGAATAGAAAAATGGACAATCTTAAAAGTCAGAAAAAAAGAGGCAAAATAGACTAAATGAAGTTTCTGATCAGAAAAGTAGCAATACAAAAGTGGTATTAAAAATATTCATCTGGTAATTAAAGTAAAATAAATAATAGGAGAACCTAACAACTTTGGGTATTTGGGCTCATTCATTTATTAATGAATATTAATTGAGCTAGTCATCATCCTTTGTGATTAGGTTACATTAATGAACAAAGCATAAAGGAAATTCTGCCCCCTTGGACTTTCTAATGGATCCAGACACTAGTTACCTTGGCCCAGAGACCTGGCCTAGGAGGATAGCAAGGAGCCTACAGAGTGTTAGTTGAAAAAACAGTCAAATTTTTTTCTATCTAAAGGCTATGGCAGAGATAGAAGAATGAGAAAATCAGAAAGAGGGACTAGGTTTGGAGAGAAAAATGATTTTGAATAGCTATCTTTCAAGGAATAGCAAGACATCCATTTATGAATATTTAGAAGGCAATTAGCAATACAAAGTTGGGGCTTTAGTGAGAGTACATTACATGGGTACCATAGCCATTTCCCACTGAGGTAATAGCCAATCCAATGGCAGGTTTTAGCTGGAAGCATAAAATTGAATCAATAGTCTGATAGAGGAGAACCAGCACACAAAATACAGAAGTATGGTGAATTCCCAAAATAATGGAATGGGAAAAATCAAAAAGAAGCACTCAAAGTAACAAACTGATTTGCTAAATATGTGAAAAGAGTAACAGGTAGTACATAGTCAACACAATTACAACAAAAAGATAAGAGTCATCTGTGAGGAGCAAAACATCAAAAGCAATTGAGATTTTAAGGTAAATGAGACAGAAGAAAAACCTTTGAATTTGGAAATTATAAAGCCATTACTGATGTGGAAAATGAAATCTTGGTGCAATGTGGAATGAAAGCAGGGTGAAAAGAGAACATAAAGAGTTCGTATATGTCATTTGTTTTGCACATATAGAAATAAGGAAGGGGAGGAGTAGACCATTAGGAAGAAGGGCATGCTTCATTTTGGTGGTAACTGCATCAAGAACACTACAGGATTTTGAAACCACAAATTAGCTGATGATTAGAGAAAACTTTACTTAGCTTTGGAAAAGCTGTGCTTCAAATAGCTTACGGATAGCCCAACTAATTCCTTAGTCTTTCCACTACTATATGCTACTTCCAATAGAGTAATACAAACCTGTCACTTGTTTTTAATAATGCTTGCTCATTGCCCCAGCAGTTTTCTCTTAATCTACTATCTTTGACTTCCTTGCCTTAGCTTACAGTAACACTTTAATACAGGGATAATAATGCTGGACTCATTTATAATTCCATCTCTTCAAACACATTTTCCCACATGAAATGTTGTTAGGATTAAATAAAAAGAAAGTAAAGTGACAAATAAGAAAGCCCTCTTTTAAAAAATTTTTTTTAAAAACCTTTGCTCTGAAAGGCAGATATGAATCACTGACAGCACACATTTGGGTATTAGCTAGGTGTAATAAAGTTCTCACATTCTTTCACTCAAGCTTTGTTTCAGTCCAATTGTGCCCTCTACAGTCTTATCAAGTGAATGAAGGTGACTTTAGCTTGAAAGGAATCTGATAAGTCTCTGATACTCAGTCCACACTTTTCAGACAGGAAAGCAATATTTGATTCTTTATAAAAATTTCCGACCTATTTAATTTGGGGGAACTCTCTAAGATAAAAGGTAATTAAATTTAACAAGTGGATACATTTGCTTGGCTGTGTGATGACCACTGGAAAAGAAAACAAAGTTTTATATAATCTAATTGTGTCCTCCAACACTGAAAACTATTATTAGTGACAATGTTGAATTTCACCTGACCCCTTGAATCCTGGAAAACGGCAAAAGTTAAGAGATCTCTCTGCCCTTTGTGTTGTGGAAAACAGCTTATTCCTAAGAACCACCCTTCCACAGATGCCTCCTCTTGTTTACCTATGGCAATGCCAGACAAAGATATTACAAATTGTCATTTTTTTGTCTCATAAATTATCATCTGAAGTGTTTATTGCTACTAATCAATTGGAACAAACTGCTAATTAATCACACTGTAAAGTTTCACTCCTTCCTCCAGGCTCCAGAACTCGGACTCACTGTCAGACTGAGTCAACATATAATCTCTCCTAAGAACATCTGACCTCAGGGTAAAATATTCTCTGATCTTCCATCCACTCAAGCTACTCTTTTATCCCATTTTTTCCCACACCCTACCCTTAATACCCTTGTTACTTCCTCTCAAGAGAAGAAAAACCCCTTTTGATTAACCACTGAGAGGCTTACAGATCTTAGGGTCACAGCATTCTCCCTAATGCAATAGTTCTCCTCCCCCAATTGCAATAGACCCTTCCTTGCACTTACCCTTTTGAGTAAAGTTTCTCCTTACTATGCTGCTATTGTTTGGGTTTTTTTAGTTGACACTGGCAACTGATAGAAGAAGTAAATATTGCTGCATCTGGATATATGTGATAATGGGGGATTGAAAACTCTAAAATTTTTAATGAATTTTTATTGGAGTATAGTTCTTTTACAATGTTGTGTTAGTTTCTTGCTGTATAGCAAAGTGAATCAGTCATACATATACATATATCCGCTCTTCTTTAGATTTCCTTCCCATTTAGGTCACCACAGAGCACTGAGTAGAGTTCCCTGTGATATACAGTAGGTTCTCATTAGTCACCTATTTTATACATAGTAGTTATACATGTCAGTCCCAATCTCCCAATTCATCCCACCCACCCCTTCCCCCCTTGGTAACCGTAAGGTTGTTCTCCACATCGGTGACTCTATTTCTGCTTTGCAAATAAGTTCATCTCTACCATTTTTCTAGATTCCACACATAAATGATACTATACAATATTTGTCTTTCTCTGTCTTACTTCACTCTGTATGACAATCTCTAGCTCCAACCACATCTCTGCAAATGGCACTATTTCATTCCTTTTTATGGCTGAGTAATATTCCATTGTATATATGTACCACATCTTCTTTATCCATTCTTCTGTTGATGGACATTTAGGTTCTTTCCACGTGCTGGCTATTATAAATAGTACTGCAGTGAACATTGGGGTGCATTCATCCTTTCGAATTAAGATTTTCTCTGGATATATGCCTAGGAGTGGGAATGCTGGGTCATATGGTAGCTCTATCCTTAGTTTTTTAAGGAACCTCCATACTGTTCTCCATAGTGGCTGTACCAATTTACAGTCCCACCAACAGTGTAGGAGGGTTCCCTTTTCTCCACACCCTCTCCAGCATTTATTGTCTGTAGATTTTTTGATGATGGCCATTCTGACCGGTGTGAGGTGATACCTCATTGTAGTTTTGATTTGCCTTTCTCTAATGATTAGTGATGCTGAGCATCCTTTCATGTGTTTGTTGGCCACCTGTATGTCTTCTTTGGAGAAATGTCTATTTAGGTCTTCTGCCCATTTTTGGATTGGGTCGTTTGTCTTTTTGATATTGAGCTGAATGAGCTATTTGTATCTTTTGGAGATTAATCCCTTGTCAGTTGCTTTGTTTGCAAATATTTTCTCCCATTCTGAGGGTTGTCTTTTCATTTTGTTTATGGTGTCTTTGCTGTGCAAAAGCTTTTAAGTTTCATTAGGTCCCATTTATTTATTTTTGTGTTTATTTTCATTACTCTAGGCGGTGGGTCGAAAAAGATCTTGCTGTGGAAAACTGTAAATTTTAAATGCTTTGGTTCATTCAGTGAATTATGAGTGTTAATGAATACATTAAACAGTCCACAAAGAGAGAGTCCTTTAAGCATCTGCTGTGTGCTAGGGTTTCCTCTACTAGGCCACAATTAGAAAAATCTGTTTGCTCAAAAAGCACATAGGTCAGTACAGAAGACTAACATAAAACCATCATGAGATGCATTGATAGAAATGTACACAAAGTGCTATGTTTACATTTGATAAAGTCATTTACTATGAGTGCCTAGGGTCTATGGCAGGAAAATGATGCGACCAGAAAAGTTTTAGAGTAAAGGTGATATCTGAGAAGAGCATCAAAGAATAAACACGACTTTGTCAGATGAACAAACTGTGAAGAATCTGTATTTGGCATTGGGAACAAAGTGATCACAAAAACCCCAAGTAATACCATGGTTCCTCTGGAGAGCAAAAGTAGTTGGAACTGACTCAACTGTAGCTCACATATGTAAGACAACTGAAGGGGAGCTGGAAAGATGAGCAGATACAAAGCAGCACAGCCTTTTACAACTATGAAAGTTGGGGACTGCACAACTCCAGGGGGTACCATTCATAATAATGTCAATGTGAATGACACATGCTGGAGTTGTGTACAGCCCTGAGCAAGACTTCTGAGCAGGTACCAAATTAGTAGAGTATTTTTATGCTAGGTGTATAAGTTAGGATGCTTTTGGTAGCAAAAAATGGAAACCAAATCTGTCTGTCCTCAACTTTAAGAGGATTTTGGAAAGAACATCAGGGCTCATGTAACAGAGGAGGACCCTATGGGGCCTTCCTAGGATAGACCCCTCCCCCATATCCTCTACTTTAGCTCCTCTCTGAAGTACATAGATAACAGTATTTGATGCACATTTCCTGCTTTACAGATGCTAAAACCCCCACCAAATGGAAGGTTAACTACTTAATGACCATGAGCACATAGCCCCCAGGCCTACTGGAGCCAAAGAATTGATGACGTTAACCCCTGTGACACTGTCCTGTAACCTCACCATCAACCAAACAGAGAACTGTGCACAAGCTGATCCCATACCTTGGGACTCCCCTCCCTCACCTTGCCTTTAAAAACACTCTGCTGAAACCCATCTGGAAAATGAGGCTTTTTGAGTACTAGCTGTCCTGGACTCTTTGTATGGCGCCTTACAATAAAACACGGCACTTTCTTTCACCACAACCCAGTGTCAGGAGATTGGGTTTATTGCACGTGGATAAGTGGACCCAAGTTTGCTTCAGTGACACTCACAATACTGCTATGGGGCTTTTGCACAGCAATGGAAACCATAAACAGGACGAAAAGACAACCCTCAGAATGGGAGAAAATATTTGCAAGTGAAGCAACGGACAATGGATTAATCTCCAAAATTTACAAGCAGCTCACGCAGCTCTATATCAAAAAAAACAAACAACCCAATCCAAAAATGGGCAGAAGACCTAAATAGACATTTCTCCAAAGAAGACATACAGGTGGCCAACAAACACATGAAAGGATGCTCAGCATCACTAATCATTAGAGAAAGGCAAATCAAAACTACAATGAGGTATCACCTCACACCGGTCAGAATGGCCATCATCAAAAAATCTACAGACAATAAATGCTGGAGAGGGTGTGGAGAAAAGGGAACCCTCCTACACTGTTGGTGGGACTGTAAATTGGTACAGCCACTATGGAGAACAGTATGGAGGTTCCTTAAAAAACTAAAAAATAGAACTACCATTCGACCCAGCAATCCCACTCCTGGGCATATACCCTGAGAAAACCATGATTCAAAGAGAGTCATGGACCACAATGTTCACTGCAGCTCTATTTACAATAGCCAGGGCATGGGAGCAACCTAAGTGTCCATCAACAGATGAATGGATAAAGAAGATGTGGCACATATATACAATGGAATATTACTCAGCCATAAAAAGAAACGAAACTGAGTTATTTGTAGTGAGGTGGATGGACCTAGATAGAGTCTGTCATACAGAGTGAAGCAAGTCAGAAAGAGAAAAACAAATACTGTATGCTAACACATATATATGGAATCTAAAAAAAAAAAAATGGTTCTGATCAACATAGGAGCAGGAAAGGAATAAACACACAGATGTAGAGAATGGACTTGAGGACACAAGGAAGGGGGAAGGTTAGGCTGGGACGATGTGAGAGAGTAGCATGGACATATATACACTACCAAATATAAAATAATAACTAGCTAGTGGGAAGCAGCCGCATAGCACAGGGAGATCAGCTGGGTGCTTTGTAACTACCTAGAGGGGTGGAATAGGGAGGGTGGGAGAGAGACGCAAGAGGGAGGGGATATGGGGATATATGTATACATATAGCTGATTCACTTTGTTATGAAGCAGAAACTAACACACCATTGTAAAGCAATTATACTCCAATAAAGATGTTTAAAAAAAAGAAAAAGAGAATAATGGAGGGTTTGTAAAGAAAAGGGAAAAGCCAAAAAATGCTGGATATATTTCAGGATTTCTGCATTAGGAATTCTGCAGCACTGTGAACTACAAGAAAATTGAGTAGGGGGTTGAAGATTTAAGAATGTTCAACTTTTTATGAATTTAATTCCTTTCAACATTTTTTTATGAGTAATGCTTAAAATTTGAATTCCTTTATAAATTACTTTTGGGTGATTAACTCTGCTTTTTAAAATGCATCTCCGTACAAAGACTCTCTCAAATTTATTATGGTGGCCTAAATAAGTTAATACATCTTGAAGGTCTTAGTGGTAAATCACCATGTTTAATTCCAAGAGAATTTAAAAGGTAAAGAAAAATTAGTTTCAAAATATTTTCAACAAGTTGACATTTATGAAAAATTTTGAAAGATGAGCAGCTGTGTGCATACCACCTTATTTTAGCTGATGAACTAATGAATATAGACCACACATTTTCAAAGTATTGAATTGCCTTTTCTTCTATAGCAATCCTCAACATATACCAGGTTAAAAAAAACTAATAATCTTAAATCATGATTTCTTCCCTAAAACCCCCTTTCTACTCATTTATAAATCCTCCTTAACATTAATTTTTTCTTAGCGTATTTCTTAGCCTTGATTATTTCATGTATTTGATGTACAAATGTATTGAACACTTACAATATGTACAAGATACTTTTTTTTAAAGCTACATGTTAGTTGACTCTTTTGTGCTTGGCACTGGAAGATACACTGTTGGAAGATGCAGCCCCTGCACTCAATTTTCTCACAGGTTAAAGAAGATTCAGACAAGTAAATCCACAATTCAACACTTTTCTATAAAAGGTATGAGAAAGGGTTGCTCAGGGGGTTTTGATTGTATAGAGTAGGAGAAACTATCTTTTCCTGGGTATGGGAGGATTCCTAGAGGAGATGTTACCTGAGAAAAGGAAGATGAAAAGAAATTGCTAGGTGAGTAAGGGATATATTTTAGCTTTTATTTCTATTCAATTCTCACACAAAAAAAGAAAAACTCAAAAAATAAATGAATTTATATGACCCTCAGAGCTCCTTAGGCTCTTTGGCATCTATATTTGTAGCTGGAGATACATGTGCCACAATTATGTTCTAAGTTAAGGGAGTCTGCGTGTGTCATGCATCAAGCATGTAGCGCAAGCTCATGTTAATAAAAATAGCCATTCAGGCATAATCAAGGTAGAAAAGCAACAACTCACTACATATTTACTGATACCTTTCCTCTAGTCTCCTCTCCTGTGTTCCTTTCACCCACCCAAATGTTTTGGTGTGTAAGCTTTCCTCTCAAGACAATGGAGTCCACAGCATGGCCATCACAAGTTTGAGTGTTGAACAACAGGTGAGAGCCCTAGTGAATAATTATACCCAGTTGGAGAAGACTAAACAGTGCTTGGAGCCAGGTGAGAGAAATAGCATTTGGCTTATCTGCTCTGAAATAATATCTGAAAGACTCAATCCATAAAGTTTCCATGTGGTTGAAAGCAAGTTGAAGAGTGAACCCTGGGTCTTAACGTTATGTGTGTGTGTGTTTGTGTGTGTATGTTTTGATTCATCAAATGTTAGGGAGAAACATTTTATGATAGAAAGAGCATTGGCCCCAGAGGCACGGGTTTAAAGTTCTATATCTGTCACTCTTGCCAGGAGGCTTTTTTAAAAGCTCATTTAATGACTCAGTTAATGCTTTTTACATTTGAAAAAGAATGAGACTTTTTCCGACTTTAAAGTTTGATGATTTTTTGGTCACTTTTAGTTTCAGCTTTTTAAGACTCCCCACCTAAATAAACTCTTAGGCTCCATGACGTGTGCCCAACCTAGACATGCCGAAGGGGCTTTGAAATCCAGGCCTGCTTTCAGCCAACTTTATGCATTTATGTCAGCTGATTTGTTACTTGATAAAAATGTTCAGGATAATGCAGTCACTTTTTTAAATGCTGTAGAAAAGACCACTTCAGAAACAGATTAGAACAGCCATGATAATGGACCGGAGTCCTGAGGCATTGAGCTGAGAATTCCATCTCCCCCTGCATGAGAGAGGCAGGTCGTTACCCTCTACAGCATCTGAAGTTGGGGATTTGCTCCCTAACCCCCCTAACTCTGGCTAACAGCTTCCCATCAGCCTACCATCTGTGAATGAATCTGGACCTGCAGATTTATAGTCTCAGTTGGTACCGTGTCTTAGGATGTGGAGGGCAGCTTGCTTTATTTTTCCCTAATGCTGCTTCTTCTCAATCTTAAGAGCTAACTCAAGATTTAGTGAATAATCTATACACACGTTACATGAGCTACTCAGATTCCCTCCCACATCATGTCTTCCAGACTGAGGAGTTCTTCCAACTGCCTATTCTCAAACGGAAGTTCCTTCTCCCCCTCGATGGTTTTTGCTTCCCTCTGTATCTTAAGGTGTACTTATCAAAACTTCATAAGAACTTCTAGGTTCAGACAAATTTCTATTTTGTCCAAGGGTAAGAAAATACCTTTCACTTTGTTTCCAATATCCTTTGTGATAATGTCCAACAAATTTTGTCACTGTTGGTTTCCTGGTCGTAATCTTTGAACCTTCAGGCAACGGAGTCCTTAGGCTTTCTTCCACAGTGATAATCAGTTCTCAGGGTCTTCCATCTCATAGAAGAGTTTCAATGATTTGACCTGAACTGTCTCTCCCTGCTCTCGTTAGAGCTCCTCTGCTCACGTCAACTCCTGTTCATCCTACTTTGATGATCTTTTTATTACCTGGAAGAACTTAGTTCTGTGCACAAATTTGGAAATTCTCCCATGGTACTTCTTATCTTGATCCCTTGAAAAAAATGTTAAATAAGGCCAGTTCAATATGCCTTCTTAGGGGTTCCTATTATAAACCCTTTTCCTTCCAGAGAAAATGATCATTTATCCCAACTCTTCATTTACTCTCTAAGATAATTCTCTCTCCATCTCAAAACATTGTCTCTAATCAATCCCAAGAAAACTCAATTATTTAGCTTTAGTGAGGTGTAACTGATATATAATAAACTGTACACATTTAAAGTAAAATAAATAAATAAACTCTCAACTATTTCTAAACTTCCAAGTATATATAGATAGCTGATTACTTGTGACCTCTCACCGATGGGCCTATTCCACTCAACTAAAGACAACTATGCCACAGAAATGCACTCAGTCTGTGTAGAATACAGATCCAAATGTCTACCCACTCACAGTGTAATAATATATACTTAATAAAATGCTCTGTAATATTGATGACTGTGGTCTTTAGTGTCCCACGAACCTAAACATGTTGATTAACGGAGTAAAATGTAGATTTCACTGTGTGTTATTTACAGGAGCTTTATTTTTATTAAGGTCATTGCTAGAAAAATATGTTTCTGCTAATAGTATTTATACTATACATCAAAAGTTAAAGTTATTATTTTGGCAAGATCAGACTCCTGATACTCACTTATTTAGTACTGCCCAGTAAATTTTCAAAATTAGAATTCTTTATCGATGAAGAATAAAGAATTCATGATACTTTTATTATTCACCTTTTACATTTGTATCCACTAAGAAGCATTTTCACAATACATGCATATGAATATTTGTGGATTATTTTAATGTATCTTTCACAATGTTAAAATCTCTTTCAAGACCCATTTGCTGTTAAGAGGTCTTACCTCTTTAATAATAGATGATAGATGATTTATTGTCATATTTGCAAATGAAAAGGAAAACCATGGCCAGAATTTGTGATGTCACTCTATGTAGACACATATGCATGGAAATAACCTGTAGCTGTTACACACACACATATATAGTCCTATATATATAAGTATATATTTTTATTTTTTTATTATTATTTTTTTATATGTATATATTCTGCATACATATGTATGTATATGTATATGTGTGTGTATGTACTCACTTATCTTTCCACCCACCCATACATGCATCCATTGATCTATCTAGCTATCTTCCAACACACAGTACCCCTACAATGATAAAATAGGATCAGAGTTTCATAGAAATATAGAGCCCAAAAGATCCTTAGACATAGCTTAAAAGCAAAGAATGTTATTCTTAGAGGTGTAACTCTCCAAGATAGCACCAGTAGAAAGAACTCAGCTGGAACCTAATCCCCATATGCCAATTACAAGTTCAGTTTTCATTCCACCATACCACACTGTCTTTCGCACAGATATCTGTTATACAGATGGATAGATACTGATCCTTAGAAGACAGTGTCAGTGCTGAAACTATTTTCTGTACTGAACACCCTGCTGTCAACTAAACTCTCGTTTGAGTTTTGAAGTTTACTGATGGTTTCTGTCAGTCCCAAGCCCTCCTAGGCATTTTTACACATAATCAATATGAGGAGAACTTCCTGTCTGGCATCAATCAGTTCTTTAAACCACAATTATCTATTAAAATATTGTTCTTAACTCAGGAAAAATGGATGTTAGTGTCAAACACAGCTTTGCTCACTCACACACACACACACACTCATGCAAATTACAAATAGTATTCGACTGCTCTATATTTCAGGCTATTCAATAACTAGATAAATGAAATATACTTTCTGTCTACATAATTTTTTTTACTATGCCAAGGCATACACACTAGTTGTTCCCTGCAGTACCTGCCGAATGCAACTAAATTTGCAACAGAGTTAATCACTGGTGCAGCTGAATATTTTAAGAGATTTCTCCTCTAGTAGGAAATTCATCTTTTTTCCAAGAAAAGGGCATTTACCCACTCCTTCATCTCCAACTGAAGTAGTTCCGTGATTTCCTTCCTTTCTCTGATTTCCACGCTCCAATTCTCAAAGACAAGCTCATCTCTGATGACCTTTCAGTCTATGAGTATTTGGGGTAGGAGTGGGGGTAGTCCACAAATAAAATAAAGTTTGTATACAATCACTTTCTATGTTGTTATGAAATTATTCTAAGCTTCCCTAATAATAAACTTACAAAGAAACCATGCAAATGGTTCAGATGTGCATATGGAGATAACTATTATCTAGAAAGCATCCAGATTTCTTAAAAAGCCAAAAAAAAGAGACTGACTCAGGATATATGGAAATATAAGTGAGGTAGGTGGGCTAGAGTGTATGTCATTATCAATAAAGCCCTAGGAGAAAATCATAATTTGAAAAGATACATGCACCCCAATGTTCACTGTAGCACTATTTACAATAGCCAAGACATGGAAGCAACCTAAATGCCCACCAACAGATGAATGGATAAAGAAGATGTGTCATATATATATATATATATACACACACACACACACACACACACACACACACACACATATACACACAATGGAATATTACTCAGCCATAAAAAAGAATGAAATAATGTCATTTGCAGCAACATGTATGGACCTATCATACTAAGTGAAGTAAGCCAGACACAGAAAGACAAATATAATATGGTATCACTTATATGTGGAATCTAAAAAAAATTATACAAATGAACTTATATATGAAACAGAAACAGACCCACAGACATAGAAAACAAACTTATGGTTAGCAAAGGGGAAGGGGGTGAGGGATAAATTAGGAGTTTGGGATTAACATATAAACACGACTACATATAAAATCGATAACCAACAAGGACTTCCTGTATAGCATAGGGAACTATATTCAATATTTTGTAATAACCTATAAGGGAAAAGAATCTGAAAAAGAATATATATGTATATATATAACTGAATCACTTTGCTGTACACCAGAAACTTATACAATATTGTAAATCAACTATACTTCAAGAAAAAAAATTCAATTAAATTAAAACTAAAAAATAAAATAACCCCCTAGATATATTTTTGCATAACTGAATTAAATTCTTAAAACCCCAAAAATGAATGTTTTAACTGAATTTGAGAAATGAAGACTAAACTAAATCTTGGGTTTAGAATTAATTTGATTCATAATGGAAGGAAGTTAGAAAATAACATTTATTAAGAACAACACTGTTTAGCAATCCTATATGAAGATATAACACACAAAATATCTCCTATTACTTCCCTGTTAGAAGAGCTCTTTGCTTTAATACTTACACTACAGAGAATTTAATTAGTTCTCAATCAAATATTCTTCAGCCAGTGATTATACAGCAATAAAACATATTTGCATCTGCAAACTCAAGGTAACTTTTTTTTATTTTTTTATTTTTTTTTTTTTTTTTTTTTTTTTTTTTTGCAGTACACGGGCCTCTCACTGTTGTGGCCTCTCCCGTTGCGGAGCACAGGCTCCGGACGCACAGGCTTAGCGGCCATGGCTCACGGGCCCAGCCGCTCCGCGGCATATGGGATCCTCCCAGACCGGGGCACGAACCCGTATCCCCTGCATCGGCAGGCGGACTCTCAACCACTGCGCCACCAGGGAGGCCCTCAAGGTAACTTTTATAAGAACACAGTGGTTGGAGAAAATCTTGAGTTACATTCCAAATACATTGGGTAAAACTTCAGACTCCTGTGTAGACATTTTGAAAAGCCTGCAAAGTGTCACAGAAGAGGATGTGCAACTCTGATGTTACTGGGGTTAAGAGAGGCCATGTTACTGCAAAGCAATGTTTGTTAAAACCATATTAATTAATAGGTGATTAGGATATGATGATTTTAAATATCTATATTATAACAATTTTTTTGTTTCTTTTGTTTCACTGCATTTCAGGAAATCTGTTGGAGTTGTTGGGCTAACATATAAAACGTATTAAAGGTTTCCATTAAAATAATAGGAAATCGTTTCCTGGTTACATTTTAACAAAAACTGCTTGATTTTTACAAATGGATTCCTGACCTTAAGCAGGAGACACCTTTACATATAGTATCACATTTACTTTATTTTACATAGAATGTCACTAAAGTTTACCACAACCCATTTAGGTATCATTGCCTTTTACAAATAATGAAACTAAAACTGAGAGATTAAATAACTTACCCAATGTCACACAGCTCATGAGCGGGGGAGGTCAGAATCCAATTCAATAGCCTTTGAATTTTTCACTATATAGTAGGACCATAGTTCAACTAATCAGGTATTTATTGAGTTTCTAACTGTGCATAACATTTGGTGTTAGGCATTAGAGGGGCACATAATGATGCCTACTTCTTGCGTCGCTACAGTTTACAATCTAGTAGAAGGCAAGTGCACACATTGTTCTATTTAAGAGTCTAAGAGGAAACAGGAAGGTGAAAACTGGCAAATATTTATGCCAACAGGAGTTTTACAGGCCATCTTGAAGGGCAGTGTATTTAATACAGGACTAGAAGGGTACAGATATTGCAGAGAGGTGTGATATGAACTAGGGCATAAAGGGTAGGGCATCGCAAGCACAGATTACAATGTGGACAAAGGCATGGAACAAGTGACAGCACATGCAGAGAGATGTAGGTAAGGAAAGCCTTGGAAGGTACTGAAGAAAACAAGTCTACATGATACTTGTTAAAGGTAGCAAGGATAAGTCAGGGAGACTACTACAGAGGGGCTGTGTAGTCGGAGAGGGAGATGGGGCTCAACTCCTAATATAATAAGAACAAGTAGAGAGATAAAGGCAAGGAGCAGGGTGGGGGTCAGTGGATAGAAAATTACTAAGAGGAAACATCAGGGGTAAGGAGAATTCTGGCTAAACCAATTTGACAGAACTTCTTTCTGTAGTCAGGCTAGGGTGATAAGACATGAAGGGTGAGGGATAAAGAGTTTGATCATATATCAAGGGTAGAGGATTTTTGCTAAACTGACCCACCAGAATTCATGCTAATACTAGTCTAGATGGGCCAAGGACAGAGCCTAAGGTCAGGGACTAGTTAGAAAGAGGACTCAGAGAAGCCTGACTCAAGTTTGGTCAAAGAAGAGTGCTATGGTCTGAATATTTATGTTCCCTCAAAATGTATATGTTGAAATCCTAACCCCCCAAATTGGTGGTATTAGGAGGTGGAGCCCCTGGAAGGTGATTAGGTCATGAGGGTGGCACCCTCATGAATGGGATTCATGCCTTTTATTTCAGATTTTTTGTGACTATTATTATTATTTTAATTGAAATATAGTTGGTATACAATATAAGCTACAGCTGTACAATATAGTCATTTGCGATTTTTAAAGGTTATACTCCATTTATAGTTATCATGAAATATTAGCTATAGTCCCTGTGCTGTACAGTATATCCTTGTAGCTTATTTTATACATAATAGTTTGTACCTCTTAATCCCCTACCCTCTCCCCTTCCCTCTCCCCACAGGTAACCACCAGTTTGTTCACCACATCTGTAAGTCTGCTTCTTTCTTGTTATATTCACTTGTTGGTTGTATTTTTTAGATTCCACAAATTCCTTCATGAAGGGGATCAATGTCTTTTAAAAGAGGCTCCAGAGGGCTCACTAGCCCCCTTCCACCATGTGAGGACACAGCAAGAAGGTTCTGGCTATGAATCAGGAAGAGGGCTTTCACCAGAATGAGACCATGCTGCTATCTTGATCTTGGACTTCAGGCCTCCATTACAAAACAAAGTTCTGTTGTTTAGAAGCTACCCAGTCTGTGGTATTTTGTTACAGCAGCCAGAATGAAAAAAGACAGAGAGAGAATCTTTGCCAGAGGTCCTTCCTTCCTCCCTTCCTCCCTCTGGCCTTTCTTCCTTACTTTACTTATTTCACTCTCCAACGCATATTCATTTAGTATCTACTTTAAGGAACTGAATAGATGGAAAACACAGGTTGAGCTATAAAGATCACTATTCTTATAGTATACAGTTTATTGGAGGAAGAGAGAAGCGTCTGTGACAGAGCATGACATGCACCATTTTATTTTAGATAAACTGGTCAGGAAGACCTTTCCATGGAAGTGACATTTAAACTGAAGTTTGAAAGATGAAAATGTAGTAATGTTGGCAAATCTAGAGTGATTTTTGTAAGGACTTACTACACATTTTACTTTATTCTATATGCAATAAGTTGTCAAATGTGTTTGAAGATAGAGGATGCATTCTAATAGTGTGGCTAAGAGCTTGCATTTAGCCTGAATATTAAAGAGGCCCCAGGAAACCCGACCATAAGGAAACCCAAACTCTGCTCCCAATACAAATGCTACTTTTTAAAAAACTTTCACCCTTTGGTCAACCTACTGTCCATTGAATTTGTTGAGGTTTGTGGATATTAAGACTTAAGCAAGAGATGCAACTTGATTATAGTACAGTAGTTTGAATTTAAGCAAAATGGTATGCCTGAAATGTAGGGGCCTTTTTGGAATGTAATTTGAAAATGTGGTGAGTTTCTTTGAATAGGCAACCCAGACTGACCATTCAGTGACTCTCCATAAGAGCGACTACAACACCCAATTAGCACCATAAAAGGGAGAGTGGACATGACAGAGATGTGAGGTGACCATTTTTACCCACACCACACGCTGCCATGGTGGTTACACCTACTGGTGTAAATACTTGGTGAAAGAGGCAGTGCACCTCCCTGTGACTGCAGGCTACTGAACAAAATCACCAACCTGCCTTCAATAGGAGCATATAAAATTCTAGGCCTGGAGAAGAACAAGTAATAAAGTAACTATTTACTCTCCCTGAGTTCACTATCCTCTTCTCTTCTCCCTGCTGGGTTGAAGGAAGGCAGAAGAGAGCATTAAAGCTCATGTTCAGGGCCTGCATGTTCAGTTGTACACGTGGTGCACTGCACATGTACACGAGTGTCATTCACTTTCTTCTTTACGTGAATGGTGCCCCCTGGGAATTTTAGAGGGCACAACCTGTGAATCTGTATATGGCAGGCCTGCTTAATTTGGTTTTGCTCATATATTGTGAGCTTTTGTGTCGCTTATTCATTTTGTGTTCTCTGTGTTCCGTTTGTTTTGAGAAACAAACCTGATACCCGTTTCATCCTTGGAACCGTAAAATTCATCTTTAAATATATCTATATAGGTAACAAACAGAATATTGTTTATGTATATGTAAGTTTATTTATTACAATAATCTAGGAGGTAAGACTTTACAAATAAACAAATGTGCAGAAATATGAACTAACTTGCTTGTGAATAACAGACCTGGAGCATGCCTCAGAGAAAGTGTGTAAAATGGCTCAAAACTAGAGAAAGCATAGAAGCAAACTATCCACTGACACGGCACTAATAGAAAAGCTATCAAAAGTCTAAATCTGAGCAGAACCGGGAAGAAAGGAAATCATAAGAGGGATGAGACCTTGCTAAATAAATACATTTTTATTTCCATAATTAGAGGTAAGCATAAGGAAGAGATGAAACTAATTCCTAGTGTCAAGCCTATGTAAGTGGAAAGGTTGTGATTTCAATTAACAAGAATTTCGTGTTTAGATTCAAAACAAGTATTTGTGTCACAGAACCAATTCCAGTAGATTCCATGAGACATGCATATTTATATTCATTTTTCTGCATCAATGCTTTCAAGCTTTTAACCCATCCTTCTGGTGGGAAAGAAAAAAACATAAAAATATGAAATATCTCATCAAGCTTTAATTATGTTTACTTCTTGATTTAAAATTACTCTTTATTAAGTTAAAACGAAGATACTCTAGACTAACTCCAAAGCAGAATTGAAATGGCACACGAAAATGATCAAACATGATTCAAGCATCTCATTTAACTGAGATTTTACTATGTTTGTGTAATGATGTCTAAAATTGTGTTTTCATTAAACATAGCAGAGTAGAGCGAAACAGGGAGAGTCATCCCATAGACCTTGTTTGAATCTAAACATATTATCTATTACTGTAGCTTTGAGAAAATCACTTAATTTGCATCAGCCTCAATGCCTTTATCTCTGAGAATAGTAATACCTATCTTGCATGGGGCTTGAGATCAAATAAGTTAAAACACAAGCAGAGTGTCTAGCAATTACAGTTGCTCAGTAAATAGCTCTTAATATTACCAATGGTCTCTGATGTGGGAAAACTATTACATAATAAAAAGATCCTTAATCGGGTATCTTTAAAATCAGGCTGAATGCAAAGAACTTCAGATTTTATGTCCTCCCTTTTTTTATTTTTACCCAGAGAATAATGCAATTCAGAAAACAGAGGGAGAGATTAATTTCCACCTAAACTGAAAAGTCATCATTATAAGATTTTTTTCATCATGTGCTATAGTACATTAAATAGAACCATAAAATCTTTGTTACCTCTCTACTGAAAGGTAGCATGTGGTGTCCCTCTTCTTGAATATGGGCTGATCCAGTGGCTTATTCAATCAACAGAATGCAAGAGAAAAGGTGTTCTTGCACTTGTGAGGTTAAGTCATAGGAAGACTTACAGATTCCAGCCAAGTCTCTTGAAATGTTTACTTTGGGTGAAGCCACTCACTATGTAAGAATTCAACTACTTTGAGATATCCAGGTTGCTAAGACTCCAAAACTACACCGAGAAATTTCATGGAGAAAGACAGAGACAGAGAGAAAACCAGCCCCAGATTTTTCAGCCTGTGCAGCCCAACTCAAGCCCCAGATTTGTGAATGAAGATGCCATCTTGGTTGGACATTTCAGCACCAAAAGATGTGACTCAAAGAAAACTTAGCCAGAACCAAGGCCCCAGACATATGACACCAGTCAGGTTGTCTAATCTATCTCCAATCATTCAAGCCACCACAGCTGAGGCCCAGTCATGATGGAGCAGAGATGAGCCATCCCCAGTATTCTTTATCTTTATTCTTAGCTCACAAAGTCCTGACTATAACAACACGGTTTCTATTGTATCTACCACTGCATTTTGGAATGGTTTGTTATACTGCAATAGGTATCTGGAATATATGTCTTGATCATTTCTTACAGTTCTAAAGCCACGGAACTCCTTTTACCCACATTCAGGGAGAATGCAATCTCTTGCTTATTTTCAGTCTCCCTTTGAGTCATAGAATCTGTTCAGAGGCTTCCTTGGACAGAGTCAGTAAAAGAAAACTCTTGATTACAAAACTCCATTATTACAACCAGGATAAAAGAACAGCCAAATCTGCTCACACACACCCCATTTTTTCACCACATCATAAACAATGGATTGGCCAAAGTTTTAAGTGCTTGACTCTGATTGAAAGTAAGCAACTTTCCATCTTCAACCTCTTCCCCTCCAACTCAACTTAGAGTGATGCTCTAGTCAACCTCCGGACTTCCTGATGCACCTCCCATCTCTGAAATGAGAAGTGAAGAAAAAACATCTTCAGAAGACTTCTGATATCAAGACAAGGGATAGAACAAAGGCCAAAGCAGCAATATTGCCATCCAGAGGAAAAACTACTGAACCTACACTGCAATATTTAGAAGGAAAGTCAAGACATGAGAGAACTAAGTGTAAAGCACAGCTATATTGGTGGCTTCTATTTAAATAATCAAGGTCAATAAGTAGGTCTCTGGGATGATGATCCCTATACCCTGTTACTTGCACCAGAATTGGGACATAACCAGGAACAAATAGTTCAGGAAGCTAGAGTCATTGACACTGAGAGCCAACTACAGGGAACACCAAACAGCTGGGGCTATTAGTTCATGTGCTTCCATACCTAAATTTGGAAAGACTGTAAGACTTTCTGAATCTTCAGGTAACTTGCATCCTATTCTAATCATAAGCAATCATGCTCCCTCTTAAGCTAAACCATACAACTTCAGAATCAGGTGTTACTTCTTATTGGTACCACTGTCCACTAAGCAAAGACAGAAATACAGAAGTAATCCTGACCCCTGCCTTTCCCTCATATACTCCCCTTCCCCACTTTTCCCTCTTTCCCATATATTACTAGGTTTAATCAGTTCTGCTGCCTAGAGATCTCTTAAAGTCCTTCATTTTAATCATATTCCTCTGCCCTGATTCAGATCCTTGTCATCACTAGCCTAGGCTGCCCTCTATCTATTTCTGCCCCTCCCATCTGAACCGTTGCCCTTCATATTCATCCTCAACCCTACTACCAATATTATTTCTAAATTGCAAATTTGACCATCAACTGTCTAAAGACTTCAACATCTTTCCATTGCACTAATGATAAAGTCCATCTTCTAAACATGTCATAAAGGTCTCCATTTTTTGGCCTTGCTCTGCCAATTTAACTAATGTCTTTTTTTAGTAATTAAAATCTATTATCCTTGTCGTTTTATGAGTGTTAGCAGTTGCTGTTCTCACTTTTGAAAATATTTCACCCTTTCATTCACTTAGAAAACTCCTATTCATCCTTTAAAACCCAAATGCAGTGAAACCGATTTTCTCTCTCACTCAAATCACTTTCTCCCCAAAACTGTAATTTTACCTCTGTGTAGCTCAATTGTTTGTTATACTCTAATGACAACAGATTCTTAAATATACTCATCTTTGTATCTTAATATCCGATAATATGACTGACATTTAACAAACGCTAAATATACTTGACACTTGAATTGATTGAATTGAATTAAACTGAATCAATCACTCTCAAGAACACTAACGACTGTTAGGGTTTCCTGCATCAAGAGTACAAATCACGCTGAATTTTCATAATACTGCTAGTTTTTGATTGAGGCACAGCAAACAAGTTTACAACAGATTTCCCCTGTGAAAATAGTAACTTCAGGAAATGATAACAAATACACTCAGAAGTCCATAAAGGAGGCAGGGTAGTCTAGGGGATTCTGTTCTCATCCAAAGACTTGCTGAGATTTGATTCAGAGGGGAAAGATTGATTTTTCTAGCTTAAGTTAAACGAGGCATCGAACAAATGTCAAAAGCAGGACATAGACTTAGATTCTTCACTGTCACACCAGTAAAGTTACCATCCTTCTATCTCCTTTAGAACAAACAAGAAAGCCTGCTGTGGACCGTGAACAAAACAACAACTGTGAATTTACACAGCTCCTTAAACTTCTGTGTACTGAGAGTGAATTAGAGGTCTCCTTCAGATAGCATTGCAAATGAGCATTATTTTATTTTCACCAAGGCTTTCAGGTGATCCATGCAACAAAATCAGCAAAGTCAGTACTCACTGTGGCAGACAATGCAACTATTATGTATCTGTCCTAAAAGTTCCTGTGATGTTCTGGCTAGTTTTGCTTAAGTAATATTTATAATATTTATGAGAAAGGAGGACAAAAATGAACCTGATGCTTTTGTGGAGAAGGAATTCCCTGGCTGAGCAGAAAAGCCTGCCAAAGTTTTGGTGTTTCTTGTTTGTTTGTTTGAAACAAGACTGAAGGACCGTATAATGCAAGATGAACCCATTAACAGTTAAAAGGGAGAGGACACACTAAAGAGACTCAGCAAGGGCCCTGGTAAATTACCAAAAATTGTGGGCTTTCTTAGTGAGAGTCTATGACTTGAGAAATTCATGAGGAGAAAAGGCAGAGGTCCCTGGGCACCTGAAAATGAGAATTGCTGCATTGAACTAGGCTGACTTTGGCATGGCATTTTGAAGAAGGCAGTCATATGGAATGTAACGAATAAATAGAGCATATCAGAGCCTGAAAACGCCTCCTGAAAACCTGAGAGTAGGCTCATGTGGGTGAAACGAGGTGAAGCACGGTGCTTGGTACACTATAACCCTCAGTAACATTGGCTGGTTTTGAATGAAATGAAACCTAACCTGAATCCAGTCCCTACTCGGTAACAGCGGGGAAGATAATGGGTGCCTAGGCAACGTCTAGCAAGTTCTGGGATAGAGGCGGCTCCCAACTGTTGCGTCACCAGGGGCCAAAGAACTGAGTCGGGAAGGGAGAAGGGAGGAATTTATGCAGAGGACCGGACACTGGCAGGAAGTAGAGAGCGAAGAAAACTAAACGACCACTGGTGAATTTCAACACCACGTCGTGAATTTCAGGTAATTTTCCACTTGTTTATTCAGATGGAAAACTCGGATTCCAACGATGAAGGAGATGGAGTTTCAGCCCAAGGCATAAGTCAAACGGACCGATTGATTCGGGAAGAAGATTTCTCCAGGTTCGTAAATAATCTGAGTGAAGAAGATTACGAATTTATGAGAGACAACAATCTTCTAGGCATTCCAGGTGAAAGTACGGAAGAAGAGTTGCTGACAAGACTTCAGCTAATTAAAGAAAACGCACCACAAGACTCAGATGAAAATACAGGTATATTTTGCTTTTGGAGGGAATAGGATGGGATGAATAAGGAACTTCATAATAGTAAATAGTAACTTCATAATAGTAAATAGTAAATTATACGGAAGTGACAAATTAATTTGGTAAGTAACTTCTCATAAAAAGAACTGGTATTTACTTGATTTTTGGTGAGCATGTCAAGGTATGTTTGTTTTCCTGATTCACATTTGGGTTGTTTTAATTGGGAAACAGTGCAAAGTAGCCTATTTGTATTTTTCTTGGTTTTCTACCTCAACTGAAAGTCCCTCCTACTTCCGGAATTATTTTTTCTACATAGACATGTAAAAAAAGCAAACAGAAATATTCTCAACTGGGGACAATTGTGCTCTCTCCAGCACCTGGGGACATTTGACAATGGCTCGAGATACTTTTGGTTGTCACAGGGGAGGCATGGGTGTTACTAGCATCTAGTGGGCAGAGGCCAGGAATGCTGCCAAATATCCCACAATGCACAGGATAGCTCCCCCAAACAAAGAATTGTCCAGCACCAAAAGGTCAATAGTGCTAAGGCTGAGAAACCCTGCTCGAGCCTCAGGTCTGGTGCCTTCCCTCCCAGTGTGAAGTAGAGGATTTTGCTGTCTAATGAAGAGGACACGATAATACTTTGGTTCTTGAATATGGTCTTATATGTACCATGCTAGGTTCAGTCTATTCATTTGATCGGACCTTCAATTTAATGTCAATTAAAAATCTTGGTAACATTAAGAAGTATTCAAAATGCAAACACTTTTAAACCTCTGAAACTTGTTTATGTTTGGGCAATAACCTTATATTTTAAAACAGCTTATCTATTATCAAAAGCACATAAGTGAAGAGCCTAGAAGTAGTCATGTTGGAGACTAATGAAAATTAGACAATAATGTAAATTGAACTAAAATACTAGCATTGTACCTTAACTGGTGTTTACCTTGTTTAATTGCATTAGTGTCTTGACAGTGGACTGAAAAAAAAGTCTCTTGACGTTCCTCCTACTGTGGTACACAGGGCTGTGTATATGATGAAATACTGAAAAATAGACTTCCTCCGGATTCCCTTTTTTAAAAATTCTCTAAGTTTATCTAGGATTAGCTCACTCTTTTCGGATGGAATCGAAACTTTTCTACCTTTACTTATAAATCTACACAGTGCAGTTTATAAAATATTAACTCTATAAATGTGAAATCAGTTTAAAACATCTGAGTATTTAAGTTCTCATTTTTTGTTTGTTTTTGAAACAAAGTTTCAGAGTGCTATTTTATGATGGTTCTAATTTTGGTAGTTCTTTTATGCACCCTCCCCATTTTTTTTGTTAACAGACAGAGGAGACTCTTCAGATGACGTGTCTAGTGGTGACTCTATAAGAGACTGGCTTAACTGTTCTGGACAAACTGAAAATATGACAAGTGGACAAAGAGAAAACCAATCTTGGAGAGAAGAGAGCCAAATTAATCCTAAAAGTGATCAGTTCATATTCAGTTTAGAAATAAATGTTAACCTTGATAATGGGAGTCCAAATCCAGAGAATGAAGATGTAGCATCTGCAAGACTTCCCAGAAGAGAAAATATGGAAGACAGCCAAAGGCAAGTGGAAAGTCCACAATCTGAATCAATATTTACAAGACCATCTATGTCTGAACAAGATACAACTGAAACATTAATGGAATTCACACCTACCACAAGTCAGAGAAGAGCAAGAAGTAGGAGCCCAGAGTATCGGAGAACCAGAGCAAGAATTGAAAGTTGGTCGCCTCCACGTTCACTTAGGGAAATTGTACAAAGACTTAATCATAGTATACCATCTCAGAATTTTGAGCAGCCTCTGCTAAGTGAGAATGCGAGATTTTCTAGAACTGAGCACCAAGAAATATTGAGACAGCAAATGACTGGATTTGAGTTGCAAAATAGCGGTCTTATTGAAACTTCTAGAACAAGGAATGCCGTTCATGGAGAAAATTCTCCAGATACAACCAGCAGTGGTGAATTTTGGGGAAGGAGGGAAATATATCCAACCATACCCTTCAATCTTGAAGTAGGACAAGTTCATTCTGGAGCATATTCTCAGAGAGACAGCAGAGCTAGTAGAACTCAGTTAACGTCTGAGACACCAAACAACACTGTCACTTCTGAAAGTGAACGAGGACTGAGGCATATGTATTCACATTCTGAGCGGGCAGGTGTGAGAGCTTATGTCAATACCATTAGAAATCCCATTTGCAGAATTTTAAATACTAGCTTAACTGATACAACATCTGTTCCAATTCAGAGCACGTTAAGGCAGACAATGACAGAATTTAGTAACTCAAGTAACCTTATGGACAGTGACAGTAATTTACAGCATAGTGTCTCACCTCCAAGTCAAAACATGGAATGGCTAGAGTCACCTAATGGTAGTAGTAGTGGTAGACTTGGTTCTGATTCAAATCCTAGCTATGATACCCGTTCAAGTTCCACACTGATTTGTCATTCAAGCCCCAGCTGTATGTCTAGATCCAGTTCTAGTCCTATTTCCAGGTCCAGCTCAGGTGATGAAAATTCAGAAATTAGCTCACGGGTCCCGGAAGATCCCACATGCCGCGGAGCGGCTGGGCCCGTGTGCCATATGTAACAATTGAACTGAATCACTAGTTCCTGAAGGAATTATTGGGCTTTCCCCAATTTCTGTTCCATAATAAAAGGAAATATTAAAAAGTCAAACAATATTGTTCAATCTGACAATAAAAATTAATTTCACACCATAGCAGTTCACTGAATTTCAATAAAAACTTAGCATGTGCACTGGGTTGGGATGTTCCTGATTCCATGGGAGCAATGTCTTAATATGATATAATGAATCTAGATAGATCCTACTAGTATTATCTAGTCATGTAAATCCCAGACATCTCTTAGCCCTGTTCAATCCTGGCTGTGCATGCAAAGAAACAGAAACCCAACCAAATATCAATAATTAAGAAGCAATTTAAGACTACCTTAGAGTCATTCACATAAAGAAGTCATGTTACATTCATAGAATGCCATAAAAAGCTTGAAACCCTTCTCTTCCTATCTCTCTCCACAGCAGTTTATCTCACCTCCCTAACACTACCTTAAAGTTTCTCCTATTCCCCACTACCGATGTATCAGTCAGTTCTAGCTAAAAACTGATGGCACACTTTAAAAGAGTGATGGAATAGCATTTAATGAAGAGACTGAAGTGTGTAAAGAATGAAGGGAAACCAAGAGATGATGAAGTACCCTGAGGCTAGCAGCTGTGAGAAGCCAGTATTATAACCACTAGGTCTGAAGGGGCATAGAGAGACAGCAGTTCCTGCAACCCAGCACGTCTTATTCGAGTTGTAGTAGAAGCCCCCCCAGCAAGAGATGTAACCTTAGAAAATGGCGTCCACTGTCAACCTGAAGTTTGGAAGGGGGCCGATCATGGAAATAAATACCCTTGCCTTCTTTCCTCCTGACTTCTAATCTCGTCAGTAGTTCATATTAACCAAACCCAACCTGAAGACACAGAGAGACTGGTCCATGAAGCTGATAAAGTCAGCCTCCTGGAATCACGGAGCAGGGTTAAGAAGGATGGCGAGTAGATCCGGTAAGCAAATGAGAGACCATCTACCACAACCAGTATTCCCAACTCTCTTCAAACCCAGTGTCCGTGTATGCTTTCTTGCCTCTTCCGCTTCCGCTTGTTCTCTATTCCACTCTATGACTCAGCTCTTTAACAACCCTC
Source organism: Mesoplodon mirus (assembly GCF_964341445.2). Taxonomy (NCBI): domain Eukaryota; kingdom Metazoa; phylum Chordata; class Mammalia; order Artiodactyla; family Ziphiidae; genus Mesoplodon; species Mesoplodon mirus. The sequence goes on along the minus strand of NC_138983.1, from coordinate 75,219,581 downwards.
TCTATTTTCCTTTCATTTACTCAGATCTTGTATTTTTAAAAATGATAAGATGACAAAGCCTTAGAACTAATTACCTTTCCCTTAAACATGTCACACTTTGATTTGCTGTGATTGTAAACAACTAAGGAAAAAGGGCAGTTAGAGGTATGTCTTTAATTTTTGCTTCTTAAATATATTCAAGCTTCAATTTCTTTCTATATATGTTTAGTTCATATAATTAATTTTTAAAACAGATTCTGATTTCTTATAAAGGGTTTTATGGTTTATATATGACTCTTAATCCTTGTGTGAATGACCCAAAGTACCCAATTGCTGCTTGGAGCCTCACAAGCTGCAATATGAAAGCCTTAAAGGTAAAACTTGGCTTCAAGAAACATGTCTACATAGTTCAATTCTAATTGTCCTCAGTAAAACCATCACCCAAAACCCCGAGTATTTGAAATCAAAATTTAGGCCATGCTTCCTTCCAACCTAAACATAGTGAAGGATTTTTCTCCTAATTCAGCCCGAAAACTATTTTTGGGGGGTTGTATTGGCCAGTCCAGAACATTTTGCTTAAAATTTTCAATCCTGGTATAGGTGGGAGTACATTGTATTATAACCTAAAGCAATAATCAGAAATTTGGTGCAATGTGCAACCTATACAAATGTAGGCAGTGTTAAGTATACACCTTCTCTAAAAGGTTAAAGTCAGAAACATCACTGACCTTTCTTTTCTATGTGAATTGCTGGCAGCCACAGTATTTGCACATAACTACAAAATATAAATGGGGAGTGGTGGTGAAGTTTTTGAAAACATCTTTGAGGTAGCATATTTTTCACACAGAAGATATCTGCATGGCCAGAAATGAAGGCTTGGATCAAACCTCTGAAATTTACATTAACTTCTGAAAGTTGCTTGAATAGTCTGATTTTTAGGAAGTATTTTTGATATCAGATATACTTCATTTAAAGTGAGTAGAATAATTATAACAGTACTTGGCTTTCATACTATCCTAACAGATTAAAACCTTCCAAAGGATGATAATTGCTTAATTAATGCTTCAGTACATTCACATGCACCTTCTCTGGTCGAGAGAATTCTAAGATGATGCCCAATGATCCTTGTAGTAGCCCCTCTCCTTGAGTATGAGACCTGTGAATGTGATGGAATATCATTCCCATTATTAGATTATGATATATAGCACAGTTGATTGGGAGATTATCCAGAGTGAGCCTGACCTAATCAGGTGAGCACTTGAAAGGCACAGAGAGGGCTTCTAATCCAGATAAGATGGTTCATACTTCCCTCTCCCTGCTCCCCCTTTATACGCACAACTATATATTCTGGAAATAATATGAGACAACCAAAGGAGATCTCTGAAAGGTCTAGAGAAGGTGAATTGCCTAGGGACCCTCAGAATGGATGAACAACCTCATGGCAGGGCACCTTATGACCCTCTACCAACAAAAAAAATGTGATCCAGGCCCAGCATTTCCTAACTCCCAACTTAGTAGCAGGAAGTGGCTCAAAGAGTCTCTTCCTCCATCACATCAAATGGGAATCCCCCAAACACCAGGCGAGCCTTGCAGAACCTGCAAGGATGAACAATTGGAAGCCCTGATGACAATAAGTGACCAGGGAAAGTGCTTTCCTTCCCCACTGGGCCTGAGATCCCCCTTCACCACCCAGACACATCAGTGGCTAAGGGTCCCAGCAAAAGTGCTCCTACCACAAAAAGCTCCCACCTGGAAAATGCTCTCCTCAGATGGGCCTGAGACTCCTCTCCCCTCCCCAGAAACATCTGGCAACTTGCTCGTACCAGCAACGGAGATCCCTCCACAGAAAGCTCTCAACCTGGTAAGCACCCTCCACTCCTTATAGTCCAGGGAGACCCTGTCACAAGTGCCTGGCCCAGGAAGGACTCTTCATCAAGTGTCCCAGAGATTCCCTTCCCTCAGCAGAAGTACCAAGTGCCATATCCTGGGGAAGCTACTTCAGACCCCATAAGCAGCATGAGAAGGACCAGAGGTAACCCCACCTGCACAAGAGAAACAGACCAAAAGAGTACCACAAAGGTTCTGAAAATTAGGTTATCATGGAACCACAGTCCATAAAAGTACAGGAAATGTGTGCCAAACCTATAAAGAGTGAATGGCTGCTAAAAATTTAAAAAAAACACTTTAAATAGGGACCAAAGTATCCTAACATAATAGCCAAAATGTCCAAAAGACAATAAAATATCACTACTTACACCAAGAACCAGATACATGACAGCTTGAATAAGATGTGATAGATGATGCCAACGCAAAATGAATTAGATGTTAGAATTATCTGACAAGGGTTTAAAAATGCTGAATTCAGACCTTTAAGACCTTGAACACAGAACCTAGTCACTCCATGCCAGTATCCCAACCTATAGAACTGTGAGCTAATAAAGGGATGCTGTTTTAAGCCATTACATTTGTACTAATTTCTTACGCAGCAACAGAAAACTAATACAACTTCTCATCTGGGATCCATCCTGTACCTAGAAAATGATTATAATGAGTCCTAGACAAGTAAATGGCTCAATGTCTTGGTTCTAGGCCCACTATGACATGATACTCTACGATTTTTCCCAAGAATGGAATCCCTAATTCCTGCTACTGAAGCTCCTAGAAGACAGTATCCTTCCTGTTTGAACAACCACCAGTATCGTATCGCTCTAACTTTACTTCACATCACCCTATCTCATTGTACCAGTGTATGCTGCTTATATCATAAACCCAGTTTAACACTCTGACTTTGAAACTATATAGCCACTTATTTTTGTCTCAAAGCGATTGCTGAGTATTATATTGCTCTTCCAAATCATATTCCTCTCTGTCTGCCCTGACAAATCAGAAATGAAGATTTGTACCTGAATCTTCTGAGCTCAACCTGATACGTTTTTTACATTACAGTATATCAGTTTAAATACACAGCATCACTGTGGTTGTGAGCATAAATATTTCCATCTTAAGAATTTTCTCTGTATTTTCTTTGTAGTTTTTTAAATATTTGTTTCTTTTGGCCTAATTCCAAAAAAAAAAAAAAAACCTTATCTGAATAACAAATTCTTTTTGAAAGTAGTTATAGCCTGTGGATAAGTTTTTGATAGCAATATAAAATCTATCTTTTTTTGGCTAACCATGAAAATAAGTTGTGCTCTCAATATTCCATGAAGAATTAAGTATAAAGATTCTTTTGTAAATGCAAACAAGCCTGAGCATTGAACAACATGAACATCGAAACACTGCATGTACTGGAAAGTTCACAAAGAAATGTGACATTTCTGTTAATTAATATTACTTGTTATCCATATACAATACTTTGAGATCTTCAGTATCTTCTTTACTACAATTAACCAAACATTTCATGTCTTTTCATTATTTGAGAGGTGAATGTATACTCCCTTCAATGAGAAGTTTCCTGGTATAAGAATTTCGAATGGAAATCTGAACTGCATTCCTTTTCTGTGACTTCATTTAAGATTTGAAAATTCTTTACCATCCTAACTCAGGCTTTTTCACTATGAAATAAGACGCTCTCCTTTGTGTGATATTCAAAACTCTCCATTTTTAATCATCAAGCCAGCATCTTTAACATCACTGCAAAAATGTGGGGATTTGGAAAAGCATTTTGGGGAAATTCCTTTTTCTCTCATCCACCATTCGTAGAGGACAGACACTAATTATAAGCCAACTCTGGGCTCTGGGTTCTCCATTCTGACATCACTAGTCACAACACAGTTATCTACCACCCCTGGCCTTGTCATCTTCTATTCTGGCAGTTTTTTTTTTCTTTAGTAGCACTTGTGACTATCTAAAACATTTATTATTTATCTTGTGCTTGTTTTCCTCCCCATTCCTATCCCAAAATAGAAGCTCCAAAAGATCTTTCTTTTTTTTAAATTACTACTACATTTCTAAAAACTAGACCAGTTACTGGCACACACACACACACACACACACACACACACACACACACTGCTTCAGAATTTTTGGCCACTGTGAACATCTCAGACTTATTTTTCACCCTTTATTCTCCAAAGAAAACCTATTTTAATACTGTTACCTACCATCCTGGATTTGATCTATTTCAATCTAGATCTCTCTCACTTACTTAACATATTTGTATAGGGTTTCTTGCCTAGTAAGTTATAATATCTGCCAACCCTTTTCTAAATCACTATTTCAGGTATTCAACACTGACCAAGAATGTGCCATGCCCAATGCTGGGTGCTAGGGTTATAGTTAAGAAGTATAGCACTTATCATTAAGCAATGTATTACATTTTAAAGAAGGCAGATGAATAAACATACAGTAACACTCTATGTGAGGGATGCCCTGACACAGATTCAGATACAGGATATAATGGAATGATCTAGGAGGAGAAATCTACACCAATAATTCAAAACTCCTTAAAGTTGGGTTATATCTGAGTTGTATCTTACAGGACTAGTAGCAATTAGCCAATGAAATGAAGTCATTAATTTTATTCTAAGCAAAATAAACACTGCATGCAACAGTAAAGATGCATTGAAAATTTAGGGCTCAGTAAACAGTAAGTATGAATCATCATGCTCTGGGGTAGAAGAGGAAGAGATGTAAGTACATTAGCAAAAAATGAAGAGATGAGGCCAAAGAGGTAACAAGTGGTGTTGTGTATCAGGCTGAAGAGTTGAACTAGATCTCTAAGCAATGCACAATCGACACGATTTTTCTAATAGGAATAAAATTTTTCAATTTTTAGAATGGTCATACTAGCAGGGATATGAACAGATCGTCAAAATTTAGATGGTCCCACTTATGGAGTTATGGCATTAACTGGAAGAAAAAACTATAAAGTCCTGAAATAATAGTGAGACAGTTGAGATATGGATGCATATAGATTCAAGTAGTATTAAAGAAGCACAATAAAATTTGGTGGCTGCTTGGATAATTTAAAGATGACCTTAAGTTTCTGGTTTAGGTGACTGAGTAGATGGTGAGAAGTTCCACTGATATAAGAAATGCAATATAACTTGTTTGTCATAGTAGAGGAATAGATGACAATTCAGCTGGAATCTCTGAGATTTGAGACGTCAGAGTGATATTTTAGTGGCAATGTTCATCTAGCTATCACAGAATATCACGTATGCTTCTAAAATCAGGATAAAGATGCCAGACTGAAGTCAAACAAGTATGAGTATTGCCTGTGAAAGTATGTTCCATGGTAGTAGTGGAGGGAGATGGATGGAATCCTTTGGAACAGGAGCAATTATAAAGTAGACAGACATAAAGAAGCTAGCAAAGATAATCAAGACAGAAAAATGAGAGGTGTAAAGATAATCATAAACACAGAGCTCACGGTCTTCATTCATAAATATGAAGAGAAAACAAAATATCTCTAGATGTTAAGAAGAATGTAAACTACTAGGAAAGCAAGGGTTTTGTAATTTTCACTACAATAGTCATAGCACCCAAAATACTGCCTTGCCCAAAGTAGGTGTTCCATAAATATTTGTTGAGATATTTGAGATAGGCATGACATAAGAGAGAATAAGATAAATATTAAAAATAGAAAAATAAATCCTGGGAGAAATAGGAATAATTCATGGACTAGGACAGAACCTGAAATGCTTAGTTTTACTATGAACAGATGGAGACCTGCCACTATTGTAAAAACCTACAAATGTTGAAAGAATAAGTCTTTGGCAGGAACTGTATCAAACATACTGGCCATTATAGATCACCTGGAAACAGTCTTTACATATCTTTTTTAAAGGGCTCCTTTTTAAAAGAAAGAATTGGTAAGAGGGTGGTTAAATGCCTTTCTGTCAGGCTTTTTGTTTCGGAGAAAAAGGTGTAGGTGAAGTAACTCTGCCCCACATAGACTTTCAGTCTACTTCTCCCTCTTGCCATCCTGAGTTACTCAGGAGTTCTGCTGGGCACATATATATACCTCCGAAGCTGAAGCCCCCTCCTTGCATATTATAGTAGTGGGCTTCCCTTTCTTTCAGATTTCACCATTATTATGATAGATTCTTGAGAGGCAAAGGTAATGGCTACGTACGCTTACATTCACAAACATCTTGAACCAGAGCCTATTTTCTTTTGTATTTTGAAATCCAATATAAAGGAATTAAAAAATTCAGCAACAAGGAAAGAGTTTCAGAGTATTTGAACTTGAAAGAGTATATACCCATAACTTCATTTTTGCAAGAAAATTTGCTTCTTGAAATCTTATGCAATTGCTGCCATGGTCATTGTATTAATTATAAATTGTAATTTTAGAGAACCCTTACAAATTAGTTTAAAGGCTAAAAAGGAATTTACTGACTCACAATACAACAAAGTTTGAAAGTGCTCATACTTTCAGACACAGGTTAAGTGTGGGGGCCCAAAGGATATAAATAGAAAATGTTTCTCTGACTTGGATATTCTTCCCTCTGCAGTTTGTTTTGTTTTGTGTTATTTTGGGGAAAGCTTTCTCCAAGGGGTGGCAAGAAAAATGACCAAAAGCAACTCTATTTTTATATATTACCAATTTACTGAACCCAGGCAAAGAGAAAGCCTTTATACAAAAGACTGACTCAGCTTGGGATTTCTGTTAAAACCTCAAGTTCAGGGAATTCTAACTGGCCAGGTCTTGGTCACATGCCCAGCACGAGAATATGGAGGTGGGATCTCCAAGCCAAACCAGATGGAAATGTGGACAAATTCACCAAAAGTAGCAATGAAGGTCTTCTAAGGGTTCTCTTTGTTCTTCATACTCTTCTTGAATCAATTCTGGTGATATGTATTTTACTAGGAAATAATCAATTTCATCCAGTTTTTAGATTTTTACAGCATATTTATGTTCAGTGCATCATCCTAAATTTAATATATTTCCCTTTGTATTTTTTTCTTTCTGTTCCTATACTTTATACCTTGGCTTTCTCCCTTTTTCCTTGATCAGAATATTAGATGACATTAGATAAACTCTATATTAAGGTTTGATTGGAGAAGTAGAACCACTAGAAGGACTTTATTATAGAGATTAAACCTTACATGATAGTGGGACTTGGTTAAGCAGTCTATGTAAATCCACTGCCCTGCCTCTTGGTGCCAGTCCCGAAGTCAGTAGGGCTGGCAGTCAGGAATGAGAGATGATTTGAAGTTAGGAGATCAAGGATAAGCTGGAACCTTCAAAGATAAGCTATAATCCAACCAGAAAAATGAACTGAACACCATATTAAAAGGATTATACATCATGGCCAAGTGGGATTTATGTGTAAAATGGTTCAACATACAAAAATCAATCAATGTGATACACCACATTAACAGAATGAAGGACAGAAAAACCACATGATCATCTCAATTGATGCAGAAAAAGGCATAAAATGTATGTTCATTGGAGTTCAAAACTCCATAGAAAGTTTAAATAACATATTTGATAAAACTGAATTTGAATTTTATAAGTTGAAAATAAGCCAGAAAAAATTATGAGATTCAATGAAAATGTGAATGATAAAGGAATAAAGGATAAAACGGAAGACCCATATTCATCTAATAATATTTTTAGAAGGTGAGATTAGAGTGAATTTAACAAGTATTTGAAGAAATAGTACTTCTCAGAGATTAAGTTAGAAATAAATCCTCAGATAAAAGAAGTGCATGGAGTCACCGGTAAAAGAAATGAAAACAAATATATGACTATATCCTGTATCGTATACCTCACCTCAGCCTGATCCTTCCTTTGTTCCACATTAAAAGAATGTGCAACACTGGCAGACTACTTATATATACAATCTGACAGTGTCTCACTGTGTTCATGATTCCAACAAATCTATCCCCCACCTCTCTCCTTACTCCAGCAGGTGAGAATATTCCTAAAGCAACCCTTTCAGCTCCCCCACAGGCTAAACCCATGGATGAATTCTTTCTCCTTTCTTCACATTCCCTCCCCATAATTTTGAGATCCAGTTTACAGAACTTCCAGAGGTCAAATCCCAGCTTGATCATGCATTCTCATATTGAATCGCCAGCCTTCCCTGCTTCACTGCTTTTGCCCTGCAATCCTGTTCACTTGCATTGTACTCTCTAATTAAATAATAGCACATAAACTCTTGGCCTGAGGCTCTGCTTTCTGGGGAACCAAGGCTAAAAAACAGCTGGTAAACCACATCACATAATGGCAAAGAGGAAAGTCTAAAAAACAATTTGGAAGAAAGAAAGAATATCAAATAAGAAGAGCCATTAGACTGGTAGCAATCTTCTCATCAGTAACAATAGATGCCAGAAGATAGCTGAAAGCACTATCCTTAAAGTACTAATGGAAAAATCACTCTGAACCTAGAATAGAACATTTAACTAACCATATTAAAAAATGAAAGAGAGGACATTTTCAGACAAAGGCAGAAATTTCTACCTATAGACCCTCAATAGTAAAACTTCCAAGGAATAGGTTTCTTACTGAAGGGAATTAAACTCACCGTGAAGAAGTGGGATTAAAGAACAATATTGAGCAAAGAAAGTGATATACATGTAGATAAATCCAAGAAGGATTAACTGTTAAACACTGTGTAATTGTGTGACTAATTTGGGGGCCAAGTCAAAAATAAAGTGCAATTCAATGGAATATTACTCAGCCATAAAAAGAAACGACATTGAGTTATTTGTAGTGAGGTGGATGGACCTAGAGTCTGTCATACAGAGTGAAGTAAGTCAGAAAGAGAAAAACAAATACCATATGCTAACACATATATATGGAATCTAAGAAAAAAAAAAGTCGGGAAGAACCTAAGGGTAGGACGGGAATAAAGACACCTACTAGAGAATGGGCTTGAGGACACGGGGAGGGAGAAGGGTAAGCTGTGACAAAATCAGAGATTGGCATGGACATATATACACTACCAAACCTAAAATAGATAGCTAGTGGGAAGTAGCTGCATAGCACAGGGAGATCAGCTCGGTGCTTTGTGACCACCTAGAGGGGTGGGATAGGGAGGGTGGGAGTGAGGGAGATGCAAGAGGGAAGAGGTATGGGAACATATGTATATGTATAACTGATTCACTTTGTTATAAAGCAGAAACTAATACACCATTGTAAAGCAATTATACTCCAATAAAGATGTTTAAAAAAAAAGAAAACTTTTTCTCTTAAGCTAGCAGCAATTGGGTAAGATACACCTTTGTAAACAAAGATGAAACATTTACTTTTTCTCCCTACCTGACCCTCCAGATTTGGGAAACTCTTGAGTATTCATCTCACGGCAATACAGTTAGTTATCTGCATAAGTGCAATAGATATCTGCTTTTCTTGTAACAGGACACAATAGGAAACTGATTATATTAACCAAGGCTTTGACTGGAATGTAATATTTGAGAATAATGTACATAGAATCAAATATGACCAGACAACTTTAAAAAATTAAGGGTGACTTTATGGAGCGAATAAAAAACCTTGAAAAGACAGCCTGGAACCTTGCTTACAGGGTTCCCAACAGCCTAATCAGGTGAGTAATGAACTTCTTGACAGGTGCAGTAATCTCAGGAGAATTGGGGAACCTCGAGAAGAGAAGAAGTCACCTATATCTATAGGTATTGCAAGTGAAGTCAGATAGGAAGTCTTTGGTTTGGCTTCCTACCCTCGAGAGGCTTTTACAAGTTCAATCTGGGGAATTCCCTGGCGGTCCAGTAGTTAAGACTCCGTGCTTTCACTGCTGAGGGTGCAGGTTCGATCCCCAGTTGGCGTACTAAGATCCCACAAGCTGCGGGGCATAGCCAAAAAAAAAAAAAGTTCAAAAGTTCAATCTGAGATTCCCTATGAAAAATTCCAGCAAAGCATGTTTAAAAGAGCTTATGTGGTCAATCACTATTCTTGCTGCACTTCTGTACAAAGTCAGGACAAGTTTTATTGAAATTAGACTTACTTTGCAAACAAATTAGTCTTATTCTGGTTTCTTTGTAAAAATGAGGGTGTAGAAATTTTTTAGAGAGAAAAAGTATGTTTCAGCAACACACCTTTGTGGATATTAGATTCTAGAGCTGTTTCTTGTCTTTGAGGTTTTATTATTTGCCTGTAAAGTGGACTGGATCTTTAATTCCTTCAGTTCCCTCAAATACCTGGCTACAACTCTCCAAACTAATATTTCTGATTTTCTCCCATCCTTAGATGGGAGAACAAAAGCTTTTTCCTGCACCCCTGCAAACAGAATGTGAATGACTTGATATAAACTTCAGAGAAATCACCACAATAGCTTGTTTAGACAATCGCCTTTGTGCCTGTTACTGCATGGGCCACTCAGACTGGTACACCCAGTACCCTCATCAGAGACATCCAAACTGCAAACCAGGAAAATCCATCAGATTCCCACTGTCTGTCTGCCCTCTCTCCATCTGAAGATGTTTCAAGCCTGATATCTAGATCTAGAGGTCTTCTTGACTGGCAGCTCTCAGGACTCAGACACTGGGTTCATAATTTGCTCCAACCATTAACCTTCGTTTTTCTTTTTCTTCCATAGAAACTCTCTATTCCATGGAAATCCTCTGATTAAATATCTGTTTCCTTGTTTATGCAATACAAGTCTAACTTTGGGAGCCCACCTGCATCATCCACCTCCTGAAATGAAACACAACTGTTAACTCAACTGACCTATTCTCAAGACTGAGACTGGGTCAACGAGATAGGCAGCAATCTATCAACTTAGCGTCTGGGTTGTGAAACTTATTTGAAGTTTCAAAGGTGGAACTTAAGGGGAGCAACATTTGCCACCCCAAAATATGCTGCTTTGGCAGGAGGATTATTTTGAGCTATAAACAATCAAAACCCAACAGATTCAGGAAAAGCTCTTTACCTCTACCTCAAGTTCCTAAATTTACATTGGAAAGGGAGCCTATACAGGAAGAGAGCTATTACCAGAGATAACTTTTTACCTAAGAAACTTACCTGCATAATAGGATAACCATTGTTTTCTAAACATCTCCTCTGCATTCCTGTGAATGCCTTCCTTCCTTTTGTATCCCCAGACCCCTACCCCTTTCCTTAGCTCAGGATGTTATATAAGCTTCAATTACCTGGCTGCCTTTTGGGTCTCATATTTTATGGGACTCTCTTACATACGAAATTAAATTTGTCTTTCTCCTGTTAATCTGTATTATGTCTATTTGTTTATTAGACCAGCCAAAGAACTTAGAAGGATAGAAGGAAAGTTTTTCTACCCTTATAGCATCTTAGCCAAGAATCTAGAAGGGTAAAGGGAAAATTATTTTTCCTCCCATACAACACTAAAACTTTTCTTATTTTCCCCAAAATGTACTCTTTACTGCTCGTGAATTTCCCCATGATTCAATCTAATTCAACCATCAACCATCGTATTTTGCTATGATCATGGAAATCTTCCATGATCTGGAAGAGTTGATCTACTGTCCTGTACTTCTAGTTACATTGAATACTTTGCAGAGTCAAGGCCAGCTGTTCTTCAGTATGTTATACTTTCAGGATTCATCAGAGTGTGTTCCCATGTTTAAATTCAGACAAAATATTTCTGGCAAGGACACCACGTAGGTAATATTGTGTAACTTTCTCTGCATTTCATTAATGCCAGGTCATATCATAGTGATTTATGAGAGGGCCACTGATTTCTCTGTTGTAAAGACATATTTTCCATTTGTAATTAATTCGTAATTTAAGGGATTGTAAAGACCCTGTTCTCCACATTTCTTTACCATATGGTTTCAGCCACTGACCCTTAACTGAAAATATTATGACATCAGGAGTTACAAAACAGTGAGTTTCTAATTCTGAAATTCTTTTTACATTTACTTGCTGAGATCATTTGGTATGATCTTAAATCCTATATTTAAGAGATCATTTCCTATCTTTTCTATCCCTCTCCTCTCTTTCCAAAATAATTATGAAATTTTCTTTACTCTTATTCATAGATATTTATTATTGTTTAATGTACTACCATCATTATTCTCTGTAATGCTCACACTGTACCAAATGTATTCATTGGGCCCAACTTCAAGGCAACTACTGAATTTTTTGGATATGGTCTCATCTGTGTTTGAGCACTTCCTTGCTTTCTGGTTTACCCTGTACTTTCTCTGACCTTTCCTACAACAGGCCATATCTCCAAGGAATCCTGGTTCCTTTCAGCAAGGAATGATTTTTAAAAACCAAGATCTCAGTATTATTTATGCTCTTTGCTACTGGCAGGTCAAAATGTCAAAACCCTATCATCATGTATAACTCTCTCTTTTTCTTCCTAATTACTTTCTAGAGTTAGAATAGAATTGCTATAGTGAAGTACAGTTTCTTTAATGAATGACACAATGAAAAGAGGGTTATATATTCTGATTATGCATTATTTTGTTTCTGTAGGACCTCTAATCTCCTCCATATACTTTTTTCTTTCTCTTCATCTTCAAAAGTCCAGGGGATGCTCATCCCTTCCAAGTTGCTCCCTTTCTCCCAGAAGCAGTGCCTTTCTATGACTGTTACCTCTGGTCCCACACTTTTAGGTCCCTTCCTTTGGATTCTTAGTACCCAGTGTTTTCTAATTCTTCTCGTCTCTTACTTGTTTTTGGTATTTTTCCACTCAGGGTAAGACCTCATTTTTCTAGGAGAAATTTATCTGCGTTCTGGCACCAGTTTTATCCTGCTGCATGCTCGTGATTTTCAGCAGTCTCATCTGAATCTCCCCTTCACCCTGGGCTTCAAAATGAGTTTTGTTGGTTTCAGATGTCTTCCTATTAGACATAAACCCAAGTTGTAGTATTCTCTGACTTCTATGCTTTTGGCATAAGTTTCTCATGGTTTTATTTTCTTTCCTTGTTGATCTCTATGGGTTCTAGAGCATGTGTGGAAAGATTAGGATTTAAGAAGCTGCTATCATCCTATAGAAACTCAGAGGTCAGAAACAATCATTGTACGCTTGGAATTATTTTTATGCTTTATTTAAATAAGCTTTGCCTTGCCTTCTGAGTTATTCATAAGGGGAAGCACTTTAAACACACATATAATACAATTTTATTATAAGATTAACAGTAACCTTAGGCTTAATTCCAGCAGGGCTTATGCCTCTGAACCAAGTTACCTGTCACTTTTGAGGTTTACTTGCACTGCTCTGAAAGTTTTAAAAACAGAAACACACAAAAAGTTAAAGAGCTTTTTCTTAACTTCTTTGGTCCAGCACTCCTGAATTAACTAAGAAAATAATCACTTGCTTATGTGCCTACTGACTAATGATGTGTTGGACATCAAAAATTAATTTTAATCTGTTTCTCATTTCTTTTCCTGTTTGGTCTGGTGTTTAGCTGGTTAGGCTGTCTGTAATCAGATGTTTGCATTCTTTTTAACTAAGAAACAGTGAATCAAGTTAGAATACAAAAAGGAAACAAATGACACTGGACCATTTAAAATTCCCAATAATACATTGTCAGTGTCCTCTTAAAATTTAATGAGTATGTTTTCCATTATGTCAGCCAGATCATTAGTAATCAATTGCCTTTACCTTCAACTAGTATACAAGCTATAGTGACACTTCAGTGCTTGTTCAGAGAATCAAGGTTACCTTAATCCTGCTGTGGACCACAGACATATGGTTCCTTGGCTGGGAGGTGCTCTAAACAGATCATTGTAAAAGGAACAATGGGAACGTAAAGTTATAATATACTTTGTACCTACCTTTCCAAAGCTTACAGTCTTATGGGAAAGCAACATTTAAACAACAATACCAAAAATATGCAATTATAAATATCAACAGTTGTTTGACATAAAAAATGGGCTACTATGAGACACATAAATATAACACTGGTCATGATTCAGATGTGGGGTTAGCAATCTCTTTGAAGAAGGGAGAATTTCACCAGGTCCTACCAACAGGAATTAGGCAGAGGAAGGTACCAGGGGAAAACAGGTAAGCAGGAATGTAGATGACATGGCATGCATCCAAACTTAATCCTCCTTACTTTCTATCTCCTATTTGAGTGGCAAGAAGAGGCAGAAGAAGAAAAAAAGGACTGTCTAACAGAGTAGGTCATCGGTTTGCTTAATGTTCCAGCCATTTGAGTAAAAGAGAAAGAACTACTATGATAAACTAAAATTTAACACATCCAATTCCAAAAGTAAACAAGACATTCATTCTAACCAATTCCTAAACTATCCTTCTCCCTTCAGACGTGTTATGTGAGGGATTAGGAAAGGGTCAGAAAGTGGACTTGAATCACTTCTCATGGAAGTAACATACCTGATTTCAAGTGTTTCAGCAAGAAACACTGCCTTTTCAGCCAGGCATAGCTCACCTCCCTGATCCCTCTGTAATGTATCTACAGTCATATCCACTTCTCTTACCTGTCCCACTAAAGGAAGTATTCTTCCTCATGACTGTGACAATCCTTCCATCTGTGCTCTGGATTCCATATGCTTTCATTTCTTTAATCAGCATAATTCATCTGATTTATATATCATTATCTGCTTCCTATCTACTGGTTCTTTCCTCTTCAGAATTTAAGAAAATATTCATTTAAGCCACTCAAATCTTCAAAAGCAACTCTCCATCTATTCTGCATCTCCCTCACCCTGCCAGAAATCTTACTATTCCTTTCATGTCCCTCATACTTTAGTTCTTTTGAAATGTCATCTAAATTCTCTACCTCTACGTTTTTTGTTTTTTGTTTTTAATAAATTTATTTATTTATTTATTTATTTATAGCTGTGTTGGGTCTTCGTTTCTGTGTGAGGGCTTTCTCTAGTTGTGGCAAGCGGGGGCCATTCTTCATTGCGGCGCGTGGGCCTCTCACTATCGCGGCCTCTCTTGTCGCGGAGCACAGGCTCCAGACGCGCAGGCTCAGTAGTTGTGCCTCACGGGCCCAGTTGCTCCGCGGCATGTGGGATCTTCCCAGACCAGGGCTCGAACCTGTGCCCCTGCACTGGCAGGCAGATTCTCAACCACTGCACCACCAGGGAAGCCCCTCTACCTCTACTTTTTAATCCCCATGCACTTTCCAACCCACTGGAATTTAGCTTCTCTAGTCACTCCACTAGAAGGAATGACTAAAATCACCAAAACTTCCAATTTGTCAAAGCCAATTGAAAATTTTTGGAAACCATCTACATTACTTCTGAAACCTACTATACTGATTGCCACCCTCCATTTCTCTGAAATTTCTTCCTCCTTTGATTTCTATGACTCCTCTCCAGATGTCCCTTGCTTATTTTTCCTGCTGCAATGTCTACTTTTGATGTTTTCCAGAGCTTCCTTCTCAAAGCTTTTTAAATGTCAATATAAAAGAAATATTGTTCTGTGAGCATTCCCAAT
Organism: Mesoplodon mirus; assembly: GCF_964341445.2. Taxonomy (NCBI): domain Eukaryota; kingdom Metazoa; phylum Chordata; class Mammalia; order Artiodactyla; family Ziphiidae; genus Mesoplodon; species Mesoplodon mirus. Next base: position 75,204,291 of record NC_138983.1, on the reverse strand, counting down.
AATTTCCTATAAAAGAGGTTCTGATTCTTCTTTATTAGTGTTTTTGCTGATATCCATTCTCTGAAAGGGTTTGAACATTCACAGCCTAGTTCTTTGAGTTGCATGGGACATAAAATTAGGGGAAGAGGAACAGTTAAACAATTAAAAGAAATATATTATTGCTTAAAGAAAAGATATTTTGTCAGAGTTTTTAAAAAGAACTGTAGAGAGGGTTGGGGTTCTACTGAAGAGTTTGGAATAGATAGCTGAGAAATTTTATGGGTGAAAGGAAGTATAAGAGAAGGAAAATGGCATTTTAATAAGGGTTCCTCTAAACTCCATATATCTTTGCTAATGTTTTATAAACAATTAAATAACGCCAATTATTTTGAAGTTCATTTAGTTTATGGTCTGTTTCTTATACTAAAATGCCACTCTCAGACTAGAATATATGTTTCATGTGTTCAAGTGAGTTATCTTCAGATTAAAATATAGTGATGATATGGGTGTTTTATTTTGTGAAAATTCATTGAGCTATGCACTTATGATTCATAATTTTTCTAACTATACTTCAAAAATTTACCAATTTTTCTCATGCTGACTCTCTTACAAATCTAAATGTAAGCTCCAGACACACATTTTCAACCACTTACCAGATACCTCCATTACAAAGCATGATAGGCAACTTAAGACAAGGTGTTCAACTGAAAAACCTCTTCCTACTTTTTTTTTCCTATTTCTGTAAGCAGAACCACAGTATAGCCAGTTTTTCAAAACAGATTTTCCTTCTCCATATAATAAAGGTCCTGAGTCAGGGACAATCTACATCCATGCCCTCTTCTCCATAGGCACAGGTACCATCTTAGTTGGTTCATGCAATATTTCTAACCTATATACTGGTCTCAGTGAGGGCAGTTATGCATCCCACTATCCATTCATCTCAGTTATTCTGCAGGGATCCTGTTAAAGAAAATCTAAATATATACCTGTCCCTTCAGTCTCTTTAGCAGAGCATAATAGCAGCCAACATTCATATAGCATTTGTTATATGATAGAGGCTACTGTAAAATCTTTGCAGCTATTAACTGATTTAACCCCTAAATAACTTTATAAGGAAAATATTATTATTATCTCAATTATACAGATATAAATCTGAGGCACAAAAAGGTAACAGTGGGCAGAACTTGGATTTGAACTAAGGCTACACAACTTCTGAAACACATTACCTAACTTTATTGTGGTAACCACTTCACAATATATATGTATGTCAGATAATCACATTGTACACTTTTAATTTACATAATGTTTTTGGTCAATTATACCTCAATAAAAGAAACTCTGCTTTAGCCAGCTCTCAAGATCTGGTACTTTCTGTTCTTTCTGATTTTCCTTTCATTGACTTTCTTTAAATTACCTGAAAATATCATAGGTTTTATGTCTCTGAGATCTTTCACATTCTTTTCCATTCACCTGGGATACTCTCTCCATGGTCATGTCCACACCAACCTTGTGTATCTGATTAATTCCTCTTTCAAGAAGAAAAGTATATTACCTTCTCTAAAACATTCCCCTGACATCCTTATCTTTATCTTATGAGATGACAAGGATATCTGTACCACTGCATTTGTTACCTGCTATTATAGTTTTTTCTTTGCTTATTTGTTATCCTCATTAAGAAAAAGATTATGAGGCTAATCACTGTTTAACAACAGTAACTTATACATTACACGGTACAAAATGAACACACGAACTATTTATTTACTAAACTGATGAATACAGATCCAGAGAAACTATATTTATGAGAGTGATTGATTGTAAAATGAGAACGCTGCTTTGATGATGATTTTTTTCTTATGGAGATTATATGAACTAATATATTTAGAACATTTTTGAAGTATCTGGCAGATAGCATGAGCTCAAAAAACTATAGTAAAAATAATAGTAATATAATAATTATAATAACTTTGAAATAGACCTCTAGGATTCCAAAATCTACTTTGCTTTCTGACCCAACCTTTGCAAAACAGATTTATAGAAAGAAAATGAGAAAGAAGAAAATTAGGAGTAGGTAGGGTAGAGGTGGGAAAGAAAAGTCTAGGAAATTTGCAATAGGGATAACTCTAAGTATAAGCAACACAACGAGGATAAAGTTTTGAATAATGAATGCAAGATATAAGAAGAAAGCTTAAATATGGAAATTTAATATTCAACCCAGAAGTTGTATCTAAAACCCCTTGCATTTAGTGAGCAAAATATACATTTAACTAACTGAATGGTTGATTGTAATTAAATACTGAACTCTTTAGCAGATAACCTGAATCCTGGTTCTTTCGACAGTGAGGTTTGAGAAAAACAGGGTCTTCTTACAGTCTTCTAAATAAGGCTAAATAAGCAATAACACAAACGCTTCTCTCTCTCCCCCCCACCCTTTGTGTGTGTGTGTGTGTGCGCACGTGCGCGTGCGCGTGCATGTGTGTGTACCCAGAGATTTTTGTCAAAGCCATTTGTTGCTAAGCAAAAGATCAAGAAAGGGATTGTTGAAACTCATCTTTAAATGCTTAATACCTATATTCTCACCCCTGAACGTGCATATTTACCTCTTCTCTTAATAAGCAGGCACTTGAGTGCAGGTCATTTTGCTCTAGATACACTATTCAGCACTGAGGAAGGGGGAAGCTTTCTGTGGAAGACAAGGAAAGATGCTGGTTATTTGGAAACTTTTCTTCTGGCACCTCTTTACCTAGTTGGATATTCCATGATCACTCTGACACAATCTAGCCAACTTTAGACTTCATCATACTCTCTCTTTCCAGCAACCAAAGCATCCACAGCAGGTTCCCAGGTCTGTCCAAGGTGAGGGACATCAGCCACTCTGAAAGGCAGTTCCAGGGACACAAAAAGTATCACAAAAAGAAAAGTTTCTTGATGATAGAGACTACTGAGGTCCAGATTTTTCTTTCTTTCTTTCAATACTTAAAAAATTTTATTGAGGTGTAATTGATATAACATTATATTAATTTCAAGTGTATAACATAATGATTTGATATTTGTATATATTGTGAAATGATCATCCCAAAAAGTCTAGTTAACATCCACCACCATACATAGTTACAAAAGTTTTTTTTCTTGTGATGAGGACTTTTAATTGGTAATTTTATTTTAATTGAATTAAAGACTATTTGAACAAGTACAAAGTTTATCCTGTTAAAGATCTCACCTTCAAGAAGAACACAAATGGAGCAGTGAAAAGGAAAAAGAATAGGAAGTTCGGTCAAATAAATCTAAGAAATTAGGGGTAACAGAGGCACGGAGCAGAATTTCCCTCATATTAGATGCTAGGGGCTCAAAGAGGAACAACTCCACCAATGCTGTATCACTTCCAGTTCTTTGTAAAAAATAAGTAAATACAGACATACATACAAATACAAACAACAGAATTTATTAGTATTGTGTCATTTATCCTAAAGATATTTAGAAATTCTTTTAGAAAATAAACTATTAATTGTTTAAATTGAAATCTGAGCTTTACCCGAGCCCACACATCTTGTTGTTGCCTTGTATCTATGGATTACATACATAGCATGTGTTGTGAGAAATTTCAAATAATTTATTTATAAAGTCATAGTTTTAATCGTTTTTAAAACTCAATTAAATGCCACTAATAAAAATTACCAATTTCAGAAAGGCAATCTGGGAATGTAAGTGCAAAATTCTTGTCATAAGACATTAAAGTAGAAAAAAATATATGATCCCATCTTAAAGAAGTATTCTATCTTATTTGATGAATTTGTTCAAGCACAGATTTAGGTTAAAATAAGAAAAATGACATTAGAATAATATTAGGAAGATCCTAAGAATTTCCTTATTTTCTCTTATTTGTATTTTTCTCTGTATGTGTGTATATACTCAATATATATGTACTCATATGCCCTGTTGTAATTCTCTGTCATATATATATATATATATATATATATATATATATATATAAAAAATTCTCTGTCCTATATATATCCTAGTAGATGGAAAAAACCAAAACAACCAATATGAAACAAGAATTTTTAAAAAGCCATCACAAAATATAACATAAATTTGAAATGAATCATGCCTTATCACAGAAACAAAATGTACAGATCGGAAAACGAGTCTATAAGATTGTGCAAGTATGATATTCAAATTGTCCATTATCTTTTGTATTAAAGAAGAAAATGGATTCTATGCCATCTCATGGCAAATCTAAGGGCTGTTTACCATCAAGTCCAAATCTCATCTGTTTTCAATTTCACAGTTCCAAAAAGCTCTAGAAAAAAATATCCAAATGACTATGAATGCTCATAACACTTCTCAAACCACTTTTCATACTTCTAAATTATCAAATCAATGCAAATCAGTGCTATTAATGCTACCCACTCCTTGGAAATTTTACTTTTTCATAAGTATTTATTTTAACCAAAATAATGTAAATATAATCTGTTAAAGCTCCTAGGAGAAAAAGATTTCATTTTCCCCATAAGTCAGTGAAGCCATTGCAAATAGAAGCAATACTGGGACCTAATATGACCAATGAGCAGAGTATACACAGTGTTGACTAGTCCACAAGTCTCCATTTACTTAGCAGTAAATCAGTGTAATCTACACTGTAATCCATGGTGTTGCTGCAGTCACAGTAAAGACTGAAAGGCCAGCTTTGTTCCTTTTGCTAGATCCCTTAATTAGAAGATGAAATATAGCGCTTTAATGGTCCAGTAAAAGAATTAAGAGATCAAATTTAAATTGCTCCATGATCAATTTTGAATGTTTTTTTTGCTGTTATTTATTTATTTTTTTTTTGGTACGCGGGCCTCTCACTGTTGTGGCCTCTCCGGTTGCAGAGCACAGGCTCCGGACGCGCAGGCTCAGAGGCCATGGCTCATGGGCACAGCCGCTCCGCGGCATGTGGGATCTTCCCGGACCAGGGCTCGAACCTGCATCCCTTGCATTCGTAGGCAGATTCTTAACCACTGCGCCACCAGGGAAGCCCCTTGAATGTTTTATATATAGAATTCTTTAAGGGAATAAAAGCTGCATAGTACTTTGACACAGAACACATTCACTTGGATTCAGCAAAAATTTGAGATCGTATTATATGAAAGGAATTGGGCTAAGTACTGTGGAAGTGAACTAATAAAAAGGTAAGGAATCTTGCCTACAAAGAGCTCATGGAATAGTATATTAGAAAAGTATACATAAAATGACTCTAGAGCAAAGTTTAATGGGATAAGGACTATGGAAGAATTTCAAATTGCTAATATAGGCAGATGATGGAAATGCTTCTTTTGCCTCCTGAGAATGCAAAACGATTCATGAAGGAGAAGGTGGTACTTGAAGGATCCTTCAAAGACTGAAAACTCTTTGACAGAGGTAGAGGAAAGAGCCATGTAAAAAGGTTCATTGTAAAGGTAAAATTACTAAAAGGTACAGGGGCTTTCAGGACATAGTGAGTCATTCTCTATGTCCAGATTATCATGGAGAAAAAATGAAAAACAATGCTTGTAAGGCAGATGGCACATCACCATATTTAGAAAATGATCATTCATTGTTTAGAGGGTAATAAGAAAGCAATATAATTCAAGGAAGAAATGGATGCAGTCAGAATCAACCTCAAGATTATTCTCACGTTAGCACTTATGGAATGATGATATGAAAAGCAGACCCATTCCCCAGCAAAACAATCATAGCTGGTGAAAATGATTTTTTTTAAAACCACTTAAAGCCTCTACTCATAGGGCAGAGGCTTATAACAAAAGAATATACTCTGAAAGTAGCATTACCTTGCTGAAAGAAATTAAACACCTAAAGAAATGGAAAGACATCTTGGATCAGAAGACTTCATATTGTTGAGGGAGAAATATTCCTCAAATTTATCTACACCTTAAACACAATCCTTATCAAGATTCCAGTTAGCTTTTTTGCACAATTTGACACATTGACCCTAAATTCATATGGACATTTAAGGGACCCAGACTAGCAAAAACAATCTTGAAAAGAATGGAGGACTCACACTTCCATACGTCAAAACTTAAAACAAGGCTACAATCATCGAGAGAGTTTGGTACTGGCATAAGGCTAGACATATAGATCAGTGGAATATAATGGAGAGCCCAGAAATAAATCTTCACATTCACATTTAATTGATTTTCAACAGCACTGCTAAGATAATTCAATGGGGGAAAGAATAGTCTTTACAACAAATGCAGCTGAGATGACTGAATATTCATATTCAAAAGAATGAAGTTGGACCCATCTCTCATATCATATCATAGAAAAAAATTAACTCAAAATGGAAATGTAAGAGCTAAAGCTATTAAACTCTTAGGGGTAAATCTCTGTGACCTTGGATTAGGCAGTAACTTTTTAAATATGATACCAAAATCATAGCACAAGCAACAAAAGAAAAAAAATAGATAAATCAAACTTGATAAAAATTTTTTTAAAAAGACTTTTGTGCTTCAAAGGACACCATCAGGAAAATGAAAAGACAATCCACAGAATGGGAGAAGATATTGGCAAAGCATATATATAATAAAGGGCCTGTAATCTAGAATATATAAAGAACTCTTACAGATCAATAATAGACAAATAATCCAATTATAAATGGGCAAAATATCTGAATAAACATTTCTCTGAAGAAGATATACAATGGTCTGTAAATTCATGAAAAAATGCTTAATGTCATTAACCATCAGAGAAATGCAAATTGAAACAACAACGAGATACCACTTCACACACCCTGACATGGCTATCATCAAAAAGACATAACAACAAGTGTTGGTGAGGATGTGAAGAAATTAGAACCTTCATATACTGCTATTGGGAATGTAAAATGGTACAGCTGCTTTGAAATAATCTCACACTTCCTCTAAAAGTTAAACATACAGTTACCACCATATGACCCAGAAATTCCATTCCTGGGTATATACCTAAGAGAACTGAAAATGTATGTCACATAAAAAAAGTATATGCAAATGTTTATAGCAGCCTTATTCACAGTAGAAAAAATAAAATATTGTATATCTATGCAATGGAATACTATTTAGCAATAAAACGAAATGAAGTATTGATATATGCTACAACATGGATGAGCCTTGAAAACATCATGCTAAGTGAAATAAACCAGCCACAAAAGACCACATATTCTATGTAATCATTTATATGAGATGTCCAGAATGGCAAATCTATGGACAAAAAGTAGATTTGTGGTTGCCAAGGGCTGAGGGAGATGGGGGTAAAAGGCAGTGGCTACTAATAGATATAGTGTTTCTTCTGGGGATGATGACAATATTCTAAAATTGACTGTTGTGATAGCTGCACAACTGAGTGAACGTACTAAAAGCCATTGAATTGTTCACTTTAAATGGGTTAATTGTATGGTACGTGAATCATAATCAAAGTAAAGCTGTTATTTAAAAAACAGAAGAGTAATATTCTACCATCAGTGTAGAAAGTGGAGGGTACAAACCTGACGTAAGAGAGAGCATGAGAATGGTATTTTTTTTGTGGTGAGACACACTGAAAATCTGATCCAGGAAAATGAAGGAAAACTAACATGTATCAGACTTATATTTCTGAAAAGATAAAAGGTGTTTCCTCTTTAAGGAATCAGAAATGAGTCTGTACTTTTTTATTTTTCCCTATATAAAGTACATTATTACAGGAAAGAATCAGTGCCTCTCATGATAGTTGAATGCTGAACTTCATCTTTTAACACTTTAATTTCTAAAATTCACAAAGTTTTGGCCTGTGATTAGTCACATTATGCTTTCAATGTTATAATGGCTGATACTTTTCTCCTATATAGTTAAACTTTACACAACACAGCTTCTTGGTTGTGTTTCCGTTTGCTAGGTCAGAAATGAATCTACAATTTCACAGTCATGTTCTTTTCATGTGATTATTCAAGTAATAAAATATGAAGTTTCTTGATATTTCAGGAAGAACAAACTTTGCATGCTTCCACAGTGAAAATTAAGGGCAAAATTAGATGAAATTGAAGTTCAGAGAAGATGAACATAATGATGCATGCCTGGAATGATTTATAAAGAAATATTAAACAAGGGAGACGAAATTTGGAAAACTTGGAAAAGCAGATGACTAAGTAGAAACATCATTATATACAAATATTTGATCATATCAAAAGAGAGAGAAGTGACACATAGAAGCCAAGCATATAGAGAATTAACAATGTCATGTTGATAAAAAATGGAAAATCAAAATGAAAACTAAAAGAGGAAGCTAGTATAATAATCTGATATTGAAAAGGTTTCCTAGACAACAAGGTGTCAAAAATGTTTTTATTGTGCGTTGGTATAAAAAACCAAAATTATGGTAACAATTACCTTTAAGATACAACATTAACATGCTCCCTAATACTTCAAGAAGCAAAACATGGGGCAACTGAGCAAACAGATGGGATCCTACATCGATAATCACTTTTCAGAAATATGGCTTTGAGAGATGTTAAACAACCTCAGCAGGCTCCTTTTCAATAGCCTTATCTCCTGATATTGACTTCCATGGCCAGAGTAGGATGGATAATTGGAAGACTCTGATTTTCATACAGTAATGTAATCTCTTTCATTTGAGTGAAGTGAGCTCTGAAAGCATTACTTGGAACACATGATGCTGATTCATTACATTTCACTTGATAATTGTAATAATGGGTGTGTGTAATTTTAATTGTACATCTCTCATCATATGGAAAAAGTATATGCCATATCACAAAGTGGGGAGATAGTGAACTTTCAAAGGTATCTGATTATCAGATGTTTTCCTAACTGGCCATTAACTGTAGGCAATTTGCTAATCATCTTTTCTTCTTTAAATGAAAATGTCACGTTGTCCTTGACCTTAAGTGGAGATGTTCTGCCTGTGATTCATACTGCAGGGAATAATAATAATAATAACAGTTACACACAATGGTCACTAGACTAAACCAAGTTCCCATTGAATCACGGTCACCTAAATTTTTATTCCTTTGCTTCATACTTTAGCTTCTGACACACCAATCTTAGGTCATCCTGGTTGTACTGACACATTTAATTCTATTTCACTGATTTGCAATCTTAACCTGCCCCACTCAAAACTTACTCCAAAAGAATGTACTTCAAGGATGAAGTTTGAACAAAATCTTTGAAATAATTCATATGACAAAATTTATTTCATCTGGCAAAGAATTGGTAGAAATTTTATTATAGGAAAACATAATGTTTGTATCTTTAATTGCAATAGTTTGAGGATACAGCACACTGTGACACAAAATGGGAACTTAACAAACATGTGTTGAGCAAACAAATGAAGAAAAAATGGATTTTAAGAAAAGATACGAGTTGCAGCCATGGTTGAAGAATTATATCTAATATGTAATTTGTGTATTGGAGTATTACTGGCTATGGCAAAAGAAGAGCTATGCTGCATCAAACTTGTAAAACACCTAATGTTGTATGCTAAGGAGTTTGGTATTTATTTCATGGATTTTAAACTAGATAAATTTCATGAGTATTGGGGGAAAAGGAAAATAGAATGGGATGGATGTTAAGCGAGAACTCGGTTTCAATGATGTGAGTGTGAGCTACAATTTCTAAGGATGGAGATCAGTAAGAATGTAATAAGGTACAGATCTTCCTCAACTTATGATTGGGTAATATCCTGAGAAATCCATTGTAACTTGAAAATATCATATATTGAAAATGCATTTCATAGACCTAACCTACCAAACCACATAGTTTGTTAGCCTACCTTAAACAGGCTTGGAACACTTACACTAGCCTACATTTGGGCAAAATAATCTAACAAAAGCCTATTTTTAATAAAGAGTTAAATATCTCATGTAATTTATTGAATACCGCACTGAAAGTGAAAAACAGAATGGTTAATGGGTACAGAATGGCTTTATGTGTACCAGTTGTTCCCATTCATGATAGCATGGCTGACTCGGAGCTGCAGCTCACTCCTGCTGCCCAGCATCACGAAAGAGTATCATACCACATATCGCTAGCCTGGGAAAAGATAAAATTCAAAATCTGAAGTATGGTTTCTACTGAATGTGTATTACTTCCACACCATCACAAAGTCGAACCACGGTAAGTCAGGGACTGACGATATTTGATGATTTGGAGGTCATTGGTGACTTTTGAGAAGGTAGATTGACAAATAGGTGGAGACAAAGCAAGAAAAAGTCAATTACATTTTCTGTTCTGGCCAAAATAGAGTAACAGGGATCAGAGTTACCCTCTGGAACACCTAAAAAAAAAAGGGTAGGGAAATAAGACAACAGTTTGCAAGACACTGGACATCAAGGAGCAGAGACTCATTCCTGAGAGACAGGAAATAAATGATGTGAGCCTTATGGTTGCTTCATGTTACCTGAGTTTCCAGGCCACAGCTCAGGGAGGGGGATCCCAGGCAGAGACCAGCAGTCTCATTAAATAAAGGAGAAAGGGCTGAGAGACTCTACAGAACACGGTGGGTAGACTTTTCAAGACAGAGTACCAGAGAGGAGAACGATTCACAGAGAGGGAACTCCAGAATCTTGCACCTAACTGTTCAGCTGTTTACTGTTCACTGATTGGCAATCTTAACTGTTCAGCTGATTACTGTTCAGCTAACTGTTCAGCTGATTACTGATCAGCTTATGTGTGTGAGTACATTACTAGAGGGCAGGAAAGGAACCACTTAAATGGACTATAGAAAAGAGTGCCTAGTATTCATATAGGGCCTGAGATACTGACTTTTCCTATCAGCCAGACTGTAAAACCTCAAGATTAACAGGGCAATGGACAATATACATGGAAAGGTCTTGCCTCGGTGGTTGGGAATATTTAACCATATATTATAAAAGAACAATACAGGAACATTATTTAGCCATATAATATAACAGGAGCCTTCTATATTTCTTTCCACCAAATCTTTAAAAGGACCTAAAAGGATCAAACCATTTCCAAGCACCTTAACAGTATCCCAGAAAAAAAGGTAAAAAATATTTGTAAAAATAAAAAGTTATCCAGCACCCAAAAAGGTAAAATTTACAATGGCTGGCATCCAATAATCAATTATCAAGGAAGCAAAGAGGCAGTAATCGCCCTTGTAATGAAGAAATGAAGCAATCAAAGCCAACTCATAATCGACAGAGATGTTAGAATTAGCAGAAATGACCATAGAACAATTCTTATTACTATACTCAAAAGGTTCAAAAAGTTAAGTTAGAGACATGGAATATATTTTTTAAAGTCCTAAATCAAACTGCTAGAAATGAAAAATGCAAAGTGTAAGATAATAAAAAAACACACATTGAATGGCATCCATGACATTATTAGACACTGCAGATTAGTGAACTTGAAGACTAAGCAAGAAATATTAACCAAAATAAAACACAAACAAAAAGAAAAGATTTTTCAAAATGAGCAGAGCATCAGTAAACTGTTTGAAGAAAACTTCAAACAATCTAATGTATATATATAAAAAATTGGAGTCTCAAAGGAGAGGAGAGAGAAGGCAAGACAGAAAACATGTTTGACGAAATAACGGCAACTTTTCCCCGATTTTAATGGAAACTATGTCCCCAAATCCAAGAACTTCAACAAACTTCAAGCACAAGAAACATTAAAAAAAAAAGGACAAGTCATATTGCAAACAAATTGTTCAAAAACCGTGATAAACAGAAAAATTTTAAAGCAGCCAGAGGGAAAAAAGACACATTACATACAAAGAAACAAAAATCAGGATGAAATCAGACCTCTTATCTGAATAATGCAACTGAGAAAAAGTAGACAGCCTCCTTAAAGAAAGAAAAAAAATTGGTAAACTTAGAATTCTATGTACAGTGAAAACATCTCTTTAAACCAAGGCAAAACAGGGATTTTTTTCAGTCATACGAAAGATGAACAAATTCATTACCAGCAGACATAAAGTACCCCCAAAAGAGTTGAATAATTTCATTTAGGCAGAAGGAAAATTATACCAGATGGAAATAAGTATCTAAAGGAATAAAGAGTAGTGAAATTGATAACTACATGGGTAAATAAGATTTCCTATATATTAAAATCATTGGTGATTCAGTATTTAAAGAAAGGTATTTTTTTAGGTAGTATGGAATTTGTAAGATACATAAGAGCAAAATGGATGTCAACAGTAGAACAAAATTGGGAGGAGAACTCAATCAAATAGAAGACAGAAAAAATAGAGGTAAATCAATGAAGGTAAAAGCTGATTCTTTAAGAAGGCCAATAAAGTATATTAACCTCAAGCCAGTCTAATTAGTAAAAAAAAAAAGACTGCTAAAATCAGCAACGAAAGAGGTGACATCACTCTACAGATTCCACAGCTATCTAAAGGATAACAAGAAGTAACATGTATACTTTGACTATAATTTTGACAAGATAGATGAAATAGATATATTCCTTGAAATACACAAACTAATAAAGTTCATTCAAGAATAAAGACAATGTGAATATACCTATATCTATTAAAGAAGTTGAATTTTGCTTCAGATTCATCAATATTTTATCAACTATGAGACCAACATTCATATATACTCCTCTCATATTTTTGTAGTGTTATGAACATTACACTGTTGTATCAATTACTGGTGAAAATGAAGCCATAAGTAAAAGCAGAATTACTCTTAAAAAAATGATGTAGTTGGGCTTCCCTGGTGGCACAGTGGTTGAGAGACCGCCTGCCGATGCAGGGGACGCGGGTTCGTGCCACAGTCTGGGAAAATCCCACATGCCGCGGAGCAGCTGGGCCCGTGAGCCATGGCCGCTGAACCTGCGTGTCCGGAGCCTGCGCTCTGCAATGGGAGAGGCCACAACAGTGAGAGGTCCATGTACCGCAAAAAAAAAAAAAAAAAAAAAAGATCTTGTTAAGTCACTACAGCATGGGAGGAATCTCAGAATAATAGTGTTGAGTAAAAAGAGAATTGTATAGCTCCACTTATATTAAGAGTGTAATGAAATAATTATGACAATTATTTTGTTCACCAAAAATTTAAACCTATGGTCAAAACAATGTTAACTCTCCTTAATAATGAAATTATTAACTCCCCTTTTACAATTCCATCAAGCCCCCAAAACCAGATTGAATACTACTTACTTAAATTGTCGGTAAAACTTGAGTTATGCCATTTTACCTTATCTCCCAACTAAATATAATTTTTAAATTTTACAATATTCATAAAAATTCACCACAAAGGAATATTTCCATATCCTATGTCACAGATACAGAACAGCAGGGTGCTTCAACTCCCTGGCAAATGTAGTTTGCAAAATAGACATCTGTGATCAAAACTACACAGCAACATCAAATATCCTCAGAAATCTATTCATATGTTTTGCATTTCATGAATAGCAATTTAAAATTCACTCATTAAGAAATCAAGCAACTCCTTTACATTTCCAAAATAACAGCTAAAACTGTCTGGGACAGGAAAATTTGTAGCTAGAAAAATTCATAGTGCAGACCTAAAGTGTACTTCTGTTTCCATTAATGAAGGAATTCATCTGTAAATGGAAGTATATGTATATATTTCATCCTTATAGGACAGGATATCTGTTTATGTGCAAATATTCTATTTCAAATGAAGTTTGCCTGTGAGCATCGTGTGCCTGAAGAACCAGGTCTTTTCTATGTAGTTTTGGAAGCCAAAGCCTAGAATTACTCTCTAATCTAAAATTTCTCACCACAACCTTAAGTCCATATCACTGCTGTATCTTATTTATGCAATGATTTCCAAATTAGTCTCTCTTCTTAAGTATATTTTTATAAAATGCAAATCTGGTCAAATTCATATGCTTGTTCATTCTCCAGGCTCATCTAAACTTACCTATACACATAAACACATCTCTCTCACACACACACAGCCACACAAACACACTCTTACATTCCAGATTCCAGTCAACATGTCCTTTTCATACCTCTATGTCTTTGTACATGATCTTCCCTATTGTTAGGGTTTCACTCAGGCCACTGTGATCTTGTTTCAATGATCTCTCCTTCGAGGCCAATTTTATGATTGGTTTTATTAAGATCTTATGTTTTTAGACAAGGACCCTCATTTGCCAGTTGCCTTCTACTGAAGAATTCATTCTAATACTCCAGACAAATGAGTAACTAACGCCTTCAAAATCTAGGAAATTGAGGCTTCCCGGGTGGCGCAGTGGTTGAGAGTCCGCCTGCCGATGCAGGGGACACGGGTTCGTGCCCCGGTCCGGGAAGATCCCACATGCCGCGGAGCAGCTGGGCCCGTGAGCCATGGCCGCTGAGACTGCGCGTCGGGAGCCTGCGCTCCGCAATGGGAGAGGCCACAACAGTGAGAGGACCGCGTACCCCCCCACAAAAATCTAGGAAATTGAAAAACTTATTTACTCACACATCAAAGAGGCCAATATTATGCCCTCTGGCTCAGCATTATCTGGTTTCTGTGGCTCTTCATTCAAGCCTCTGACTTTGTGAAGCAGCTTTCACCCTTACACTATTCCATCCCATAAAATCTGCTTTTCCACATTTTGGTTACGTGACCTTGCATTTCACAGAACACATTTACTCAACTATAAAGTGGAAACCATATCATCAAACTCAAACTTTGGTGAGAATTAAATGATCACTTTACATAAGTCCCTAATATTACAAGCATCACAGAATGATACTCAGCAAATATTTGTAGAAGAGTAGGAGGGAGAGAGGAAGGAAGGAGAGTTCCAAAAAGGTACAGAGAACCCAAGAAAAAAAAAAGCTTTAATGGGGTTTATCTTGTGTGATAGCCTTCAATTAAAGCTCAGTCAATCTTATCTATTAAGATGAAAAAAATGTATTTGCAAAATGAGAGTCACTAGAAAAGCTTCCTATTGCTTATTGGTGATGGCTACTTCCAGTGAAATAAACTTTCCTTGGAGAAATTATGTGGTTTTTTCCATTGCTGTAATTACCTGTATTGGTATAAGTTGTCATATAGAAATAAACAGGAGCAATGTTTGATCTCTTTGGATTTTTTTTTTTAGCATCAATGAGACTTTAAGAAATAACCTGCCCTCAAACCTGTAGTTTTTAGGAGAGAGAAACCAGGAGAGCCTTATATATCTGTGTTAGTGTAGCCTCCTAAAGTTTTCAAAGCCCATTCACAATCTTTGGGGGGTTTTTTTGTTTTGTTTTGTTTGGTTGGTTGGTTGGTTGGTTTTTTTTGCGGTACGCGGGCCTCTCACCGCTGCGGCCTCTCCCGTTGCGGAGCACAGGCTCCGGACGCGCAGGCTCAGCGGCCATGGCTCACGGGCCCAGCCGCTCCGCGGCATGTGGGATCCTTCCGGACCGGGGCACGAACCCATGTCCCCTCCATCGGCAGGCGGACTCCCACCCATTGCGCCACCAGAGAAGCCCATCTTTGGTTTTTTTGAGGTTAACGATATAGAGAAACCAGAGGGTATTATTGTCTTCATTTTAATAACAGAGAAAACTCCAGATAACTTGAGTTACCTAAAGTGTGAGATCTGAGTCAGTGTCTTCTAATTGTGTGCATTATTTCCACACTGACATTCAGCAATATTATGAAAAATGAAATATACATCTTGAAACCTTGGACCCCAACTATTGAAACTAGGGCAATAACATATGTACCAGAGCCTCTAATAAAGAAAACACAAAGATATACTTTCATTTTCTGGAATGAGTTGTACCCTGCTTTTCATCTTGCCTGTTGTTGGTCAGTTATGTGGCAGGAGGGGGGATAAATTCCTTTCTGGATGTAAAAGCCACAGACAAGGTGGAAGTGGACTGCATGGCCACTCATACTCGTATCATGCTCTCCTGATCTTTCACCATTTAAAAAAAAGTTAAGGATATTGTTCTCTTTCAATCTATCATTAGAGTAAATAAGGAACTTTTATTGTGCATAATAAAGACAATGCCTTTAAGTAAGCAAATATTTATGGCATAATTTATTCAACAAATATTTCCATCATGAGGAAGAAACTGATAGTACATGGAAGAATTGAAAGGTAATGAATAGCCACTCCTGTTATTTAATGTCTTACAAAATGGAAACCTGTGATTTCTTAATTATCGCCCTTTCACTGCTTCTTTTTGCGCCAAGTGCACAGCACTTAACTTTTTACATCAAATTGTATCCTACTAAAAAAGGGAAAATATTATACCTCATCCTATTTTTTGAAACATATATTTTCTATTTGCTACAACCCTAGTGAAAACAAACACTGTGTAATTATTAAACATTGCTAACCAGGTTAATTATGCTCATATTAAAATTCTTTAAAATAAAGATTTGCTGAGGTTAGGAAAATAGGTTGCAGTAGGCTGGAGCAAACTTTCTCTCTGTTAAAATTCCCTTTGGTGGTACGTGTGTCCATGTGAGCCTCCACTTTAAGCCAGCCACGTGCCTAAAGTTGCTGGTATATTATACAAATATTATAATAATCAGTTGTATTACAGTGTCACATAAGGGGTAACAAAACCTTTGGAGAATTTTGTTCTAGGAATATGTAGTTTAATAAAGAAAAAGGAAATTGCTTTTCATTTCTGACACTCTGCATGAAACAGCATTAAAAGCCCAGCCTTTTGAGCCAGGCAGAAATGAGTTCATAGTCCAGCATTGCCATGTTGTTATCCTGTGGCTATAGGCAAGTGGCTTTGCAGAATATGTTATCTCGTATACATACATATATACATACATATATACATACATATATATATATATATACACACACACACACACACACACACATACATACATATATACCTAAATATAAAAGAATATTATTCAACCATAAAAAAGAAGGATCTCCTACCATCTGTGACAGGGCTGGACCTTGAGGACATTATGCCAAGTGAAATAAGCCCGACAGAGAAAGACAAACACTCTATGATCTCACTTATATGTCGAATCTAAAACAAAAAACTCACAGAAACAGCAGAATGGTGGTTGTTAGGTACTGGTGGGTGAGGGAAATGGGTAGATGTTGGTCAAAGTGTACAAACTTCCAGTTATAAGGTGAGTAAGTTCTGGGGACCTAAAATACAACATGGTGACTATGGTTAACAGTGCCATATTATATACTTGAAAGTTGCTAAGACAAACCTTAAATGTTCTCACCACATACACACAAACATTTAATTATGTGAGGCAATGGATAAACTAACCTTACTATAGTAATCATTTCATAATACATACAGGTAACAAATCATCACATTATATACCTGAAACTTATACAATGTTATTTCTCAATTATATCTCAATAAAGTTGAAAATTTTTTTAATTAAGAAAATAAAAATTGGGCTTTCCTAGTGGCACAGTGGTTAAGAATCTGCATGCCAAACTTGCACAAGCCTCTTAGATAGCCTCATCCACCAAAGGGCAGACAGCAGAAGCAACAAGAACTACAGTCCCGCAGCCTGTGCAACAAAAACCACATTCACAGAAAGATAGGCAAGATGAAAAGGCAGAGGGCTATGTACCAGATGAAGGAACAAGAGGAAACCCCAGAAAAACAACTAAATGAAGTGGAGATAGGCAACCTTCCAGAAAAAGAATTCAGAATAATGATAGTGAAGATTATGATGCAGGACCTCAGAAAAAGAATGGAGGCAAAGACTGAGAAGATGCAAGAAATGTTTAACAGAGACCTAGGAGAATTAAAGAACAAACAAACAGAGATGAACAATACAATAACTGAAATGAAAACTACACTAAAGGAATCAATAGCAGAATAACTGAGGCAGAAGAACAGATAAGTGACCTGAAAGACAGAATGGTGGAGTTCACTGCTGCGGAACAGAATAAAGAAAAAAGAATGGAAAGAAATGAAGGCAGCCTAAGAGACCTCTCAGACGACATTAAATGCAACAACACTCGCATTATAGGGGTCCCAGAAGGAGAAGAGAGAGAGAAAGGACCCGAGAAAATATCTGAAGAGATTATAGTCGAAAACTTCCCTAACATGGGAAAGGAAACAACCACCCAAGTCCAGGAAGGGCAGTGAGTCCCATGCAGGATAAACCCAAGGAGAAAAACGCCAAGACACATAGTAATCAAACTGGCAAAAATTAAAGACAAAGAAAAATTACTGGAAGCAGCAAGGGAAAAACGACAAATAACATACAAGGGAACTCCCATAAGGTTAACAGCCCATTTCTCAGCAGAAACTCTACAAGCCAGAAGGGTGTGGCATGATACACTTAAAGTGATGAAAGGGGAAGAACCTACAGCCAAGATCACTCTAGCCGGCAAGGATCTCAATCAGTTTCGATGGAGAAATCAAAAGCTTTACAGACAAGCAAAAGCTGGGAGAATTCAGCACCACCAAACCAGCTCTACAACAAATGCTAAAGGAACTTCTCTAAGTGGGAAACACAAGAGAAGAAAAGGACCTAGAAAAACAAACCCAAAACAATTAAGAAAATGGTCATAGGAACATACATATCGATAACTACCTTAAACGTGAATGCATTAAATGCTCCAACCAAAAGACACAGGCTTGCTGAATGGATACAAAAACAAGACCCATATATATGCTGTCTACAAGAGACCCACTTCAGACCTAGGGACACATACAAACTGAAAGTGAGGGGATGGAAAAAGATATTCCATGCAAAAGGAAATCAAAAGAAAGCTGGAGTAGCAATACTCGTATCAGATAAAATAGACTTTAAAAGAAAGAATGTTACAAGAGACAAGGAAGGACACTACATAAAGATCAAGGGATCAATCCAAGAAGGAGATATAACAATTATAAATGTATATTCACCCAACACAGAAGCACCTCAATACATAAGGCAACTGCTAACAGCTACAAAAGAGGAAATCGACAGTAACACAATAATAGTGGGAGACTTTAACACCTCACTTACACCAATGGACAGATCATCCAAAATGAAAATAAATAAGGAAACAGAAGCTTTAAATGACACAATAGACCAGATAGATTTAATTGATATTTATAGGACATTCCCTCCAACAGCAGATTACACTTTCTTCTCAAGTGCACATGGAACATTCTTCAAGATAGATCACATCCTGGGTCACAAATCAAGCCTCAGTAAATTTAAGAAACTTGAAACCATATCAAGCATCTTTTCTGACCACAGTGCTATGAGATTAGAAATGAATTACAGGGGAAAAAAACGTAAAAAACATAAACACATGGAGGCTAAACAATACATTCCTAAATAACCAAGAGACCACTGAAGAAGTCAAAGAGGAAATCAAAAAATACCTAGAGACAAATGACAATGAAAACGAGACGATCCAAAACCAATGGGATGCAGCAAAAGCAGTTCTAAGAGGGAACTTTATAGCTATACAAGCCTACCTCAAGAAACAAGAAAAATCTCAAATAAACAATCTAACCTTACGCCTAAAGGAACTAGAGAAAGAAGAACAAACAAAACCCAAAGTTAGCAGAAGGAAAGAAATCATAAAGATCAGAGGAGAAATAAATGAAATAGAAACAAAGAAAACAATAGCAAAGATCAATAAAACTAAAAGCTAGTTCTTTGAGAAGATAAACAAAATTGATAAACCAGTAGCCAGACTCATCAAGAGTCTGGAGGAGAGGACTCAAATCAATACAATTAGAAATGAAAAAGGAGAAGTAACAACAGACACTGCAGAAATACAAAGCAGCCTGAGACTACTACAAGCAACTCTATGCCAATAAAATGGACAACCTAGAAGAAATGGACAGATTCTTAGAAAGGTATAACCTTCCAAGACTGAACCAGAAAGAAATAGAAAATATGAACAGACCAATCACAAGTAATGAAATTGAAACTGTGATTAAAAATCTTCCAACAAGCAAAAGTCCAGGACCAGATGGCTTCACATGTGAATTCTATCAAACATTTACAGAAGAGCTAACACCCATCCTTCTCAAAGTCCTCCAAAAAATTGCAGAGGAAGGAACATTCCCAAACTCATTCTATGAGGCCACCATCACCCTGGTACCAAAACCAGACAAACATACTACAAAAACAGGAAAATTACAGACCAATATCACTGATGAACATAGGTGCAAAAATACTCAGAAAAATACTAGTAAACATAATCCAACAACACATTAAAAGGATCATACACCACGATCAAGTGGGATTTATTCCAGGGATGAAAGGTTTCCTCAATATATGCAAATCAATCAATGTGATACACCATATTAACAAATTGAAGAAGAAAAACCATATGATCATCTCAATAGATGCAGAAAAAGCTTTTGACAAAATTCAACACCCATTTATGATAAAAACTCTCCAGAAAGGGGGCATAGAGGGAACCTACCTCAACATAATAAAGGCCATATATGACAAACACACAGCAAACATCATTCTCAATGGTGAAAATCTGAAAGCATTTCCTCTAAGATCAGGAACAAGAAAAGGATGTCCACTCTCACCACTATTATTCAACATAGTTTTGGAAGTCCTAACCATGGCAATCAGAGAAGAAAAAGAAATAAAAGGAATACAAATTGGAAAAGAAGAAGTAAAACTGTTACTGTTTGCAGATGACATGATATATACATAGAGAATCCTAAAGATGCCAACAGAAAAGTACTAGAGCTAATCAATGAATTTGGAAAGTAGCAGGATACAAAATTAATGCACAGAAATCTCTTGCATTCCTATACACTAATGATGAAAAATCTGAAAGAGAAATTAAGGAAACACTCCCATTTATCACTACAACAAAAAGAATAAAACACCTAGAAATAAACCTACCTAGGGAGACAAAGGACCTGTATGCAGAAAACTGTAAGACACTAATGAAAGAAATTAAAGATGATACCAACAGATGGAGACATATACCATGTTCCAGGGTTGGAAGAATCAATATTGTGAAAATGACTCTACTACCCAAAGCAATCTACAGATTCAATGCAATGCCTATCAAATTACCAATGGCATTTTTTATGGAACTAGAACAAAATATCTTAATATTTGTATGGAGACACAAAAGACCCCGAATAGCCAAAGCAGTCTTGAGGGAAAAAAAACGGAGATGGAGGAATCAGACTCCCTGACTTCAGACTATACGACAAAGCTACAGTAATCAAGACAATATGGTACTGGCACAAAAACAGAAACATAGATCAATGGAACAAGATAGAAAGCCCAGAGATAAACCCACTAACCTATAGTCAAATAATCTATGACAAAGGAGGCAACGATATACAATGGAGAAAAGACAGTCTCTTCAATAAGTGGTGCTGGGAAAACTGGACAGCTACATGTAAAAGAATGAAATTCAAACACTCCCTAACACCGTACACAAAAATAATCTCATAATGGATTAGTGACCTAAATGTAAGACTGGACACTATTAAACTCTTAGAGGAAAACCTAGGAAGAACACTCTTTGATAGATACCACAGCAAGATCTTTTTTGATCCACCTCCTAGAGTAATGGAAATAAAACCAAAAAGAAACAAATGGGACCGAATGAAACCTCAAAGCTTTTGCACAGCAAAGGAAACCATAAACGAGATGAAAGACAACCCTCAGAATGGGAGAAAATATTTGCAAACAGATCAACGGACAAAGGATTAATCTCCAAAATATACAAACAGCTCATGCAGCTCAATATTAAGGAAACAAACAACCCAATCCAAAAATGGGCAGAAGACCTAAATAGACATTTCTCCAAAGAAGACATACAGATGGCCAAGAAGCACATGAAAAGCTGCTCAACATCACTAATTATTAGAGAAATGTAAATCAAAACTACAGTGAGGTATCACCTCACACCAGTTAGAATGGACATCATCAGAAAATCTACAAACAACAAATGCTGGAGAGGGTGTGGAGAAAAGGAAACCCTCTTGCACTGTTGGTGGGAATGTAAATGGATACAGCCAGTATGGAGAACAGTATGGAGGTTCCTTAAAAAACTAAAAATAAAATTACCATATGATCCAGCAATCCCACTACTGGGCATATACCCAGAGAAAACCATAATTCAAAAAGACACATGCACCCCAATGTTCACTGCAACACTATTTACAACAGCCAGGTCATGGAAGCAACCAAAATGGCCATCGACTTACAAATGAATAAAGAAGACATGGTAATACATACAATGGAGTATTACTCAGCCATAAAAAGGAACGAAATTGGGTCATTTGTTGAGACGTGGATGGACCTAGAGACTGTCATACACGCGTATGTGGAACCTAGAAAAATGGTACAGATGAACCGGGTTGCAGGGCAGAAGTTGAGACCAGATGTAGAGAACAACGTATGGACACCAAGGGGGGAAAGCTGCAGGGGGGTGGGGGTGGGGGTGTGATAAATTGGGCGATTGGGATTGACATATATACACTGATGTGTATAAAATGGATGACTAATAAGAACCTGCTGCATAAAAAAATAAAATTAAAAAATTAAAAAAAAAAGAAACTGCCTGCCAATACAGGGGACACGGTTTCGAGCCCTGGTCCAGGAACATCCCACATACCGCAGAGAAACTAAGCCTGTGCACCACAACTACTGAGCCTGCGCTCTAGAGCCCGTGAGCCACAACTACTGAGCCCATGCACCACAGCTACTGAAACCTGCAAGCCTAGAGTCCATGCTCTGCAACAAGAGAAACCACCACAATAAGAAGCCCACACAACACAACAAAGAGTAGCCCCTGCTTGCCACAATTAGAGAAAGCCCACGCGCAGCAACAAAGACCCAATGTGGCCACAAATAAAATAAATAAATAAATTTATTTTTAAAAATAAATAAAAAATAAAAACCACTGAAATCTACTATATATTGTATGTGTGCAATCTTTCCTCTAATTTTTTTAAAAAGCAAATTTAGCATGATGAACCTTCAAAATTTTCACAGTACAGTACAGTGCATCAGTACCAATATTTAGTGGATCTGTATTCAGTGGACTAAAAAACTCCATAAGATCTACTACTTATTACACCATTATTATTGAGCCTCTGGGAGAGAAACATCTGTAATGGAAACACAGACAATATCTAAGGTTCCTTTTCTGCTGTTTTTAGAGAGACAAGACAGTTACTCTTGAAATTAAATAAAAATTCAGGACAATAATATAAGAAATGTCTAAAGGCCATATAAATGTAGCCCTTGATAAGCTACTTTTTGAAGTTTAGTTCCTCTGTCTCAAACTAATCTTCAGGATTTATTGATTCCAAAAGCTATTCACATGCTGGAAATGTGCTACCTACTAACACTTCTACAAGAAAAAATATAAATGAGATTTCAGGGACCAGCTGGAAAAGAAAAAAAAAGAAAAAAGGGGGGAAAGGTATTATGTTAGCCTTCCAAACTCACAGCAGAAGAACCTAAAGTTTAAAAATGAACTTGAGTTTTTTCATAATGAATAGACTACTTTATCAAGGTCAGTCTTTTAAAAATAATTGCTACCACATATTCATTGAAGCCAATGAGCTAAGTGTAACATTAGCATCATTTTAAATGAATCATCTAACTTAATACTTATAATATATGGTATTATTAGCCCCATTCTTCTGATGAGTAAATCACTATATGCAAGTTCACATAGCTTGGAACAAGCTTTCAACTGAGGACTTTTTGACACAGAAGCCCAAGTCTTTCATACCTGCGAAAGAAATAAAGACTGCTTATTGCATTCATTTTGTACCTATATATCTTAAATGAAGGAGCAGTACACTGAGAATATATATAGATCATGAATTATCTCAATTCCCAGGGCTGCTATTTTATCATTAAGCTATTATTGTTAACTTTCTGCTAACTACCAGAATATTGACTATTATAACTAAAATTTAAAAGAGGACTTCAATTTACAGACAAGTGAAGTCACACAGTATATGTGTGTGGTGACATCTCAAATTTGGGTATTGACTTTTACCTTTTCAGTGTAACAGTTTATCAAATGACAGCATGGTGCTTAAAAGGTTTTACTTATAGGCTGTTTTCAAGAGGCAAATGTCTTGGGAATTTTTCTCACTTCACTGTTCTTTAGCATAGTGTATACCCTATGGCTCATTTTCCCAGTTAATGATCAACTTGAGCAATATGTCTTTTTAATGTGAATATGAAAGTTGTGTTCTGCAAGATGATGATGACAGAACACAGCAACAAGCTTTTCATTCATTTATTTTTGCTAGCCTTTTTAAAATTAAAGTCATCTTACCAATAGTTCATGAAATTATTATTTAGAGCAAGAACCTTATTTATTTACTCCTGGGTAAGAAAATGAGAAAGTTAATAAAGTTCATAAAACTCCATTACCTAATGAACTCTAGTTCAATAATGCACAATAATGCACCACAGACTTACATACAAAGGGCCTTGCAAACACTTAACCATGAGTTAAATCAATCAAAATAAATACAGTTGCAACCACAAAATTGACTACATTGAAAATATGTATAACATTTCTGAGAATGTTTTGTCCATCCTGCTGGGTAAAAAAGTCACTGCTGTAAACAACTGTGGTTTTTCCTGTAATTTGGCAACAAAACAGTCAATATACAATACAGCTCTTCTTATTACAAATATATAGGCAGTCAATACGTATGTTGACTGATCGGTTTTACTTTTAAAAAGCTATTTCTGTGGCCCACTGTTGATCTGATTATAATAAATTTTATACCAGAAATAATCTTAACACAGTGTTTTTTTAGACCCTGTCAACAGTTAGTCTCCAAACCGACAGATCTTGATTGAATACTGTTTTCCTAATAGTGATAAGGAGGAAAGCTAAAGTAAACTTAGTCAAGCCTTCCTGTAGTACTTTAATTCCCTTCATTTAATATAATTACTATCATCTAGAAAAAGACAACCAAACTTTAACCTGTCACCAAAATAAAGATGTGATAAATTAGTTTCAAAATCCTGGAGGAGGAAATGAAATGGGCATGGAGGAAAAAATGATATTCCCTTGCTCCTATCTTCATAAAGTACTTCTTAATTTATTTATTTAATACAAAGATATTAGAAATTTCCAATAATATACCAGATTAAATTTAACAAAATTTGATTGTAAAAAATGTATTTCCAATGCTGTATATTCTAAAGTGACATGGTTCCATTTCTTAAACTGCCCTGTGCCTTAATATGTTCTTTAATTTATAAATATTTTAGTAAAATAAATCTGAAAAATTCGCCCTATAAAATCACTTCTTAGAGTTTCCCAATGCCCATGAGTTCATTAAATGCCATTTACAATAACGGATTCAAGAAATAAATTTAATATTTGTTAAGCGCAGTGTTTCCTAAACTCATTTGACTTTAGAAAAGATTTTTTTTTCAAGTAATACCTATTAAACTCTCAAATATCAAGTGGAACATCCTTTGGAAATACACCAGATAAGAGAATATTATCTGTGTTTACAATTCAGATTAAGCAAGTTATAAAAATTAACACAATATTACATTTATATATTATAAATAAATAACTAAAATACTATTTCTGGAATTTAAATCTTCAGTATATGAACTGAATAATGCAATGAATCAGGCAAAAGGGAAATAAAATTGAGGAAATACTACAGAATGTTAAATAAAAGTTACAGTGATTAAATATATGAGGGATAATTAAGAAATATGGTGATTAAGTCCAACACAAAACTAGCAGAAGTTCTAAAATCAGTTAACATAAGAAACAGAGAAGAAATCATCAGAGACATTAATAAAATAATATCCCTTAGCTGAACAAATATCTGAGTTTTCAGACTGAAATAGGTCCACAGAGTAATGTACAGAGTTCAAAGTGTTAAAAAAAGATTCATAGCGAAACATACGCTGATGAAATTTCAGAAACTTAAGTATAAGGCTTTCTAAAAAGATGTCAGAGCAGAAAAACAAGGGACCTACTAAGGAATCAGATGTACATCTAACCCTTTACCAGAACTGCTGGATACTAGACGTCAACAGAATAATGCCTGATAAAAGCTATTTTATACCAATAGTTTATACCCAGTCAGATGACCAATTCTGTGAAAAAAGAAAAAAAATGCAAATGCGAAGAAAATTTTCCCACCACATGTTCATATTTTTAAAATTCTATTAAAAGTATTTTTACAAAAAA
Organism: Mesoplodon mirus; assembly: GCF_964341445.2. Lineage (NCBI taxonomy): Eukaryota > Metazoa > Chordata > Mammalia > Artiodactyla > Ziphiidae > Mesoplodon > Mesoplodon mirus. The sequence continues at coordinate 75,178,243 of NC_138983.1, read as the reverse complement.
CTATTGCTTCAAGTTATGTCAGAGTGTTCTGCCTATGGTTTCCTCTAGGAAGTTGTATAGTGTCCACTCTTAAACTAAGGTCTTTAATCCATTTTGAGCTTAGTTTTGTACATGGTGTTAGAGAACATTCTAATTTCTTTCTTGTACATGTAGCTATCCAGTTTTTCAGCACCTCTTATTGAAGAGACTGTCTTTTCTCCACTATATATTCTTGCCTCCTTTGTCACAGATTAATTGACTGTATGTGGGTTTATTTCTGGGTTCTCTATCCTGTTCCACTGATCTATGTGTGTTTCTGTGCCAGTACCATACTGTTTTGATTACTGTAGCTTTGTAGTATAGTGTGAAAACAGGAAGCATGACTCTTCCAGCTCTGTTCTTCTTTCTCAAAATTGTTTTGGCTATTCAGGATCTTTTGTGTTTCCATACAAATTTTAAAATTATTTGCTCTAGTTCTGTGAAAAAATGCCATTTGTAATTTCATAGGGATTGCACTGAATCTGCAGATTGCCTTGGGTAGTATGGTCATTTTAACAATATTGATTCTTCCAGTCCAAGAACACGATATATCTTTCCATCTGTTTCTGTCATCTTCAATTCCTTTCATCAATGTCTTATAGTTTTTGGAGTACAGGTCTTTGCCTCTTCAGGTAGGTTTATTCCTAGGTATTTTATTCTCCTTGATGCAATGGTAAATGGAATTGTTTCCATAATTTCCCTTTCTGACATTTCATTGTTAGCATATAGAAATGCAACAGATTTCTGCATATTAATTTTGTACCCTGCAACTTTACCAAGTTCACTGATGAGCTCTAGTGGTTTTCTGGTGACACCTTTAGGATTTCCTATGTATAGTATCATGTCATCTGCAAACAGTGACAGTTTTTACTTCTTCCTTTCCAATTTGGATTCCTTTTTCTTTTTTTCTTCTCTGATTACCGTGGCTAGGACTTCCAAAACTATGTTGAATGAAAGTGGCAAGCATGGGCATCCTTGTCTTGTTTCCCATCTTAGAGGGAATGCTTTCAGCTTTTCACCGTTGAGTATGATGTTATCTGTGGGCTTATCATATATGGCCCTTATTATGTTGAAGTAGGTTCCCTCTATACCCACTTTCTGGAGAGTTTTTATCATAAATGATGTTGAATTTTATCAAAAGCTTTTTCTGCATCAATTGAGATGATCATATGGCTTTTATTGTTCAATTTGTTAATGTGGTGTGTCAGACTGATTTGGGATACTGAAAAATCCTGGCATCCCTGAGATAAATCCCACTTGATCATGGTGTATCATCCTTTTAATGTATTGTTGGATTCAGTTTGCTAGTATTTTGTTGAGACTTTTTGCATCTATGTTCATCAGTGATATTGGCTGGTAATTTTCATTTTTTGTAGTATCTTTGTCTGGTTTGGGTATCAGGGTGACAGTGGCCTCAAAGAATGAGTTCGGAAGTGGTACTTCCTCTTCAATTTTTTGGATTAGTTTCAGAAGGATCAGTGTTAACTCTTCTCTAAATGTTTGGTAGAATTCACCTGTGAAGCCATCTGGTCCTAGACTTTTGTTTGTTGGAAGTTTTTAAATAACTGATTCAATTTCAGTACTGGTAATCAGTCTGTTCATATTTTCTATTTCTTCCAGGTTCAGTCTTCAGAGATTGTACCTTTCTAAGAATTTGTACATTTTTTTCTAGGTTGTCCATTTTATTGGCATAGAGTTGCTCATAGTAGTCTCTTAGGATCCTTTGTATTTCTGTGGTGTCCGTTGTAAGTTCTTTTTCATTTTTGATTTTATTGATTTGGGCCCTCTCTCTTTTTTTCTTGATGAGTCTGGCTAAAGATTTATCAATTTTGTTTATCTTTTGAAAGAACCAGCTTTTAGTTTCATTGATTTTTTTTGACTGTATTTCATTTATTTCTGCTCTATTTTTCGGATTCCTCTCCTAAAGTAAAGAAAATATAAGCAAAAATAAACAAATGGGACCTAATTAAACTTAAAAGCTTTTGCACAGCAGAGGAAACCATCCACAAAATGAAAAGACAACCTATTGAATGGGAGAAAATATTTGCAAATGATATGACCAATACAGGGTTCATATCCAACATGTATAAACAGCTTATAAAACTCAACATCAAAAACAAACAACCCAATTAAAAAATGGGCAGAACTGAATAGACATTTTTCCAAAGAAGAAATGCAGATAGCCAATAGGCATATAAAAAGATGCCTAACATCAGTAATCATCAGGGAAATGCAAATATTGGGTGGGCCAAAAAGTGCCTTCAGTTATTAAGGAAAAATAAAAGACACATCTTTCATTTTCACCAAGAACTTTATTGAACAACATATTCACCCATTTGTTCCACTACCTTCTGCCATTTTTCAGGCAAATTCATGATTCCATCTTCCCATAACATTTTATCTTTTTGAGCAAAGAACTGTTCCAGGTGCCTTTTACAGTCTTCCGGGGAATTGAAATTTTTTCCATTAAGGGAACTTTGTAAAGACCAAAATAAACGGAAATCCAAAGGTGCAATGTCTGGTGAATAGGGCAGATGAATCACAACTTCCCAGCCCAGCTGTAACAGTTTTTGCCTGGTCATCAAAGAAACATGTGGTCTTGTGTTATCCTGGTGGAAGATTAATGCATTTTCTGTTGACTAATTCTGGATGCTTTTGTTGACTGCCACTTTCAGTTGGTCTAATTGGGAGTGCTACTTGTTGGAATTAATCCTTTGGTTTTCTGGAAGGAGCTCATAATAGAGGACTCCCTTCCAATCCCACCATATACACAACATCACCTTCTTTGGATGAAGACCAGCCTTTGGTGTGGCTGGTGGTGGTTCATTTCGCTTGTCCCATGATCTCTTCCATTCCACATTGTTGTACAGTATCCACTTTTCATCACCCATCACAATGTGTTTTGAAAATGCAACGTTTTCATTACGTTTCAGTAGAGAATCGCAGGTGGAAATATGGTCAAGAAGATTTTTTTGCACTTAACTTATATGGAACCCAAACATCAAAGTGAGTCACATAACCAAGTTGGTGCAAATGATTTTCAGTGCTTGATTTGGATATTTTGAGTATGTTGGCTATCTCCCACGTGGTATAATGTTGATTGTTCTCAATTACTGTTTCGATTTGATTGCTATCAACTTCAACTGATCTACCTGACCATGGAGCATCATCCAGCGAGAAATCGCCAGCACGAAACTTCGCAAACCACTTCTGACATGTTCAATCAGTCACTGCACCTTCTCCATACATTGCACAAATCTTTTTGTGCATTTCAGTTGCGTTTTTACCTTTCTTGAAATAATAAAGCATAATATGCCAAAAATGTTGCTTTTTTCTTCCATCTTCAATATTAAAATGGCTACACAAAAATTTACCAATTTTGATAAGTCTTTCTTTATATGCATGCTGATATGACAGCTGTCACATACAATCTAACAAAATTGTTTTGAAGAAAGTTAAAGACAACTAAGTGCTACTAGAGCCATCTTACAGAAAAAACTGAACGAACCTTTTGGCCCATCCAATAAAAACCACAGTGAGATATCACTCCACACCTGTCAGAATGGCTATCATCAAAAAGTCAACAAATAACAAATGTTGGTGAGGATGTGCAGAAAAGAGAACCCTTGTACACTGTTGTTGAGAAAGTAAATCGGTGTGGAAAACACAGTGGAGTTTTCTCAAAAATCGAATGGCAGAGATACCATGTGACCCAGCAATTCCACTCCTGGGTATATACCAAACAAACAAACGAACACTAATTCAAAAAGATACATGCATCCCAATATTCAAAGCAGTGTTATTTACAATGCCAAGGTATGGAAGCAACCTAAGTGTCCATCAACAGATAAATGGATGAAGAAGATGTGATATATATATATATATATATATACACAATATATATATATACAAATATATATATAATGGAATACTACTCAGCCATAAAAAAGAATGACATTTTGCCATTTCCAGCAACACGGATGGACTTGGAGGGCATTATGCTAAGTGAAATAAATCAGACAGAAAGATAAATACTGTATGATATTGCTTATATGTATCATCTAAAAATACAGCTAACTAATTAACATAACATGAAACAAGCAGACCCACATATATAGAAAACAAACTAGTGGTTACCAGACATGAGGGGAAAGGGGAATATAGGGGTGGGGGAGTGGGAGGTACAAACTCTTGGGTGTAAGACAGGCTCAAGGATATATTGTACAATACGGGGAATATAGCCAATATTTTGTAATAACCGTAAATGGAAAGTAACCTTTAATATTGTATAAAAATTTTAAGTACTTTAGCAAAATAATTTTTAAATGAAAGAATAATATGAGAATTTTAAACAGTGGTGATACCATATGATCTGTAAGAAGAAAATAAATCTCCAAAGAAATAAAAATAAATACATTATGGCTGCAACTAGAGAAAACCCGCATGCAGCAACAAAGACCCGACATAGCCAAAAATAAATTAATAAATAAATACATTTTTAAAAATAAAGAAAATAAATAAATAAATACACAAGACTTTGGAAACTGAGACATTTACCTCTTAAGCAGTAGGTGATTAACATCACAGATTTATATTTGTTACTCTATAGATCCAATTGCAATCCTTGATTTTTCCATGAATAATAACAATTAGATTTTTATCTCTTTCATGGTGCTTACAACAATGCCCATGAAAAAGCTGTTTTCTAAAGATTTGATTCATCTTGGATTATTCTTTTATCACAGTATTTTTCATGACAGAATTGTTCTAAACATGTTTATTAACTTGTCAAGGGAATATTTATCATTTCCTTTGTTAGATGTAATGTAGCTGAATGATGTTTTCTACCTAACTAACAAGTATGCCTTAGTTTCTCCTTGTGAATGAGGAATGATAAATGACTCTTTTGCCTCTGGCTCTTCCTCTGTAAACTGGACACAATATAGATTCTTTCTAAATTTCGTATGAAATCAAACAAATGGGTTATTTGTAAATCAATATAATTTATGTAACATGGTTTTGCATGTTATCTGTCTCAGAATAAGCATCCAGTATAATATTGCTATTTCATACAGTATAATTAGAATTAGAAAACAGAAGTAAACTATATCCAACGCATAAAGGGGAAGCAAAAGTCATAGAGATCTTCTTATATCTCACAAATATTTTCATTTATTTATAGGAATATGCTTTAAAGTCTCAAGACATTTAGTAGATTTCATGTTTATTTATATAGCAAGAGAATTTTCATAAGGGTCTAATTTTAGCTTCCTTACTTAGAAAAATTCTGAGGAACTTATATAAGAGCCAATGTTTCAACCATTCCCTTTAATAATACTGTAACTAGCAAGCTAATGAGTATTCACTTCTCTAAAATATCCTAAAGTTCAACTGGGCAGCTTCAAAATTTTTCATATGACTGTTGATTAAAACTTTTATTTGTACCTTGTATCCATTTCATTTTTTTTACTTTCCAAAAGAATATATTGTATAAAGGACTCATATCTAGGATATATAAAGCACTCTTAAAACTCAACAATGAGAAAACAAGCAACCTAACTTTATATATGTGTGTATACACACACACACACACACACACACAATCTATAAGAACAAAAGAAAGAAAAATACATATACACATATTTTTACCAAAGAAGATATACAGATGGCAAATAAGCATATGAAAAGATGCTCAACATCATATGTCATTAGAGAGATACAAATAAAACCACAATGAGATATAACTACCCACCTATTAGAAGAGCTAAAATGCGATAACTGACAATACCAAATGCTGTTGAAGTGCAACAAGAACATACATTCATTGCTAGTGAGAATATAAAATGATACAGTTATTTGGGAAGACAGTTTGACAGTTTCCTACAGAGCTAAGCATAGTTTTACAATAGGATCAGGCAATCATATTCCCCAGCTAATTGAAAACCTATATTCACACAAAGGCCTATACCCAAATGGTTAGAGCAGCTTTTTTTATAATTGTCCCAAACGGGAAATAATCATATCATATTATCCTTCAACAGGTGAATGGATAAACAAACTTGGTATTCGAGATGATGGATACTTCAGGGGATAAAAGGGAAGAAACTATAGATTCACAGAACAACATGGATGAATCCTAAATGCATGTTGCTAAGTCAAAGAGGCCAAATTCAAAAGTCTACATATTGTATGATGCCGTTTATTCAACATTCTGGAAAAGACAAATTATAGGGATGGAAGACAAATCAGCATTTGTCAGAGGTTGGGAGTGAATGACTACAAAGGCCACTCACAGAGAATATTTTAGGTTGATGAAACTGTACTGTATGGTACTAGGCATAAGATACATGACTACGCATCTGTCAAAACACGTAGAATAGTACATCAAAGGGTGAACTTTAATGTATGCAATTTTTAATCAGAGTATCCTGGATGTAATGCATACTGGGACAAATAAATTTAACTGTATTCCCAATATATGATAAAACGGCACTGAAGGGGGTGGAGAAAAAGGAACTGACATAAGTGACTTTGGAAAATGATGTTCTGATTGGTAAATCTAAGACTAGGTGCAAAAATAACTGTACATAAACACCATTTTAGTTGGTAAGTTTGTTTCTCACAGGAATACAGTTAAGAAATATGAAAACACATTTACACTAGTGTAGAACAAATAAGTAAATAAATGGTAAATAATTTGAGTCAGGTTTCTCACTGTTAGTAACAGAAGTTACAAATAAGCAAGAGGCAAAAGCTAGAATGAACCATGTGATACTGGATTAGAGTCAGACATTAGTATGAACTCTCGTTTAGTTTAATAGGTATAGAGATAGACACCTATAGAAAGGATTATAGATATGTGTATACATTGGTTAATATACATGCATATATTCCATAACTCTGCGGACAGACTAGAAACAATGACACCAAGTAGCAACAAACACATCTAGCATCCAGGCCTTAGTTTCTAAACATGGTTCTCCAAAATGACAAAAACCAGACATCCTTGGAGAAATGACTAATTCTAGGCCTGGGGCAATGAAAACACAAGATGAGCCTGGAGCATTATGTAGGGACAGGAAATAAGGCAGCACTCAAAAATCAAAAGGATAGAGGCAGATCAAAGGGACACAAGAACCCAACTGAAGGAGCACCTGATGGCCTAAGCTGGAACAATTTGAGTCATAAAATTAATTAAACTTTAAAGTTATAGAGAAATATAAAATAAATATTCATGAGTCCATACTGATAGAAATAACTGAATACATAGATAAATGGGGAAAAAGGTACAAATCTTTCTTACAAAGAATTTCAAATAACATATGTAAATACTCTTCCCTCCAGGAGATGGGGCTTAAACTCCCTCTTCGGAGTATTGGCTGGATTCCAAAAAATAGATTATGGAAAGGGAACAATAGTAACTTCACAGTGAAGAAATCTGGCAGACCTCACCTTAACCAAGTGATCAAGGTTAACATCACCAGTAAGTCATGACTGACACAAGGTGATGAGAAAGACATTTCACCTCTATGGTAATCTTCCCCAAAACCCCAAAAACCCTGGTCTGTCTAATCATGAGAAAAACAGCAAACAAAGCCAAATTCAGGGCCATTCTACAAAAGCCTGGCCAGTACTTCTCAAAATTATAAAGGTCATGGGAAACAAGGAAAGGCTGGGAACCTGTCAGAGACCATAGAAGAGAGATGATAACTAAATTCAATGTGATATACTTGATTAGGTCCGAGAACAGAAAAAAGACATAATTGTAAAAAAAAAATCGATAAATCTGAATAAAGTCTGGAGTTTAGCTAAAAGTAATGCACCGCTGTCTTTTTAGTTTTAACATATGTACTACGTAAAATAGTAACATTAGAGTAAGATGCGTGAAGAGTACATGAGAACTCTCTGTACTATTTCTGCAACTGTTTGATGAATCTAATATTCTCAAAAGAAGGTTTAGTTTTTGTTTAAGTGCATAGTTGCATTGCATTATGATGAATCAACACAGAATAGCTATTAAGCATAGTAGAAACTGTAGCTCCTGTAAAGTGCAGATTTGCAAAAACCCCTCTCTCCATATAAATTGTATCAGAATTTTCTAGAAATGGAGCCAAGAACCTGCATTTCATATAGCTATAGGTGAATCTTATGCACACCAAAATCTGAGGATTCCATTTCTAGAGCCTTGTGCCTTTTATAGTCCCAAAAGACTTTTAAAGGCTTTAAAAACCAAAGTAGTAATGGTATTATCCAAGGTAACCAAATTTGAAGAAAGTCAAAATTCAGCATATGCAAGATAGTAAGGAAAGATAATATGTATATAACTGGTGGGCACACAGGATAACAGGGTCATGATAGTTTGGCAAGTGGATTCAAAGTATGGTAAGTATCCAAGTGGCAGCTCAAAGACTAAAAGTGGAAGCAACTTGCTTATTCAATCAACCCTTCCTGGGTTGAAGAAAAGTGATATTGCTATGGAGTGCAGAGAAATTACAACGGGCCTGTTCAATCAATAGGCAACAACTGCCTTAGTATGAAGTGATACTACTCCAAAAATGAATAGTGCTGTACTGACAACCAAAACCAACACCACTAAGCTAATAAACAAATGCTCAAGCAAGTTGAAAGGCTCTGACTGGAGTGTTCTATAATGAACAGATGAACAAGGGAATGAGAATAAACTATGAAAATCAACGTGATGAAACTCACTGGTTAAATGAAGCCTAATTGGTCTCAAGTATGACATCCTGTGTGTCTCTGCCCACCCTCAGTTGCCTACCACATTTACTGTGGTAGAATTCATGCTGGCTCAGGGCACCAGTTTTGAGCCCCAACAGATTCAAGTAGTCCACAACCTTGCTGCCTCCTCCACCCACACAGCATATGCCAGCCCTCCTCTGACACCCAATCACATTCCCTCTGAATGAACCCACTTCGGCATTCTTCTGCCTGCATCAGCTAGCCCTCACTCATGTTTACCATTTATGATGGTTAATTTTACATGTAAACTTAGTCTATGGTGCCTGGTTCTTTGGTCTAGAAGCTGCTGTCAAGGTGTATTTTAGATGTGATTAACTTGTAAATCAGTAGACTTTGAGAAAAGCAGATGATTCCTCCATAGTGTGCTGGACGTCATCTAATCAGTTGAAGGCCTTCAGAATGAAGACTGAAGTCCTCCCATGAATAAAGAACTATGCCTCCAGACTGCAATAGAGAAACTCTGTCTGAGTTTCTAGCTTTGGGACTCAAGACTGCAACATGAACGTTTACCTTAAATTTCCAACCTGCTGACCTACCCTGCAGATTTCTGACTTGCCAAGCCCCAAAATCACATAAACCAAAGCCAATAGACAACTCCTTAAAAGAAATCTCCCCTCCCCACATATATACATTTGATCCTTGGACAACATGGGGGTTAGAGTGCAGTTAAAAACTGCATAATCCGGTTCTGCGTCCGCAGATTCAACCAACCACGAATCGTGTAGCACTGCAGTATTTACTGAAAAACATCCGTGGATAAGTGGACCCACACAGTTCAAACCCATATTGTCCAAGGGTCAACCGCAATACAATAGCTTACCCTATTATATAAAATACAATAACCTATTATATATCCAATCCAATACAATATAATATAAATATCCTATTAGGTCTGTTTCTCTGGAGAACCCTAACTAATACACTATTCTGATCATTTTTCTACCAGTAACACTGTAACCATCTTCTCTTATAATGAAATACACTGCAGCTATTTTACCATTGCTACACCCAATGATATTTTTCTTAGTAAGGTATGATATTTAGATAAGTTATAATCAATATATAGACTGAGAGATTCCCATTTTGTTCTTTGCATCAAATACCATAGAATCAATATTCCATATCCTGGCTGAGTATCAGAATCACTTGTGGCACTTCTTAAAAGTACAGTTGATCCTTGAACCACACGGACTTGAACCGGGTGGGTTCACTTAATCTACAGTACTACTCAGTCTGGGGTTGACTGAATATGAAGATGTTCAACCATAGATACGGAAGGCCGATTGTAAAGTCATACTTGAATTTTCGACTGTGTGAGGGTCCACACCCTTAACCCCAAAGTTGTTCAAGGGTCAACTGTACATATGCCAGAGTTCAACCCCGAACTTGCTGAATCAGAATTTCCTCAACTGATTTTGATTCACAGCCAACGGCTGGAATCCCTGGGCATAAAATCATTTGACCACAGTATCTGCAACAGGATCTAGTCCAAGGTCACTTTTTTAAATAGAGAACTTGAGGTTAAGGGAGAATAAATTACTTATTCAAATTCCCAAAAAGGGTAAGAATGAACAGTATCAGGCTGCTATGTTTTTCATATTTCTATAAAGTACCTTTTATTTTCTTATATAGACATTTCCAGAAAAAAGATAACAAGTGGCATTCCAATCACTCAGTGCACACAGTTATGCATATCTTATCATCTGATCCACAGCTCCAGTTCACTAATATAGATAGATTATAATATTTAGAAAATAAAAAGAGGCAGCTCTATTTTATAAGGTAGTTCATGACATGTACACATCAAACTATCTGGTATATAGTTAGAAGACCTTGTAAATAGCTAAAATCTTGGCTATTAATTGTGTTGTAATAAAACTTTGAGGACATGTAAATGGTACTATGTTATGTTTGATGATTTAATCAAAGAAGGGTGACCTCACTTTCCTAGTGATGGAACTTCGGTAGATGCATTCAAAGAGCTAACATAAATCTTAGCTTATTTTCTAGTAGCTAGCAAAAAACTTCCAAAATCACTTCATATTGTGGTTATGAAAACACAAAATAATCAATAACCTCAGTTTTTCACTACCGCTGACTTCTAACACTCCATGGCTTCTAATACAACATTTGTATTTTTTAAAGAATTAAAAATGGACAGAGTATATACATACACAATCAGCTAAGATGCATGTTTCCACTAGTGTCTGCTTTACCTAACTAACGTCCAATATTGGAAGGGTAGGCAAAAATATTCAATATTATTATTTTTTTTAAATTATACCACTCTAACCCTAATTATAAAATACAGAATACTATTTTATATTAATAATCATATCTCTTTATAATAATTTACTACATATATATTCATACTACAATCCACATTAAGGTACAAATTTTAGCGAACATTAACATTCGTGATCAAAGCCCAATATGTACGTACGAATCTGTGCACTCCATACATACATACACACAGAATGGTTTTCTAAGATGTCACTGGACGTAGCGCAAAATGTGAATTGAGATGTTATTTTGTAGAGAGTTCTAATATTATATTATTACCTGTTTTCTCTTGTTCATTTGACCCAACAGCATTCTTTTGCAACAAGATAGTCTGAGGGATGCTCTACATCATCCAGCTATGAAACAGAGTTTTATAAACCCAAGTGTCCCATAGAGACATTTACTCCAAGGAACTGGTATAATTCAAAATGTAATCTAACCAAACATGCTTCATAGTCTGGCTAGGAGAAGCAATACCATGGTTTATAGAATAGTGTCTCTGGAAAGAAAAGGAAGTGGACTCTTGGTTCTGCATAAAATCTTGTTAACCCTATTTCCATTTCCCCCTCCTACATTTGTAACAACTGAATAAACTGATTATGTTTTTTTATCTTGTAGCTGCAATCTCTGTAGACAGACTGATTAAAATACTTACATTGATGTGATCAATATAGTTACCAATCAATAACGCTCCAGGAATTGATTTTTATAATCTGAGGAATTCTGCACCTTGATTCATTTATATACTATTGTCTTTTTTTCTAAAAATTAGGGATTGTTAATGTGGAAAATTAAAAAAAAGGATTAAGGGGGAAGGGCCACGAAGGGAAAATTGCAGTTCTCTACAGCATAACTGAGGAATACATGTGATTAAGGAAAAAGTGATGATTTGGGGGGGGGGGATAAAAGCGTGGATAATTGATAGAGAACTCGTGAAAGAGGGAAGCAATTGTAAATAGATTATTGTGGATGTGGAACTGACATTTCCAGTTATCATTACTGTTTTTTGTCCTTGACAGTTAAGATCTGAGGAATGTTAAGCAATGTTTCAATAGCTGCATGTATAAGAAAATAATATTCCCGCCACCAGAAGCTGCTCTAGTACAGCTTCCCCCTTCTACTCTAGGCCATGGACTCTACCACACAGACACTCAAAGGCAAGAAGAGTGTTATCCCTTATAATTGTCAGTAGTTCTCTTCCCCTCAACTCCCAGTTCCAACAGCCTCTTCCCTTTCTAATGGGCTGCCTTTAGCCTCACCTTCCTTCCCAGATCCAGCAGTTACTCCACAATAGATCTGCATTGCACGTCCTGTAAAGGAATGCAAGGTTTTGTCTTGGCGTTCAGTCTCTCTTCCAAGAGATACACACACACACACACACACACACACACACATAATGTATAAATTCATATTACTGCCAATGGTTTCAAAGAATCACTTTTCTGGCAGAAGAAAATCAAGGGATTACATTACTAATGGAGCATTGAGTCATACAGCTGACAGTATTTGGCAGATTATTAATGAGCCTTTAATCCTGGGTTGTTTGTCATGTATGAAATCAGAACTGAAGAGCACCATCTACATTAGCAAAAGCAGGTTGATAATCCTTCTATTTAAAGAACGTATGGCAATCTTTTAATTCACTTTATAATAAATGAGAATTAAAATCATTTGGGCAGAAAGTTACTAAATATCAGATATTTCCTAGAAATTTGAAACTTTAAATAGGTTTAACTGACCTTAACTACTCAGATATATTTGGAAAATGGCAAAAGACTTCAAGAAAATAAGTCAAAAGGACATTGTTTATTTTTCATGTATGAACTGAAATATAAAAAGGTCAGAGGAAAAGTAATAAATGTGAGTAATACACAGGAAACACTTTACAAAACATTTACTTTGGAAACTGCTTTTTGCTGAGTTTAACAGTGGTTGGTTGAGGTATCATATTTTTATAAAAAAGGAAATCAGCAAATAAGTCATTGAGAATATGGTTAAAAAGTTTAGAAAATTAGGGCTTCCCTTGTGGCGCAGTGGTTGAGAGTCCGCCTGCCGTTGCGGGGGACACGGGTTCGTGCCCCAGTCCGGGAGGATCCCGCATGCCGCAGAGCGGTTGGGCCCGTGAGCCATGGCTGCTGGGCCTGTGCATCCGGAGCCTCTGCTCCGCAGCGGGAGAGGCCACAACAGTGAGAGGCCCGCGTCCTGCAAAAAAAAAAAAATTTAGAAAATTAAAATGTGAGAGCACATTACTTATGTCAAATTATGAAGAATAATGATTACATTAAATACAAGCTTATTAACACATTGGGTTAATAGTATAGTAAGGTATGGAATCATAAGGAACATTTTATAAGGATTTTGCATTTTTTTCCTAACTTGTTTGGAAAAACTTACACTTGATTTTAGTGAAACAAAGTATCTACACCTTCAACCAAGACATTCTGGATTTGTAGGTTGACTAACACCATTCCACCAAAATTATTTTCCCTAAACCTAATTGCTATGTAGGAAAAGGTATGAGAACGTCTATAGCAATTTCTGTATCTGTGACAATAGTAGTAAAGATTTCAAACAAAATATTATTGAATATATATGAATATTTCAATATATATATACATATTCTATTATCAACTCATTAGCATCTAATTTTACATTCATCACATATACATTCTGTCAGTGAACATAGTGAACTGAAACCGACTCTAGGGCCCATGAGATTAAAGTCAACGCCTGTTGCAATCATTCAGCATTTAGCACAAAGCTGGAATATATTAGGTCCTAGATAGTTATTGACTAGATATATGGTGTGTCCATGCCATTCTAACTCAGTGTTCTCTACCTGTATTGGTGAATTCCATGGATCTGTTCTTGTGTTTACATCCAAATGAAAAATGACTGGAAGCATTTTCAGAATTATCTGGATCTGTCTATAGCTCAATGCAGCAGCACAAACTCACTGTCCATGCCTGCGTGTGTGTTTTGAATCACACTGAGTGTGACTGCTGCTAGGCTGGCATGTTCTAGTGTAAAAAGGACAACTGTCGCATGTCCACCCTTATAGTCACATTTTACCAGCTGCAAACACTAAAATTTCCTTTTAAAGTGATGACTGGGAGGTGAAAAATAGTTTAATAGAATGAAACTCAAAGGGAAGAGTGTTATCCCTTAAAATTCTGTCCGTAGTTCTCTTCCCCCTCAATTCCCAGTTTGAACAGCCTCTTCAGTTATTGAAGTTACTGAGGCTTTTAATGGTATTTCATGAAATCAACAAACTGCATCAGAATTACTTTTCACAAACTAATAAAAAAGAACATGGACAGACACTATTTGAATGATGACTTCCACTACCTGAAAGCAAAAGTACATTATGAATCATCATATGAGCTAAAGTACGTCATGTCTTCAGTACAGAAGGGCGGTAGAGCACTGAGATCTTTCACGGATGTCGGGACACAGACACGGCGCACTCGAAAGGGAACCTGCATCTCGTCAACTTGTGTGTTCTCAGTGACAAGGGACTGTGTTTAAGACAAAAAGCATAATCGGGTGCATAATTGGAACTTCTTAATTTTAATAGTTTTATAGTTGTATTTGCATATATTTACAAATTGTCTGGTTTACAGTTATAAAAGCATACCAATTTCTATGCCTGGTTTTATGTTTATGCATATTAAACTAAAATTATAATAGTAATTTATCACCATTGGGTGTCTTTGATTTTTTTTCCTTCTAAAGGAAATAGAGTTTAAATATATATTCAACATCTACTCCCACTCATTTTTTTAATTTGGAGAAATAATGAGACTAAAGCTTTTCATAGGCCACTCAATATTTTAATTTATATTTTTGAGCCCCTACTATGTGAAATTTAGCATCACAAGTTGAACAGTCTTTGTTCTAATGGAGCTCATGGTCCAGCCAAACTTCCCAAACTACCTAGAGAGGAATCCAATTCAGAGTGTCACTCTCTGCTATTTATAAGCTCTGTGTTTGATCATGTTACATACTTTAATTCACAATTTCTTTATCTGTGAAATATGGGTAATAATAATCAAATCTAATCCAGTATCTGTAATAATGAGGTAATGCAGAGTGAACAGCCCAGAGATATAGAATATCGATGTATCACTTTTCACTACCTCTCATTAAATGATTGATTTATACATATGTATACACACACACACACACAAAACACAGAGAGTGAGATAAGCCACCGACTGCTGCTACTTATGGTCTACTTCCTTAAGATTATACCATTGATCCTACTTCATCTATTAATTTTCAAAGAGGAATTATATGTAACATTTACTAGCACTTAGCTACAAAAGAAATACAAATATGAGGAGCTTACAGAACAAGTTTTTATGTTAGTACCTATAAAATACCTGTCATATAATAGGTGCTCAATAGAAATATGCTGAATGAATGAATGAGAGCTAATCATTGGCACGGAGTCAGAACTTATTGTCTAATATCAGTTGTGTAACTATTAGTTCTGTAACATTTGTAAATTAATGAAGGGAACTGAAAGTCAAAACAGTTTTTGCAGATTATAGCATGAGAATTTTTATTTGTTGACTCTGCATTTATCATGAGTAATACTGTGATAGCTAATTTTTATATGTCAACTTCAAAGGGGGTACCCAGATATTTAGTCAAATGTTATCGTTTGTGCCTGAAAGGGTGTTTTTCCATGAGGTTAACATTTGAAATAGTAGACTAAGTAAAGCAGATTGCTTTCCTTAAAGTCGATGAGCCTCATACAATCATTTGAAGGCCTGAATAAAATAAAAATGCTGACCTTCCTCTGAGTAAGCAGGAACTCCTCTTGCCTGACTGTCTTGGAGCAGGGACATTGTTTTTTCCTGCCTTCAACTTGAATTTCCTGGGTCTTGAGCCTCCTGGCCTTTGGACTGGACCTACACCATGGACTCTCCTGGTCTCAAGTACGGCAACTGCAGATTTTGAGACTTGTCAGCCTCCATAATCACGTGAGCTAATTCCTTATTTTATATAATATACAAATATATCTTCTATTGGTTCTGTTTTTCTGGAGAATCCTAACATAATACCAACACTGACCACAAACATTTCAAAGAAACCTTCATCTTATAGTCCTATATTGATATTTTAAAAGACATTATCTTAGCACAGACCAAGTTATAAACTATAAAATTTGATTATCAATTTTTTTTAATTTCGGGGGCTTCTCTGGTGGCACAGTGCTTAAGAAACCACCTGCCAATGCAGGGAACATCCGTTTGAGCCCTGGTCCGGGAAGATCCCATATGACACGGAGCAACTAAGCCCATGTGCCACAACTACTGAGCCGGCATGCCACAACTACTGAAGCCCAAGCACCTAGAGCCCGTGCTCCGTAACAAGAGAGGCCATCGCAATGAGACGCCCATGCACTGCAACAAAGAGTAGCCCCCACTCGTTGCAACTAGAGAAAGCCCACATCCAACAAAGACCCAATGCAGCCAAAAATTTAAAAATAAAATAAATACATTTAAAAAATAAAATTTAAAATTTTTCTAAAAACATCATCTGCTCTGAAGTTTTTTCATTCTGTGTTTGTATTTAGCTTTACATTCCTCATTAAAGAAAAACTGGATGCAATGTTTTTGTTTAGATATATGTATATTTCCTTCATGGAAATTTGAGGTTCCAGTTCATGCTAGTTTATTGATTTCCCTTTAAAAAGTTAGATTTTAAACCTTAGGTTTCTCTTAGTTATGACATGTATTTTAACATTATCTTCTAACCTAGGGAGTAATGATGAGGGATAAAAAATCTGAGAAACACCATTATCACCCCTTAGTAGACATAGAACCATTCAATAGTATTATTTTAATATTTGAAGAGTAAAGTTGTCCAGATAAATTAATTATTAAATGATCTTGGGACATAAGGAGAAAATGTTCTACAAAATCAAGATTTCTTCTATTTAAATAGATTCTTCCAGTGAAGTCTACAATGGACTATTCCAAGGAAATTTTTGAAAGATTGCAATTATATTAAGACTAAACACTGGTGTTAAGCAAACATAGAATACAATTTTATCTCACTGAGAAACTGATCATGTAGTTCTTTTCCATCTCTAATGTATGATCCTATCATTAACATCAACTTATCAAATAGACATTGTTATTATTCTATTTCTTTACAGACTCAACAATTAAATGCCTCTAAAATTGCTCAGATAAGTGTACAAAGTGACAGTTGATATTTGATCTTTTGCTTCCTTCATAAACAATGATTATAGCACAGCATGAGCTTTCAAAGAGAAATAAAGGGACCCCCCAAAAAAGTACATTAGTCAAAGTCATGGTAATAAAACTGTAAGTGAAAACAGCTATTTTATCCAAAAACTTTAAAACCATTGAGAGCACTTAAAACAGTCCATCACTCTTTCTTGTACCTTGAGAACAGAGACCATGTCTGATTCTTCTGTGTATCTCCAGAGTCAAACACTGACACATATTTGGAATACTGTCTAGAAATGGCTGTTGAATTAATTAATTATAAATACCTAGATTGGTCTTATGTCTTCCACTATAACATCCTTAACTTCTAAGAAAATATTGACTTATACATGTGTAATATCTTATACGTATTTACTGGAGACAAGGAAGGGAGAAAAACAGTAGTTTTTTGTTTTGTTTTGTTTTGGTCTGCTTCTCCACTAGAATACAAACCTCATGGGAACAGACTTTGTCTTTCTTTGTTACTAATATATGCCCAAATCCCATACCAGTGCCTGGGCCATACTAAGTAATCAATAAATATTTACTGAATGAATGAATGAAAGATAATTTGAGATCAATGGTATTTCCTACCACTGTGGCTCATTCCATACAACATCATTGAGGGGTTAAAAAAAATGCTTGCTGAGTGGCAGTGAAAGGACAAATGAGGCTGGAGGGGATAAATACATCCACACAGTTAAGCTCTTTCTCTAAGAATACACCTAAGCCTTTTGTTTTCTGACAAACAAAAGAGAAGTCTGCACTTACCCAAGACGAAGGAAATTGATAAATCACGTGAAAGGGACTCCGAGACAGGTACCGCAGGCCCCGCGGCTTCGCCTTCACCTTGGCCTTCACACCCACCACGCTGCCCGCGCCGCCCTCGCAGGTGCGCCAGAGCTACCACGCCGACTGCGAGGCCGCCGTCAACAGCCATTTCACCCTGCAGCTCCACGCCTCTTTCGTGTGCCTGGCCGTGGCCTTTTACCTCCACCGCGACGACGTGGCCTTGAAGCACTTCAGCCGGTTCTTCCTGCGCCACTGTGGGCCCAGGGCCTGAAGCGCCTGCAGAACCAGCGCGGGGGGCCGCCTCAACTTCCAAGACATCAGGAAGCCAGTCAGTGACGAGTGCAAGAGCGGCCTCAAGGCCATGAAGTGCGCCTTGTTCCTGGAGAAGCTAGCGACCCGGAGCCTGCTCCACTGCACCAGCTGGCCACCGACAAGTGCGACCCCCACCTGCTCCACTTCCTGGCAACTCACTACCTCAGCCAGTAGGTGGCGCTCATCAGACAGCTGGAGGGTCATGTCACCACCCTGAGCATGATGGGGGCCCCAGACGTCGAGCTGGCAGGGTAACTCTTTGACAAGCTCACCCTGGGCGACAGCGACAAGAAGAACTGAGCCTGGACTGGACTTCCCCAGAGCCACGGGGTGACCAGAGCCCTGGTCACCATGCCTGCCATGCAGACGGCAAGAGTGCCCTTGCAGAAGAAGTTCACTTAAGTTTTGGTTTTGTTTTTTTTTTGGCAACAAGGGCAGGACTCTCTTTTCCTGGACTTTATTTTATCACTTAAGTTTTTTTCTTCCAGTTTTTCCGTTTCTTCCAATAAAGTTATTGGTTCATAAATAAATAAAGGTCTCTGGTTGATTCATGTGGGCAAGTCTCTCATTTTTTAAGTTTTAAAACAGGTATCCAGGGCCTCCCTGGTGGCGCAGTGGTTGAGAGTCCGCCTGCCGATGCAGGGGATACGGGTTCGTGCCCCGGTCTGGGAGGATCCCATATGCCGCGGAGCGGCTGGGCCCGTGAGCCATGGCCGCTGAGCCTGCGCATCCGGAGCCTGTGCTCCGCAACGGGAGAGGCCACAACAGTGAGAGGCCCGCGTACGGGGAAGAAAAAAAAAAAAAAAAAAAAAACAGGTATCCAGGAGTTTCTGAACACAGCCATACCCCAACCAGATGCAGCTCAGGATCTCCACAGTGGGAGGGAGAAGGTGTTCCATGGGGCCCTGGAAAACACAAAATCAGTCTTCCCCTTATAAATAATGTAGGTATATGGGGGTAGACTGGGGTGGGGTGGGGTGAGGTAGGGGTACCTGGTGAACGTGGGTGCATGTGCATAGTGAAAGTATAGAACCATAGCCTGAAAATCATGATTGCAGTTGCCTCTGGGGAACAAGTGAAGGGAGTGGGATTGGGCAGGGATTAAAATAAAGGGTGTCTGCAGTTTCACCTGAAATGTTTATGTGCATTAATTATGCAAATACTAATGGTTAAGTATGAGTAGCAAGATGGGGGGTGGAGGGGTTTGGAAGTCTGAATGGTGGAGTATCTCTTTGACAAGTTCACTCTGGGCAACAGTGATAATGGAAAAATGAGTGTTAGGCTGTCTTGCTCAGAAACACGGAGGTGACCTCCCATGGTCACCAATGCCTGGCATGCATGTTGTAATAACAAAACATCCACTTATATATGTTTTCTTTCTTTGTATCATATGTATATATGCATGCTTGTGTGTGTGTGTGTATACGTATATATATATGTATAAACATATATATATAGATATATAGATATATTTTAACTCCAACAAGCAGCAGAGCTCATTTTGAAGTTCATTAGGAAGACGCCCTTTGTTGAAAAGCAGTTCGGCGATCACATTACTGGAAATGATATAGCTGCTTCCTAGACCTTTCCTGAGCCTGGCTGTATTTCTGCCCTTGGGTTTCACATATCCAACTTTGATTTAGTTTTTGTTATTTGCTACCAAGAGAACCTAAGCTAATATGTCTTATTATCAACACACTTTTACCAGCCTCCACTGTATTTACACTAGAGTAAATAGCTCTTCTAGGGTAGTAAATGACATTCTCCCCTTTATCCCTACTACAGAGTCCACTGAAAGGAAAAAGGATCAAGGGTGGAAGGGATCAAATAAGAACAATTTCCCGAATGGAAATACAGAATACTGAAGCCTGCTACCATATGCATCTCTTCTCACCTAAAAGTGTTTTCCTCATAATTTACAGAATTTTAATTCCTTAGATCAACCTTCCCAAGACTGTGTTCAGTATCAGCCAGTGCCTCAAAAACATTCACAAGTGTTCAGTGGAAAACTTGTATTAATCGAATTAGCAGGATTTTTTGGTTTGTTTTTTCAGTTTTTGTTTATTCTAGGAATTTTAGGTCTGATGTAAAAAATATACATTTTGAATGTATAACGTGGGGATAAAATATTCAGTGTTTCCCAAACATTCTGATCATGGGATTCTTTTTCTACCAAATCTCACAGAACAGTATTCCAAAGAAAATAGCTTTGGAACAACGTTAAAAGGTCCCACTGTGGGCTTCTCTGGTGGCGCAGCGGTTAAGAATCCATCTGCCAATGCAGGGGACATGGGTTTGATCCTTGATCTGGGAAGATCCCACATGCCGCGGAGCAACTAAGCCCATGTGCCACACTACTGAGCCTGTGCTCTAGAGCCCGCAAGCCACAACTACTGAAGCCTGTGCACCTAGAGCCCATGATCCGCAACAAGAGAAGCCAGCGAAATGAAAAGCCCATGCACCACAATGAAGAATAGCCCCCACTTGCCGCAACTGGAGAAAGCCCGCATGCAGCAACAAAGTCCCAACGCAGCCAAAAAATAAAATAATATAAAAATAAAATAAAATAAAAAAATAGGGCCCTTCGTGTGTTGTTCCAGAAGCACACACCTGGTAGCTAAACCTCATTCACTTTCACTTAGAGGTCATTATGAGGAACGGGAACCTTTGCTGTGAAGGTTTCAGCACAGTAAGCTTTAGACAGTAAGTGTAATGCAGGGCCCTCACCATGACAGTGGGTAGATATCACACACATCCATTTTGTTTCCTGATAGGTAACTCCCAACACTGTATTTTTCCATTTTTTCCATAATTTCCATTTCTAAATGAATGGTCTCTGGGAATGATAACATGGATGTTTCTCCAGCACTTATATCAAAGTCAAGAGAAACTTTAAGGCTGCTAAGTA
Organism: Mesoplodon mirus; assembly: GCF_964341445.2. Classification (NCBI taxonomy): domain Eukaryota; kingdom Metazoa; phylum Chordata; class Mammalia; order Artiodactyla; family Ziphiidae; genus Mesoplodon; species Mesoplodon mirus. Next base: position 75,156,922 of record NC_138983.1, on the reverse strand, counting down.
GTTTATATTCTTCACCTCCCTCTACCTATGTATTCATCTCACCAGCAGCAGAATTCTTCATTTATTTTCCAGACTAGATGGCTGAATTTTGGTCAGTAATACACCTTTTGGTCAAAAACAGTCTGTGCCTGCATCTTTTTGAAAATAAGATGACTGTTCCTCTCACCAAAGCATGCTGAAATTTCTCAGAATTCAGACATTTAACTATAAGAAAAGAAATAAGGCATACATACTACAAAACACTGTAGTAATAAAGTCCAAGATTGTTAAATAAATATATAATAAGTAATGTGTTTAATGTGTAGCATGTTTTTCCTCCAGCAGAGATGATCAACATTATTCACATCATTATTTGATTTTTGAATGAGCACCTTATGGCAATGCATTCCTCTTTAGGTTCAATGCAGGACTTATCAAGTTTCTCTCCAGCCCTAAAATACATGATGCAATTCTATAAATTGAAACTGCATGATTCCCAAACAATATAGTGGGCATGAGACAATATCAAAAATCTTGTATATTTTTAAAATTTAAATGTGTTCCCACAACAACCCTTAGGTATCAATTCTCATGACACCTCCACTGAATTTGATAAGGTGTCTATTTTATTCCCAGGCAGATTCAGCGTAATACAAAACTATTATTTTCTCAATATGAGAAATATTCTATCACATTAATACATGATTATATAAGGCTGGAAAATAAGAAGGTGATTAAAGCAAGCTTCTCAACAAGAATACTATTTCAGTCTGGCCCATCTTATTAACCACAACTTTCATTTGTCTACTGTTTGGCTGATTAATTCGATTCAACAGGCATTCACTCTTTTTTTTAAAATAAAGTCCAATATTCTCGACTGTTTATTCTATTTTATTTTATTTTATTTATTTATTGGCTGCGTTGGGTCTTCATTGTTGTGCATGGGCTTTCTCTAGTGGTGGCGAGCGGGGGCTACTCTTCGTTGCACTGTGCAGGCTTCTCATTGTGGTGGCTTCTCGTTGCAGAGCAGGGGCTCTATGCATGTGGGCTTCAGTAGTTGCAGCACATGGGCCCTAGAGGGAACGGGCTTCATTAGTTGCAGCATGTGGGCTCAGTAGTTGCGGTGCACGGGCTCTAAGGTGTGTAAGCTTCAGCAATTGTGACTCACGGGCTCTAGAGCGCAGGCTCAGTAGTGTGGCGCCCAGGCTTAGCAGCTTCACGGCATGTGGGATCTTTCCAGACCAGGGCTCAAACCCGTGTCCCTGCACTGGCAGGTGGATTCTTAACCACAGCACCACCAGGGAAGTCCCAAGCATTTATTCTTAATAAATGAGTTTGTGCTGGGGAATCAAAGTTAAATAAGACATGTACTTGGTCCAGTTAAACTAAATAGATTAGCACTTTGCCAATTTTCTAAGAGGAAAATACAAGTCCAATATGAGGTTATTTTAATAAACAATTAAATCAATAGTATAGCTAGGGAGTGTTTTCATTTATTACTCTCCATTTTAGCTTTATAAAGAGGTATGCTACCCAGTCGTTCAACAAACTCACAAATGGGAATGCAGCAATTTTTAATAAGTATGATAAATAATGTAGGCCAGCTATTCTTCCTCTCTGAATGGTGGACTCTAAATGAATCTAAAGCATCATCAAAAAAAGTAAAATAAATCAAAAACAAATGAAGCATCATCATAATGACCATCATCTGGGTAAATTATGCTGTCGAAATAACATGTTAAGGAACTTCCTCTTCCTAATAATAAGGAATGTTACCTGATGGAGAGAGAGAATTTGGGGAAGAGCAATAATACAACATGATCAACAGATTAAATTTTAGAAAACAAGGACACTCATTTGTTTACATATTTTACACTGCTGTTCCCTACAGACAGAGGAGGCACCTGAAGGTATATTTTACTAGTGTGGGTCACATAGGAGTCTTCTAAGGAACTGGTTTAAAAACATCATTCCAAAACTAGTAAAAAAAAAAAAAAAAGTTATTTCCACTGCAGATTTGAACCTGTAAGTAATCTATAGGTAAATGTAATCTAAAAAATATTAGGGCAGCCTTAATGGCAGTTCTTTATATAAGAAAGAAACACATACTTGCTGAAAGCTCTTACAGCATCACTAGCTTGCATCCAATAATAAAAACAGCTTACACTTTTTATTTTTACATCTTTATTGGAGTATAATTGCTTTACAATTTGGTGTTAGTTTCTGCTTTATAACAAAGTGAATCAGTTATACATATACATATGTTCCCATATCTCTTCCCTCTTGTGTCTCCCTCCCTCCCACCCTCCCTATCCCACCCCTCTAGGTGGTCCCAAAGCACCGAGCTGATCTCCCTGTGCTATGCGGCTGCTTCCCACTAGCTATCTATTTTACGTTTGGTAATGTATATATGTCCATGCCACTCTCTCACCTTGTCACAGCTTACCCTTCCCCCCCCCCCATATCCTCAAGTCCATTCTCTAGTAGGTCTGTGTCTTTATTCCTGTCTTACCCCTAGGTTCTTCATGACATTTTTTTCCTTAGATTCCATATATATCTGTTAGCATACGGTATTTGTCTTTCTGATTTACTTCACTCTGCATGACAGACTCTAGGTCCATCCGCCTCACTACAAACAATTCAATTTCGTTTCTCTTTATGGCTGAGTAATATTCCATTGTATATATGTGTCACATCTTCTTTATCCATTCATCCAATGATGGAAACTTAGGTTGTTTCCATCTCCTGGCTATTGTAAATAGAGCTGCAATGAACATTTAGGTACATGACTCTTTTTGAATTTATGGTTTTTGAATTATGGTTTATGGTATATGCCCAATAGTGGGGTTGCTGGGTCATATGGTAGTTCTATTTGTAGTTTTTTAAGGAACCTCCATACTGCTCTCCATAGTGGCTGTACCAATTCACATTCCCACCAGCAGTGCAAGAGTGTTCCCTTTTCTCCACACCCTCTCCAGCATTTATTGTTTCTAGATTTTTTGATGATGGCCATTCTGACTGGTGTCAGATGATATCTCATTGTAGTTTTGATTTGCATTTCTCTAATGATTAAAGATGTGGAGCATTCTTTCATGTGTTTGTTGGAAGTCTGTATATCTTCTGTGGAGAAATGTCTATTTAGGTCTTCTGCCCATTTTTGGATTGGGTTGTTTGTTTTTTTGGTATTGAGCTCCATGAGCTGCTTGTAAATTTTGTAGATTAATCCTCTGTCAGTTGCTTCATTTGCAAATATTTTCTCCCATTCTGAGGGTTGTCTTTTGGTCTTATTTATGGTTTCCTTTGCTGTGCAAAAGCTTTGAAGTTTCATTAGGTCCCATGTGTTCATTTTTGTTTTGATTTCCATTTCTGTAGGAGGTGGGTCCAAAAGGATCTTGCTGAGATTTATGTCATAGAGTGTTCTGCCTATGTTTTCACCTAAGAGTTTGATAGTTCCTGGCCTTACATTTAGGTCTTTAATCCATTTTGAGCTTATTTTTGTGTATGGTGTTAGGGAGTGATCTAATCTCATACTTTTACATGCATGTACCTGTCCAGTTTTCCCAGCACCACTTATTGAAGAGACTGTCCTTTCTCCACTGTACATTCCTGCCCCCTTTATCAAAGAAAAGGTGACCATATGTGTGTTGGTTTATCTCTGGGCTTTCTATTCTGTTCCATTGACCTATCTTTCTGTTTTTGTGCCAGTACAATACTGTCTTGATTACTGTAGCTTTGTAGTATAGTCTAAAGTCAGGGAGCCTGATTCCTCCAGCTCCATTTTTCATTCTCAAGATTGATTCGGCTATTCGGGGTCTTTTGTGTTTCCATACAAATTGTGAAAATTTTTGTTCTAGTTCTGTGAAAAATGCCAGTGGTAGTTTGATAGGGATTGCACTGAATCTGTAGATAGCTTTGGGTAGTAGAGTCATTTCCACAGTGTTGATTCTTCCAATCCAAGAACATGGTATATCTCTCCATCTATTTGTATCATCTTTAATTTTTGACTCTTAATGGACATTTCGTTTGTTTTCAGTTTGTGCTAATGCAAATCATGGACAGGAATCCTGCTGTACCGGTTATTCTGGTGCATTTACACAGGGCAGGGGTGAGGGTTGCTAGCTCACAGGCTACTTATATAACTTCAGTTGATGGAGAGGGCTAAATGCTTTCCAAAGTAGTTGTGTCGATTTATACTCCAGTATAAGTAGGGTAGAAGATTCCCATAGTACTCGAGGTCTACAATACCTGATACTACCAGATTGTATGTATTTGTCCATCTCATTGGCATGTAGTTTCCTTGGTTTTGACTCACTTGTCTCTTATTACTTAACGAAGTCGTACGCTTTTCTCTGTTTACTGGCTGTTTGGATTTCCTTTTTTATGAGGTTTACATCAACTATTGTTATTTTTTATTATTATTATTTTTATTATTTTATTATTTATTTATTTGTGGCTGTGTTGAGTCTTCGTTGTTGCGTGCAGGCTTTCTCTAGTTGCGGCGAGCGAGGGCTACTCTTCATTGAGGTTGCTTCTCTTGTTAGGGAGCACAGGATCCAGGCGCACGGGCTTCAGTACTTGTGGCACGTGCGCTCAGTAGTTGTGGTTCGCAGGCTCTAGAGCGCCGGGTCCGTAGTTGTGGAGCATGGGCTTCGCTGCTCCGCGGCATGAGGGATCTTTCTGGACCAGGACTCGAACCCATGTCCCCTGCCTTGGCAGGCAGTTTCTTAACCACTGCGTCACCAGGGAAGTCCAACTATTGTTATTTTGAATTCTTCTCCATTTCCAAGTAATACTCTTACATGACTATTTTCTCACTAAATTGGAGGCATTATCTCTTCATTTTCTAACTTACTAATAAGTAAGGGTTTAGTTCCTTTACACTCTTTCCTATGTCCACACTGCTCAGTAAAGTTATGTCATCATGAGTTATTCCACTGCTCATGATCTCTTTGACTTGTAGTCATATACTTAAAAACCTACATTGTTGATCAACTAGAAACTCTCTCAACGTCACACTTTGTAAAATGAGGACATTCATACCATCTTCCCTTTTTTCTACCTCCTGTCTACCTTCCAAACCTAGCTTTTACGTTGTCAAAGTTGAAATTTATATTCTGTTCTATGTGCAGTTAAGTCTTCTGTTATTTGAGAGTCAGTACGGAGTAAGGTTTAAGAGAACAGGCGGAGAGCCTGAACTCAAAGGCTCGATCCAACCTTAAATTAGGTACAGCCTGGGCAAGTTCCTTCCCTGACTTAGCTTCCTGTTCTCAAAAGTGGGAATGATATTAGCACCAACCTCATAAGGCAATTCAGAGAATTAAATGAGTTAATATATGCAAAAACACTTAGAGCCTAATATATACTAAGTACATACCAGTATACAATACATTTCAGTACATACCAAGTTAATACTCATACATACTAAGTACAGTTTACTTTAGTTATTTGTGTTTACATGCAAATTGACAATAAAAGCTGCAAACCAAGACAGTATTGCCATTATTACAATGAAATTAATATTGCCCACTGCAGATGTACTGTGTCTCTGTGTATAGACTACACCTCGTTCCATACTGTGCCAGTGTCACTGCCCTTGTGCAGGGTGACCACATACCCCAAGCCGCCTTGGGCTGTTCCAGTTTATACCTGTTGTCCTGATGTTACAGCATTCGAGTGCCTCCTTACACTATTGAAGTGTAAGGAGTTTGGACAAGTTCTGGTTTGGACAACAAATTAGATACGTGGTCATTACCCCTGTGTGTCACTGAAAAGGGGGACATCTATAGTGTCACGTTGAAGTGGATTCTTCCTTTCCTCACCAATACTAGGTTAAAAATCAACCATAGTTTAGTTGGCTTTATGTTTATGTCTGTATAGCCTTTTCTCCTCTGGAGTTCAAGTTCCTTCTCCTCTTCCTCTCCCTCCTCCCTTCCAACAGTGCCTAATACCTAGTAAGTACAATATGCCTCAAGGTGTTTCTATGCTCTCAATCACACAATCAATAGAAGCCTCTCCACTCTAGACTAGCTGCAATCTGCACTGAATCCCCTATTACCTTCCTTCTTGGTTTATTGCCTCATTTTGCTGGATTATTTCTATAAATAGCTTAAGGTGTAGCACAGGAGGTCAATTTTTCAAATTTCTTTCTGTACAAAATATCTTCTTCAGCCTCCACTTATGACTCATAGTTTGGCTGGATACAAACCCCTAGGGTGAAAAGTATGTGCCTGAAAAACTTTGGAGGTATCTTTCTAATGCCTTCCAGGATCCATGGTGCTCATGACAAGTATGATAAAGTCAGATTTTAAATTTTCTTTTTAGGTAGCCAGTATTTTTCTCTCTGGAATGGATGTATCCTCTCAGTATTTTATTCTATTTTAATTTATTTTTTCAGTATTTGAAAGTTTCACAAGGAAGGGTGCCTAGGTATGAGGCTATTCTTGCTCGTCTTGTATAACTATTTTCAGTCTGAGGCCTGATGTCTACTTTCAGCTGTGGGGAATTTTGTTGCCCTTTGATAGCTTCCCTCCAGTTTTTTTCTGGGTCTGGAGTTTCTAATAGTAACATGTGGGATCTCCCAGATGCAGCCTCTCTAACATAATTCTGTCACATTTTCCATTGTGTCTTTCTTTTTTATACACTGAGAAATTTTTTAAATTCCTACTGAATTTATTTCAGCAACCATATTTTCATTTCCAGGAGACCTCTCTTGATTTCTGACCATTCTCTTTTTAATTAACTCCCTAGTCTTATTTTATAGTTTCTAGCTGTTTTTAAACCTCTCTCAGGATATTAATTAAGGTTTTTCCTTAAATTATTTTGTTCCCTAAATTGTCCCTGGTCCTACTAGGATATGTTTTCACTCTTTTTCCCCCTCTGATGTTGTAAGCTTTACTCAGCTATCAGGCAAATGACAGTTATTTTCTATTTAAGAATGAGTGCAGAGAGCTTCCCTGGTGGCACAGTGGTTGAGAGTCCGCCTGCCGATGCAGGGGACACGGGTTCGTTCCCCGGTCTGGGAGGATCCCACATGCCGCGGAGCGGCTGGGTCCGTGCGCCATGGCCGCTGAGCCTGCGCATCCGGAGCCTGTGCTCCGCGAAGGGAGAGGCCACAGCAGTGAGAAGCCCGCGGACAGCAAAAAAAAAAAAAAAAGAATGAGTGCAGAAAGCTCCCTGAAGTCAACGATTGATTGGCTTCTTATGCAGGAAGAAGCGGGGAGTAACTGTAACAGGATCCCCCCCAAACACAATTTTCTCGGCTGTAAAAACTCACACTAGCTGCCCTAGATCTCGCCAGTTTCACTGTTTTCAAAATGAAATCATCTCATTTCAGGAGGGTGAGGGCGGGGCTGGGTGTCCACTCCTCCAAACACAACCCTTCAATGAGCTCCCCTATTTCAGTCACACTTTTAACTAACTCCACCCTCTCTCATACATGCGCATCAAAGCACGGAGCTACTTCTGCAGGTGGGGTCAGAATCCTCCTCAGTTGCACGTGGTCCCTGTGCATATTCTAGGTGATGCTTTTCCTCTGTTCTACTGCTTCAGTTTCACACTCTTCCACCTGTCTTCCGTCTTTCCAAACTATGTTGAAATCTCTTGATTGTTGTGGGCTTATATACTCAAACACTTTGATACCATCATTTTTGTGTCTTGTCAAAATGGAGAAGAGCTAAAAGGGTTCTCAGTGCATTCTGAATCTGCTATTCTGTGGTCCCAGTGTTTAAACTTCTTGGTCTTCCCCAGTGTCTATCATTGCTTTTAGAAATACAATCTCCTGGTCTACTCGTGAAGGAAATGAATACACCACATCTAAAATGACAAGGAATGCGGGTTACATGCTCTAGGGTCTTGTCGTACTCTGCCATTTACTAATAAACCACTTACGTGCTACAAATTGTAGGTGCTCATTTATAAAACAAAAGGGGGTAACTCTACATGAACTAAAGATTTCTCCTGCTCTAAATCATAATTTTCTAAGTTCTTTTCTTAAAATTTCTCTATATTATCATTCATTAAAAAATAAAAATCGGGCTTCCCTGGTGGCACAGTGGTTGAGAGTCTGCCTGCCAATGCACGGGACACGGGTTCGTGCCCTGGTCCAGGAGGATCCCACATGCGGTTGAGCGGCTGGGCCCATGAGCCATGGCTGCTGAGCCTGTGTGTCCGGAGCCTGTGCTCCGCAACGGGAGAGGCCACAACAATGAGAGGCCTGTGTACGGCAAAAAAAATTAAATAAAATAAAAAAATAAAAATCTAACTTTCTCTTTTGAAAATCAAAGAGTAATTCCCATAGTCCTACAATAATGGGATAATTAGTTCTGAAACCTGTCAAGTTTCATGTTTCATATGAAAAGAAAATCACATTAAATAATTTTTAAATTTAAATAATTAAATTTAAATAATTTTTAAAAATTAAACATGGACTTTGTAGCACAAAGACAAGGTCCCCCCAAATGGTATTGCTTTATTTACTAGAAGTGTTCAGCTCTGCATTGAAGTTGAAATAAAATAAATATATTAATTTTGAGGTGCAAAAATTTCTTATGAAAATCAATTTTTCTTTTCTGTCTATACAAACAAAAGTATGGAATGACATTAGAGGTCAGGTTTATTTGGTAATAGAATGTAGCTTCTTGGGGCTTCCCTGGTGGTGCAGCGGTTGAGAGTCTGCCTGCTAATGCAGGGGACGCGGGTTCGAGCCCTGGTCTGGGAAGATCCCACATGCCACGGAGCGACTGGACCCGTGAGCCACAACTGCTGAGCCTGTGCATCTGGAGCCTGTGCTCCGCAACAGGAGAGGCCACAACACTGAGAGGCCTGCACACTGCGATGAAGAGTGGACCCCACTCGCCACAACTAGAGAAAGCCCTCACACAGAAACGAAGACCCAACACAGCCGAAGATAATAAATAAAATGTGACACCTTTATAAAAAAAAAAAAAAAAAGAATGTAGCTTCTTGATATTTTTGATTTTAGGAAAGGAGAATATCAACATCAAAACGTTTTTCAACTTTACTTTTATTTAAAATGAGGCCATATTTTCCTCTTACAAAAAGAGAGTTCAACTAGAACTGTCAATTTTCTCATCTGTAAAACAAGAGCACTGAATCAGCTGACTGTATTCATTCAGAACTCAATTTCCTTATCTTATGATCACTAAGCTTCTCCCTAAATCTAATATACTAAGGTTCTAAGGAAAGGAAAATATATTACTAACGACATGTTTTGATTTTCGTTTCTTAGAGTTCAAATGTCCACCATTCACCTTGGTCTAAGCTTAAGGAACCATTCAAGGGGATACAATGCAGGTGGGAGGAGAAAACAGAACCCTCACACAAGCTGTGCTGTGTTGCAATCAGCCTTCCGTTTGAAAAATAATCTTCTCTATAGCTTTAAAGTGATAACTTTGTACCTGCAATGCTTCTTGTTTCAAACGGATTTTCTCTGGCTCCTCCTGAACACGTTCTGAGGAATCATCGACCTCTTCGATTTCTGAGGAGGAAGGACTCTCTACTGCCACAGTCACAGGAAATTCTGATGCACCTGAGTGTCTGAGGAAGAAGATACGAAATCACAGAGTTGTTACACTAAAGTGCAAAGAAAGAAGACAAGATTGTACAATAGATAACACAAGCCAGATACCAAATATCCAAATATTAGAGGACATTTAACAAAAGTGATCTGAGGTATCATTATTTATAAATGTCTCTCACTGCTCCTTAGTCTAAAACAGGCAATGACTAAGTAAAATTACGGGAACTTATTTTTGCTATGTTACTGTACAGACCTCTGTTGTACGTGGTTAGGATTAGTAATGGGAATTGCCCATATTATTTTATTAAGTTGCACTGCTGGCGGGAATGTGAATTGGTACAGCCGCTATGGAGAACGGTATGGAGGTTCCTTAAAAAACTACAAATAGAACTACCATACGACCCAGCAATCCCACTACTAGGCATATACCCTGAGAAAACCATAATTCAAAAAGAGACATGTACCAAAATGTTTATTGCAGCTCTATTCACAATAGCCCGGAGATGGAAACAACCTAAGTGTCCATCATCGGATGAATGGATAAAGAAGATGTGGCACATATATACAATGGAATATTACTCAGCCATAAAAAGAAACGAAACTGAGCTATTTGTAATGAGGTGGATAGACCTAGAGTCTGTCATACAGAGTGAAGTAAGTCAGAAAGAGAAAGACAAATACCGTATGCTAACACATATATAAGGAATGTAAGGAAAAAAAAGTCATGAAGAACCTAGGGGTAAAACAGGAATAAAGACACAGACCTACTTGAGAATGGACTTGAGGATATGGGGAGGGGGAAGGGTAAGCTGTGACAAAGCGAAAGAGAGGCATGGACATGTATACACTACCAAACGTGAGGTAGATAGATAGTGGGAAGCAGCCGCAGAGCACAGGGAGATCAGCTCGGTGCTTTGTGACCGCCTGGAGGGGTGGGATAGGGAGGGTGGGAGGGAGGGAGATGCAAGAGGGAAGGGATGGGGGAACAGATGTATATGTATGACTGATTCACTTTGTTATAAAGCAGAAACTAATTAAAAAAATAAATAAAATAAAATAAAATAAAATAAACTAAGGCAAAAAAAAAACCAGTCTGGAAGAAAATGTAGTTTTTCAGAGGAAAATACATCAGTAAAGGGACTGATGAATAATCAGAAAGTCAACATATCTAAGCTGTGAATAACAGACATTAGAATTTTAAAAGATAAATCACATACACACACACAACTAAAACTGACCCATCAAAAACTTCATCTTCTCACCACCCTTAAGCCAAAACTAGGGCAACAATTCTCCCAGCAAGCTTCACTGCCACTGCAGTGTTGTTCAACAGGACATTTCCAAACATTTAAAACTGACCTGGCCACAACCCCATAAAAGTCTACACATCATAAAGAACTGTGCTGGGATTATATAACCACGCAGAAGACAAGTCACTAGGACATCATGTTGACAACAAGCAGCAAACCCTGCAGCCTAGGGAAACCCTAACAGGAGAACGAGGTGCACACCCCTCTCTCCGGGAACGCAAGGCCAGGACTGACACCCAAGATGCTCTTCTCTCAACCTCAGCAGTGGTGCCTTTCACAGAGCAACTAGGCAGTCTCCCAAGACCACTGGGAAGGAGAATCTGATACTGACAGTATTCGCTTGCCACGAGGCCATAAGCGAGGGAATGTGTGTGGCCTTGGTGAGAGAGCAGAGGTTTGGGAGATGTTGCTTTATATTGGCTTTCAGATCAGGAATTTGTACATACAGCCCTCAAACAACGTTTCTTGAAAACATGTGAACGTTCTTGAGTATGACAGCTCCATGTGAGGGGTCGGAAATGGCAGTCAAGTTCGTCTCACTGGGTAACAGCTGATTTGTGGACTGGAAAACAGGCTTCCTTGTTTACAGACATCACCACAAGGCTGCCCGTTGTGTGCCAAATCCACACAACTACACAGTTGCATTGGGAGAGCGACCAAACATGTTTTACATGGATTTATTTCAGAGAGGGAAATGCTTCATGTAAGGCTCTGTCAGTTTAAAAAGCAAGAAGAATGACCATCCACCTTTCCCAATTCAAGCCCTATATATCATAAATGTGATAGCTACACACCAGCAACTGATTACCTACATCACGAGCTTTGATGAATGGAAAGCCCCTAAAAAGATATCAACAAGACGAAGTTAGATCTTCATGTAAATACATCACCAGTTAAACCCAGTTAATACAACTATTTAGTATTATGTACAGTATCCATACAAAATTGTGTATAAAAATAAATAAGCTCAAAAGAAGGACCTGGAAGGCTCTGCTATGGAGAAAACTGAACAGCATTAAGCCGACTGGCTTGGTAATAACTCTCTGAACGGCTGAGAGCCCCCTTCAGTTCCTATGTTCAGGATGGTTGAGATTTCAGTCTCACTTCTTTAAATGGTGATATTAATTGTTCTCTAATTTACCACGCTGTGTAACGAGGATGGACCTGAGATTAAGTGTCTCAGGAAGAAGATAGGAAACCACAGAGTTGTTAAACTCAAGTGCAAACACTGGGGATTCAACACTATAGTTTAGGCAACAGCAATTCACATCATCATTTGGTCATATTCTTTCTACAAAACAAAAGCTGCACTCACATGTATGAAAAGACAAAAATTAACTGCCATCTGTATCAATATGTTAATGTGCTTCAATCACATATGTTTTCATGAAAGTTTAAACATCAAATCACCTTTAAGATCCTGACCATGTGATCTGTTCCCTGCCATGTCAGATTATACCCTGTGAAGTTTACTGTCTTAACAGTGATAGAGTTCTTTATACCTTGACAAGTAACTAAAAGGAAAACACACACACACACACACACACACAATAAGATGAAGAGCCTATACATTTGTCAATCTTGACTTATTTGCTTTTCTTGAGTCAATTGGAGGTTTATAGCCACATTCTTAAAATCATTAACTACAATCTTCCCAAACACGTAATTGATGAACTGATGCATCCTAAAACTCATCAGTAACAAAGTGTTATTCCAGTTTACAGAAACAGTTTAATTCTATTTAGGTACGAAAACTGAATACACTGAATACTGCAAACTTTATTCCCAACCACTCAGTAAAGTACTACATACTTTTGAGACAAAGGAAAAAAAAAGAAAAACCTGAAAAGCATAAGACTCCTCCGATTTTCATTTCCAATGATACATGCCAATCTTGATGATCAATCAGCGATTTAAATGTCAACTATAAACCCAGTATTTTATTAGCTGCTATGCAGTATACTAGAGCAATAGAAGAGAGAGGACCTCAAACTCTCTGTTCCCTCAAATTCAAAGGCAGGCTTCCTGACCCCTCCAGACCACTACTGGACACAGGGAAGGCACACTAATCTTTCAGGACCCTAATCAAGAGTCACCTGCTTTGTGATTACTTCCATGACACACCCTCACCAACACCACTGAGTTTGCTGCTGCTACGGGACGTTACATATATTTCTTATTTTAACACATACCACGGTGCATCATAATTATGATTGCAGATAGATGTTCTAACAATTGAAAGAGAATGATGACTTTTTTGCTCTTCATCTTGCTATTTCCCTTCCCATAATACTTCTTGAAGAGAAACCATAAAAATATAAACAAACAGAGAAAACAGAAAATATACAAAACATGTAGTTTGTGGCTTAACACAAACTTAAGTAAGATTAATTCTGACAGTATCCAGCATGACAAACTTCCATGGTACAAATGAGAATGGACCAAGGTTTGAGCAGGTACAGGAGACAATCCAGGCCTGAACACTACCAACAAAAGGTAGACAGACATGGTGTGTAGGAAATCACGAGACCAGTCTGATGGGAAGACACTTAAACAAGACTGAAACCCACTTTCTAAACCTCCATCCCCAACTGGACAATTCACAAGACACAGGTGCACCAAAGAAGCCAATTATTCAATCCCTTTAATGGGGAGGAACAGTTTAAACTTTTACTGGTTTAGTTAGCCCCAAAAGCAACTATCAAATGTTGGCAGGACACAATGAAGGCTCACGTTTGTTAACATAGTTAAGTCTCTCTCTCACACAACTAGCCCACTTGGCTCCATGTTCCTTAGAGCACCCGACGCACATACACAGCATTTATGAGCTTTACACAACTGAAAGGTCACATTTTTATTTCTTATCGCAGGAACACGACTTCTGTAAACTCTTTTTCTGTCACAACCTAAAGCAAAATTATTGTAAAATGAGTGATTTAAACCATACATTTTATCATCATTAAAAAGTATCTAAATAAAAACAAAAGCATCTGCTCTGGGCTAAGGATTAGAAACGACTCCTGCCCTTAAAGCCTTCATTAAGGAGGAAGATCTATAAACTCAAAATTTCAATCACATGAGATAAATAAACGTAACCTTTATGCACAGAGCTTCCTATGGAGGCAAAAAGTTATATCTAAGTGACGGCTTCATGATAACCCTGAAGTACAGTCTGGAAAGATGAGGCTATGCAGAGGTGGAGTAGGAGGTGCATTAGCTGCAGAGGGAACATGTGTGAAAAGACACTCAAGCCTGACTCCTGCTGGGCACTGTAAATGCTGCAGGTGGGGATGACTAAAGGCCAGGGGTCCAAGTGTGAGAAGAGACAGAAATGAAAATAGAGATGTTGGTCCAAGCAAGCCTGGGAGAGAGCATGGCTTGTATCCCACAGGTGGTGAGACTTGGGGCTACCACTAGCTAAGAAAAAGGCTCTCTGCTGATTAGAAAAAGGCTTCCCGCTGCTGAAGGACCGACTAGATAAAGGGAGTGATCACAAAAAGCTCCCCTTCCTCAGGGCAAAGAGCCCTATAAGGCTTGGCTGAGCACAGTTCATATTACACGCCTCCGTGCAGAGTACACACTGGGCGGCTAGTATGCACTAACTCTGTGTGGGCAAGCTATTAGCAGCATTATTTTAAGCACATCTTTTTCTGTTAGAAGATCACTTAACCCGAGGAGGCAGATGAACTTAGAGGAACTGAACCCAGGGGCCGTGAAACCACCCAGGTGTTTCTGCCATAGTCTGGGCAAAATGTAATATGGATGAAGAAGCAAATTTAGGAGGAGGCCAAAATTTACAAGCTAGACCCACTGGATGCAAGACATAAAGAAAGTTCAGTGAAGGAACTCTGAAGAGAATGGGCTCTACAATAAATTTTTCTTACATTCAATGTCAAATATCAGGCAAAATTCAGTACAGTGGCCTTTAAGGTCCCTTCCAGCTCTAATTTCTTTTGATTTCTAACTTATTACTCTGGTTAAGTCAAGTCCCTTCAGAGGTACAGAACAGTTCTTATACCTGAATGGGACGCAAAGAATAATCTGACTTCTCTTCACCAGGGGATGAGTTGAACTATCCTTGCAGAAGAGATAACAGATGGTGTGAACCCCAGATCCTAGAAAAGGGCCAGGCACACGATAAGTATTCAGCTTTTCAAAATCAAATGAACAATCATTTCCTGTCCTAGATCTTTACACCCTTCCTCTGCTGGCTGCTTTCTCACAGCTTATAAACAGCCTCAAATATACCCACTTAAAAATCTCTCAGACCTATGATTCTTTGGATCTTCTTGTGGATAACCTAAGTCTCTACCATGCCTTCAAACACCTGTCCTCCCAAAAAGCCCAGATCAGTACTTTGGGTCCAGACCCGTCTACCAGGCCCCTCTAAAGCACTGAAGATGAAGTAAGATCCTCTCGCCACCCCCAATCCCTTCCTAATGGGCTCTGTACCTCTCAAAAAGATGCAGCTGTAAACTGTCACCCACGCTTGCTGCCCTCCCTTTTCTAACGGTCACCAGGCCCTACCCATTCTCTCTCAGATCTGCAAAACCCAGTCCCACCTTTCATAACTTCAGTGGGACCCTCAGATTACAATTCACCCTGCACCAAATCAACTGCCTCCCACATGGAGGTCCGAGTGAGCCTCTAAACCACAAGTTCATCTCACTGTTCTTTGGTGTTTCCCACAGCCTTCAGGATAAACATCCAAACTTCTGACAGGACAAACAAGGCCCCCTTCTCTTGGGCCCCACTAAGTTTCCAGTATCAACTCTCATTTCTTTCCCAAACCCTGAGTTCCAGTCCTGTACAGTAGTTTTGCCATATTTTCTTATATTTCTCAAACTTCAACACACACTGCTCTCCTGCCACCCCAGGAGCTTCTCATATCCTTAGAAAGGATGGCACCTCCTCCAAAAATCCTACCCTGAACTTTCCCTTCCAAGATTCTGTGCTCTGTAGCACCAGAACTCACTTCTTCCAGAGCACTGACTACTGTGCTTGTGTTTACCTGCCGCCCAGTAGAAGGGGAGATTACCTAGGGCAGAAGCATCGTCTCCAGCAGCCCTTGGTTCTGACAACTCATTCAAGTGCCAGGATACTTTACACACATAACCTGCTTAATTAATTCTAAGAACCCACAGAAAGAGTGGTTTTTAATGTCATTTTACAAGTGTGGGGATTGTAGTGCAAAAGAAACCTGCCCAGGCCACAGACAGCATAAGCCCTGGAATTCAAACCCTAGGCTGCCTTCACACCAGTGCTCTTTCCACTATATGATACGACTACTGAAAAACAGATTTTTTCTTTCCTGAGCCCTGTTCTAATGGAAAGGAAATGAAGCTGGGATATATCCATTTCCTAATCGCTTTGGTGTGTACCAGGCAAAGTCATTCAACAGACCAGGTAACATCTGTGCAACAATTAACGATGCTCCAAACTGTGCTAAGTGTTCTACTTTGTAGAGTCTAGAAGCATTAACACAGTGCATCCTTGTAACCGCCACAGAGACTGGGTCCTGTTAAGCCCACGCTACACATGAGAACACTGAGACCTTGAAGCCTTAAGGCACTCGGCCGGGGTCACCGAGCTGGCAGGAGTCCTAGGCCGCACGCCCCGTCTAGTGCACGCACACCCGGTCACTGGGCGCTGGTTCTAGTGCCCACCCTCCACCTTGCACCATTTAAAACCCCGCTTCTCAGCGCCCACACGAGGGGCCCTGGAAGCGGGAAGTACAAACCTGTCTCGACAAGCCGTGGCTGGAAGAAGCTCTGGATACAGATCAGGGGCAGCGGGTGCTCAGGAGCGGCGCCCAGTGCACCCCGCGGAGGCGGTCGGCCTTAAGTCCAGCAGGCCCTCTTGTAGGGAAGCGCGCACGGAGGGCAGAGGCACCGAGTCCTGCCTGCAGCGCGCACAGGTCCTCAGAGCGCGGAAAGATATCGGCCACGCCGTCCCGGCGCAGCTTCACCAAGGGATCATGGCCCGAGCGCGGCCTCGGGGACGCTGGCTGCGGACACGATGCCCACACCCGCCTGGGGGCCCCGGCTCGCCTCCTGGCCCCTCGGGCGCCCACCGCTCGGCGGCTGCGGCCCCGCAGCGTGCGCAGGACCAGCGTCGCAGCCAGAAGACATAGGGCCACGGGCCCCAGCTACGCCAACCCCCCCCCCCATGCCGCGCTCCGGACACCCCGCAGGGCCTGGTGCTGCCGCACGCATCTACGCCCTCCACGCCGCGGGGCTGCCGTTTAAGTCAGCGGGCGGGACCGTGGGGGCGGGGCTCGAGGACGTCAGCACGCTCGCCGTGCGTCGCGTCCGCAAGCAGCCTGTCTCCCATGGTGACGCGGCCTGAAGAGCAGGGGCTTGAGCTCTGAGACTAAGGCAGCGCGAAACGTTGGAGGTGTGGAGACTTTGGGGCTTCCAAAAAGCGTTTGCTGACTCATCCAAACAAAAGTGAGACCTGGTTGTATCAACGCGTTTGAAAAGTAAACTCCCGTAAGTGTCTGTGCTCCCCCCGCCCAGGAGAGAGCGTGTATTCCGTGAGGGACACACGAAAGGCTGAGTGAACGTCTGCCTGTGGTCCCTTACCTGGTGCACGGGTGTGTGAATTTATGCGGAGAGCTCTTAATTTCTGTCGTTTCTGCTAACTTGACCCGGTAGTTGGCAAATGGTGACGTGTTCCATGCATTCAGGACATGATCGTGGTTACTAATAATCACTTTGTTTTGTACTGACAACTCCACAGAGAATTTACTACTGAATATCCACTTTACAGAAGAGAAAGTGAGGCGTAGGAAGTGAAGTGACCGAGTAAGAGGAAGGACTCAGACAACTGGTGTTAGTAAATGAACCCTGCAAGGAGGCCGTTAGCCTGCGGTGGCTCTAGTGATGCGGCCGCCTACGTAAAGCAACCGAAATCTAAGCCTGTCAACGCCTCAGGGTGACGCACACCGCTGAGGACAACCAGTCACAAACCACCAACTAGGCTTTAAAGCGATAGCAAGTCAGTCACTTCCTTGCTTTGCTTCTGCCCTTTGAAACTAAAAATCTCTGCAGCTCCTGTGGCTGGAGTGCTCCTCACCACTTCCGCTTTGGCGGTGCCTGAATTGAATCTAGTTTTGCTCACGTAAAGTCTTCTTTTAAACATGCCTCAGTTTGTCTTTTAACATTGGCCGTAGAAGTTGGATTTGTGTCCAGTTTCTAGAACAGTGGTCGTCCTCTGGTGAGGCCTTAGGCGTTATGCATACAACGTTCCTCTTCTACCACCACCTTCTGGATGCCTCCACCCACTACCAGCTCCCGCGTATCAGATCCCCTAGATGTGGTCAGCAATGGCTTTCACATGCAGCGTGCTCACATTATAGCATTGCAGACACTCCTCCGTCCTCCAGCCAGCGTGTGAACTGAAACATGACCATTCCTGTTGAAGAGCCTGCTGTGACCACTTTCCCAAACACAGCCACTCCCCAGCTGACCCTGGGTAACCACTCTTCTGAACTTGGTCTCCATCACTGCATGGATGTCTTTCTACTTAGGCTACATTTTTAAGTGTTCTTAAACCTCATAGAGTATTCTGCTATGTTTTCTCTTCTTACTTGCTTTTTTTAGTGTTATCTTTGCTAGGTTCATCCATGCTGACACGTAAAGATCTGTCTAGTTCATGTACTTTCCTCACTATGTAGGATTCCCATGTAGGGAAATACAATAATTTATATGTGCATTTTCCTGTTGATGGACGTTTAAATTGTTTCCAATTTTCAGTATGATTTCTGTTTTGAAAAATTTTTATATACTTTTTAAAGGTTACTTTACATTTACAGTTATTACAAAATATTGGCTCTATTCCCTGTGTTGTACAATACATGTTTGAGCCTATCGTACACCCACTAGTTTACATCTCTCACTTCTCCACCCCGTATTGCCCCCTCCTCCCCCTCCACACTGGCAACCATTAGTTTGTTCTCTATATCTGTGACTCCCCTTCTTTTTGTTATATTCGGTAGATTGCTGTATTTTTTAGATTCCATATATAGGTGATATCCTACGGTGTTTGTTTTTGTTTGACTTATTTCACTTACCACAATGTCCTCCAAGTCCATCTATGTTGCTGCAAATGGCAACATTTCTTTCTTTTTTAAGGCTGAGTAGTATGCCATTGGTTATATGTACCGCATCTTCTTTATCCATTCATCACTTGATGACACTTAGGTTGCTTCCATATCTTGGTAATTGTAAACACTGATGCTCCGAACATTGGGGTGCATGTATCTTTTCAAATACATGTTTTTGAAAACACGTGTTTTTGTTCTTTTTGGATTTATACCCAGGAGTGGAGTTGTTAGGTCATATGGTAGTTCTATTTTTAGTTTTTGAGAACTCTCCATACTTTTGTCCACAGAGGCTGCGCCAGTTTACATTCCTACCAACAGTGTACCAGGATTCCGTTTTCTCTAAAAATTGTAAATTTTCTTCCTAGGGGTAATTGAGATGATAGTTGAATAATAACATAAGATCAGGCGAAGTCTAAAGAAATTTTAGAAAAGCTGGATAGAGTAGGAGAACTTCTGTTCGCTGGCGTCTGAATGTTAGAGAGACACCAAGACATGTGGGCCAAGTTCTGGAGAGAAGGGAAACACCGACGCAAGCTTGACATTTGGTGCAGCTTTTCTCCTTGGGGCATTTGCTGATTCAAATGTTACAGCCTAGGAGCTGAAAAGCCAAAGACTTCAAAAGACTCTAACGACAGAAGCCAAACGGCAAGAACCGTTTTCCATTGATAAACAGCATTTTAACTATGTAGAAGCAGAAAATGAAAAGAAAGAACTTTGCATTACATTTAATACAAGTTTAGGGAGATCTTTGTGGCATATTAGTGAACTTATTTGTGGAAATTTAGCCATGTACATTGTGTTGGAGAGGCACCAAGAGTTCAAGATTTCTCACAATTTGAGGACACAGTTGCCTTAAATGTAGGCATGGTGGCATCCATTTACATAGCAATGATTTGGAGGATGTTGTGTTAGTCAGCTCTTGCTGTGATAATGCTTTGGAACAAATCACCCCAAACTCAGTTACATAAACAAGAATTTATTTTTCTTGGACCTATGGGCTAGCTGCAGTGGCTCTCTTTTAGACCTCTAGATGGCTAGTTGTGCTCCGTGTCCTGGGTCAGTTTGAGGTCTCTCACACACATCTTCCTCTGGAGCCCAACTGTGAGGCCTCAGCTCCCAGGCCCTGTCTTCTCAAAAAGTTCACTGAAACATAAGAGGTGAGCCCAACCGCACAAGCCCATTTAAGGCCTCTTCTGCTCATTTAAGGCCATCATGTCTGCTCATACTTCAGTGGCCAAAACATGTCACAGATCTAAGCTGTATTTAGAATATGTGTATTTGTTTAAAGTTGGGTGCTCTCACAGAAGAATATTGCATTTTGGACAGCGTTAGCTTAGCATTTCCATTGGCATTTGCAAACGTGATAAGTGTCGTGTGCACTTTTTCACCTTTGAGAACTTTTTGAAATTGTGGGACAATTTCTATGGGAAAAGAGGAAGGTATATTTTAGAACTCAACTCTAGTTATAGCAGTGTTGGGAGAAGAATTAATGAGATAAGGTCAATACAAATGAAAGATTTGGGATTCACATATTCATAATTAACATTAGCATTCTTCAGAACATTCCTGGAGAATTGTGATGCTTGCTTTACGTGATTTTATCATAAATCATTATAATCTGACCAAGCCACTTCAGTAAAACATACATCATACAGTACATCGCATTTTAGTTTTTCCCACCACTGCACAACTTATCATCAGGCACGAAAGGCTACATATGGTATGGTTCCATTTATGCGAAATGTCCAGCAGTGGCAGATCCATACACATGGCAAATATTATACATTAGTGGTTGCCAGGGGTTTGGAACAGAGGGAAATAGGGAATGAGTCCTTAAAATGGGTGTAGGTTTCCTCTTGGGGTGATGAAAATGTTTTGCAGCTGGACAGTGGTGATAGTTGCACAACATTGTGACAGTACTAAATTCCACTGAATGGTACAGTGAATTGTAAAATGATCAAAATGGTGAATTTTGTGTTCTGTTCATTTTACTACAATAAAAAGGAGAAAGAATTAGGGAAAGACTTAGAGTTTGGGAAAGTAAGGTGAACTGGTCAAGAAAAAGACAGCTCTACTGTTCAGTTTTCTCTCAGCTCTCCCAGTGCATTAATCCTCAGCAAAAAGTAGCCTAAACTTGTAGATGATACTCACTCAACACAGTCCAGGGAAAAGTAAATAAAATAAAAGCCAACTCTTCTTCTTTAGCACATCTATGAAAGGTTAACTTCCTGCTCAGCCACGTGGACATTCATGAAGACGTTTCACTTTAGGTGTCCTCTACTTCAGTACTTTACTCACAGCTCATTCACACATGTAGGCAACAGCATTCCTTAATTCGATGGACTCTGCAGTGCTGGTTGTGATCAGTCTCATGAAAAGAAAGGGAAGGAGGAAAAAGCCTCCACATTGACTTGGTGGTCTTGACGAAATGGATGCAGAAGACAGCTTGAGTGTCAAACTGGAAACTTATTTTCCTTTTCCTTTTCTTTTTATCTTTCCTATCAGGTCTTCTGCCCACTTCCCACCCCCTTCTTTCAAACAGGAGACACTAATTAGCTGCTTTTTTGTGTTTGTGCTAAAACAACTAATGTTTTGGGTTTCTTGTTGTTCGGTGAACATTATTGTTTTTACTACCAAATGAGCTTCGGTGGTTGATGTAGGGGGTCTCTTGGGAACTTAACTTTTTCCAGTTTAAGTGGGAAAGCTTTTTTGTTTGAATGGGCTTTTACTGGGTGCTTCAAGGTTTGCTCTTGGCTCTTTGATGGGGGACTGGATAGCACTGTGTTTCCTTTGAGGTTCCAATAAATAAAGGATCCTATGTCCTCCTGGGCACTTTTTGTTGATTTTGCTGTGTGTCCTCTCTAATAGCCAGATGCAGATTCCAGGAAAATGACATATAAATGAATATAAGTAATCTAATATTTTTAGAATTAGCTTTGGCCATACTCCTGGTCTTATTCTACTTGTAGCAGATGGCTTTAAAGAGCATTAGCTATGTATATATTAAATATAATATAAATATACCAATATTAAATATTATATGGATATATAAATTTAATATACTAATATTTATATTAATGTATAACAATTATGTATTATATTAATATATATTTTTGCCTAGCATATATTATATACAAAATATATGGGTAATGAAGTATATTTATATGGTTAGTATGTTCATAATATTAATATGATATATCCTGTAATATTGATTATAAAACAACTATATCATAATATATAAATTATAAATATATATTTATATATATTATAAATATATAATTATTATTATCTGATATAATACACTATAGTTAATATATTCTATATAACACAATACATAATGTATGAGTATAAGACAATTATATTATGTAATATAAATATAATACATCTATAATACTATATATATTTTAATTAAACATTACACATACAAGTATGTATAGCTGTTTATAATTTTATTTGCATAGGAATCTGTTCATCATAACAATTGATTAAAAATATGCAATATTTTCAATCAAATGGGCCTTAACCTCACTATCTACACATAAGTACTTTTATAATCGTGAACCCTGTCTAACTCATGCTTCCATATCTCTCAACCTGCTTTTCTACACATGCACATAGATGACACACATTTATACACGATATATATGTATACTACCATTTTTCAGTTCAATGTATATAACTATATAATATATGTAATTATATTCCTGTGTATGTATACAAATATAAATCAAAGGTATGTGTATAGGTAGGTATTTCATACGTTTATATAACTATATCATACAAATAATGTATGTGTATATAAATACATGACTATATACATACATACACAGAAATATACTTATTTAAACAAAAGGGACCTGAATAAACATAGTTCTCTAAGAATAAAACTAGTTATGTCTCACTGTTTCAATAACAGTGTATAGTTTTCTACTGTATGTGCTTCTATAATTGTTATGAACAATTCCCATTTGTTGAATGTTAAGTTGTTTTAGTTTTTTTGCCATTATTAATGAAGCTCTAAAGAATACGGTGGGCAAGATTACTTGAAAAACTCTCCTAAAGGAAAAGGGTTAGGTATGCTAGGTTAAATGTACACAACTTATTTTTAAGTGCGTGGTTGATTTTTGAAGTATGCAGTAGAAATTTCCAGGACCCATGAAAGAAGGGTGGTACATGTGTGAGAGTTATAGCTATATTAGGAGTGGATTGAAGATCTTGATAGCTTAGAACAGAAGCTGGAAATCCTGTTTTTATGGAGCCAAGTGGCAAATATTTTAGGCTTTGTAGACCAAAGAGCAAAATTGAGGATATTATTTAGGTACTTATGTAACCATTTAAAACGTTACCAGTTAAAATGTGAAAATTATTCATAGCTCATAGGCCATAAAAATAGGCATCTGTCTGGATTTGTAATACAGGCCATGGTTTAATGACACACCTGACATAGAGACTTGTTTTTAAATGGCCATAACCACGTGAGAGGCAGGAGGTAAAACTCCATCCCTACTAGATGGGAAGTTAGAACTAAACCTATCTATCCCTAGCTTCACCTTCAATGAAAGGGTGTGCCAGGAGAAAACATATCTGCTGGCAAAGGGAGACTAAGACCAAATTCTCTTGGCCTCTGCTCTGGGTAGGAAACAGGTAGGAAATCTTGAGAATTCTGAACCCCAAATCCGTGTTCCCAGTGTTTGGGTTGCAAATTTTTGTGCGGTCTTGCAAACAGAAGCTAAGAAATTAACTTAAAATGCTCCCAAATCGGTGGTATTCCAAACACAAAACTAAACCCTTTCTGGAGTGGTAGACCTTCAACACAGGCCTATAGCATTCCCACAGATAAAGTTTAGGTAAACATGAGCTCATGATCTAAATTTACACAATAATGAAGAAATCAGCTAGAAGTGGAGAGAATCAGCAAAAACCAATCAATAGCAGAATTAGATTTCCCAAGGCCATCCATCAGATGTTGGAATAATCAGGTGCAAGGCAGAAAATATACATAAAACTAGAACTGAAACAAGGAACAAGGATGTTTTAAAAGACTGGGTAGGATCTCTAAAACATTTTTCAAGTACATGTCATTGATAAAGCTAAAAACTCGAAGGTTGTGTAATACAGCAGATTAATCATGGAGAAGAGTGAATTTATGCTGTTTTTAAAAATATGGCAGGTCAGATTTTCTGCCTTTTTTTTTTTTTTTTTTTTTTGTGGTGTGTGGGCCTCTCACTGTTGTGGCCTCTCCCGTTGCGGAGCACAGGCTCCGGACACGCAGGCTCAGCAGCCATGGCTCACGGGCCCAGCCGCTCCGTGGCATGTGGGATCTTCCCGGACCGGGGCACGAACCCGTGTCCCCTGCATCGGCAGGCGGACTCTCAACCACTGCGCCACCAGGGAAGCCCTGCCTAATTATATAAGTAGATTTATCTTTCAAAAATACACATTATTTTAAAGACTTATTGGCTGTAAAATAAGTTAAGGGTATTTCAAAGGGCTTCTCTCCAAAGAAAAGTGAGAAGTAGCAAAACACAGAAAGTCGAGGGGAAAAAATGTCAATATATACATTGCGGTAGGGTGAACTTAGCCTTAGGCTAGCAACAATGTGGACGAGCTGACCCTTAGATACTTACAACTAAGCTGGAATCTTCAAAAAGTTCAACTATTTATAACTAAAAAGATTTCTTAAAATTAATAACCAAGTGTTTTAATTGACATCCGAAGAGTAAAACAATAAACCCTGAGAACATAGAAAAAATAGAAAATAAAGATATGAGCAGAACTTAATAAAACAGAAAAAAGTATAAATTGAGGTGATTTAGTAAGTCAAAAGAATATTCTTTGAAAAGATTTAAAAAACACACTTTGATTAAGCAAAACAAAAACATAAGTAAATAATATACAGAAAGAATCAGGACAATGTTATAGCAGAGAGTACAAACAGAGAATATATAAAATGCCAGTAAATTTGAACATTTCTGTAAAGTGGACAATTTCCTAGCTCCTAAAGTTTACCAAAACTGACACAAGAGGAAATCTATAGCTGGAGTGCTTTCACCAGTAAAGGAATGAAGTCAATAGTTTACAATCTTTCACCAAGAAAATACCAGACCCAGCCAGATCATTTGGGAGGTGAATTCTATCGAACTTCTATTAAGCAGATAACATCAATATTAACAAAGAAAAACTTCTAGAGATAGCGAAGGAAGAATGCTTCTTTATTCATCTTATGAAGTCTATATAATCCTAATACTGAAAATAGATTAGGACTGTAAGGAAAAAGAAATTTACAGGTCAAATTTACTTGTAAATATAAAAGCAAAAATTTTAAACTATGATATTAGCTACCCAAGTTCACTAGAGTAAGAAAAAGCATGAGCAAGTTAGGTCATCCAATGAATGAAAAGGTAGTTTAATGTCAAGAATATATATCAATAGATTGAAAACACCACATTTTATTTCTTTCATCTGTCTCTTTAAAAAATTGATAAGTACTTATATTGATCTCTCTTGTACTAGGCACTGTGCTAAGTCACTTACATATTTACTCCTTTAAACCTTCTATCATCCCTGTGGGAAAATTCTATTTTGCTTCCATTTCTTAGCTAAGACTCTAACCCCCAGGAAAGTGAAGCAACATTTGTAAGTTTTGTGGATGGTCAGTGATGGGACCAGTACAGGAACATCCAAAGTCTGTGCTTGGAAACACTGCCCCATGTTGACACTCACGTTACAGATGAAAGGAAAGGAACCATGCACTTACCATATGGATTAAATCTCACATTACAGGTTAAAGGAAAGGAACCATGCACTTACATTATAGATTAATACCCCCATAACAGGTTAAAGGAAAAAGAAACATGTGCTTCTCTCAAAAGTTGTAAAGAAAGCATACCCATTTCTTAATATATTTCCCAATTTCTTTTGCTTGTTTTCTGACCTTTGTAGTGCATTTTGCCATGAGGCAAATTTTATTTTTTATATAATTAAATGTATCCTTTTTTCTTTGTATCTTAGAAAGGTATTCCTCATGAATACTTTATTTCATGTCTCCCAGGTTTCTGATACTTTTACAGTTTCATTATTTTTTAACTTTTAACTACTTGCTGTATCTAGAATTTAGTAATGATAGCCATATTTTCCCACTTTTGTTGAATAATTTTTGCTACTGATCCAAAATGTGAATTTTAGTTTAATCTCAATTCCCTTATGCTCTTGCATCTAGTTTTAAGATGCTTCCTATTCCACTGGTTGTTTTGTCTATCTAAAACAAAATGCTACCTTAATTATAATGTAATTATAATATAATAAATGTAATTAGTAAACATAATATGAAATATAATAAATAGCATATATAAAATAACAAAATATAATTTACCATATAACAAGGTCCAAGGAGAGCAATACTATACAATCACTTGAAATATCCCCCAAAAGATAGTTTATAAAATTCAATATTCATTTGTAATTTAAAAGAAAGAGTAAAATAGGGATTGATGAATGCTTCCAAAATAAGAAGAAATTATATGTCTAAAAGAGAAAGAGGTAAATGATAAACTTTAGTAACACTGGCAATAAACGCAGGACAAGATGAGGATGCCTGATATAATGTTAAAGAAAAAGTATTATGTAACATTGTTTTTGCAGCACTGATGAGTTCAGTGAAAAGAGAATCTCATAGAAATGAGTATCTCGTTCTTCTTAATGTCTGTACACTTGTCCATTGCATGAACATAACAGCTTATTTAGCCAATATGTTACTGATCTGCATCTGGATTTCTAGGTTTTCATGGAATTTTATGATGCACAATTGTTTCAAACACTAGGACTTCCTCTCATGTTTATATCTTTGGAAAGAAACAATATCTCCACAGATGATTTATCTGTGCTGGCTGCTAGCTGACTTTGGGTACTTCTCAGTTCTTCCCTTTACCTTCCTTGTCAATATGAAAATGGAAGGCAAGAAGGTCTCCTGTTCAGAGACTGTAAAGATAGATCCTGGTGATAAAGTCTTGGTGGTAAAGGCTAAAAGTATCAACCCAGAACAAACGTTTTTCCAGCTGTAACTATGTGTGATTCCCTTGGCTTGATTCCGTAGAGGATGTAAGACAACACTGTAGAATCTGCGTCAAAGTGCTTCCAGTAGGATGGGCTAAGTCAAGTATGGTGGCATATGTAGTTCAAGACAAAATATAATGTCTCCTTTTCTCTCCTAGCAAAACTTGGTGGAGTGAAAGTAGAAGTCACTGTATGCTTTGAATTAAAGGAACACAATAAATCTTGTTTTGGAAGGTAAGTATTCTGGTCTCTTTGTGGAGATGAATTGGAAATTGTCTAGAAGAAGGAAAATGAGGTTAACCAAAGTTAAACTCATAAATAATTGAGCATTAATTAAATATCTGTGGTCTATGTTTGTCTTTGATCATAATTTCTCCCAATTTATAGACCTCTTTGATACTTGATGAATCCTTGTCAAAGATGCACTTAACAATGATTATTACTTGTGTATTAGGTTTTGCCTGGGCCCTGAAGAAACTACCCTAAATTACCAGCTATGATTGTCACTTGATTTCCTCACAGAGAACAATCAGAACTCCTTGTCTTAAGTGGCTTGGAATGTGAAACTAGTTAGTCTCTTAGATATTGTTAGAGGACCCTACAGAGCCCATTGGTGAAAGTTTGGAAAACATTGGGCTTCTTAAAATTGATTCTTGTAGTGCTTTAGGAAAGATCACTGAACCAAAAGGATAATGGTGTTTCTGGTTCTGTTGTTAGTGTTCTCCATGGAAACATTGCTGAAGCTTCTGGACTCAATTTCCTTCCCCATGTGTGAATGTCACTGAAAATATCCAACTCCATTCTATCCCCATATAACTTCAGGAACTAAGCAAAATGAAGACTCAAAATTCATTTCAAATAATGAAATGAATATATAACGTAGAATGGAACTGGGAAAATACCTGGGTTAAATTCTGGAAAGTACCAACTATACAATTCTGGATAAGTTGCTTACTCTTGCTTAGTCTAATTTAATGCCCATCTCACAGGATGTTATGATGATTAATTTAATATCTTTGTATAACACGCAGTGTTATGTAATTTCTTCTTGTTTTTCTTGAGTAAATTCATATCCTTAAGCAACTCACTGTAAACAATAGTTACTTACTTGCTTAAATTACTCTTATCTTCTATTATCACCTGAACTGTGTCCTGCTCAAGTTAATATGTGGAAGTCTTAATCCCCAATACCTCGTAATCTGACTGTATTTGGAGATAAGGCCCTTAAATAGGTAACTGAGGTCAAATGAGGTCAAATGGGTGGGCTCTAATTCAATATGACTGGTGTCCTTATAAAAAGAAAATATTAGGACACAGACATGCACAGAGAGAAGACCATGTGAAGACAAAAGGAAAACATGGCATCTACAAACCAAGAAGAGGTACCTCAGAAGAAATCAATCCTGTTGACACCTTATCTCAGATTTCTAGCCTCTACACCCGTGAGTGAGTAAACTTCTGTTGTTTAACCTCCTCAGTCTCTGGTACTTTGTCATGGCAGCTCTAGGAAACTAATACAACTTTTTATAGCCTCCTTGTCTCAAGTTGAAAGTTCAATATTTGGCATCATAGCTAAGAAACAAAAATATCATCTACATTCCTTGTTGTAGTCTTTCTTCCCCATTCTCATTGCTAGTAATTTCCATATTTGGGTCTGTTTTCTGTATCTTGTAAACAGAGCGTTACGCTCATTTCTTGTCTTACTGCTAATATACAATAAATGTGCAGATACCGAATAGATTTTGGAGAAGTGCAACATATATTTGGTACATGTGTGATATGTGTGTATTCATATAATTTATACTTTTTCTCTATTTTCTTCCTTTGGTGTGAGCTAAGATTCTCTGCTTTTGTGACTAGCGCTCCTGAATACTAATCCCTGAATTTAATTCACCAAAAATTGTCAAAAATAATAACAATATGGGGAAGGAGAGAGTGATAGAGGGAGAAGAACAAACAATCAGGCAAGGGCAGTACTGTGAATTATTAGGGTCTTATTAATAAGATTATGTTAGTCTAGAGGAAATGACCGTAGGTACCATCAGTGAGCCCAGTTGGTCTTTACTGACTGCTAGACACATCCCTGAGTTCTGTTCTTAGTCTCCAACTGTATGATGACTACTGTCTGGAAGTATTATCTGAACAACTAAAGTCACTTAATGGAAAAGGAATATGTCTTTAGAGAAGCAACAGTAATTTTTCTATCTGATTAAAAAGCAATGTTGACTGTCTGGAAACCTCAGTCATATTTGTAAGCAGAAAAGCATTGGCTATTAAAAGTGGATGACGTAAAGAGATGAGCAGAAACTTTGGCGATAGGTATACCTGGATTTAATTCTCACTTCTACCACTTGGCAGCTGGATAGCCTTAGGCAAGTTTCATACCTCCCTGAAATTCACTTAATTCAGTCTGTAAAATGGCATAATAACTTATTATAGCATCCTTTTAGGAATTTTAAATCAGTTATTGAAATAAAAGTACACACTATATAGACAAGTATGGATTCCTCAATAGGTGTTTGACCTTTCATTTCTCCAGTATCCCAACCCCATCAAATAAAGAAAAATACTTTCTAAAATTTACGAATATTTCATTGTTCTAAAGTTAAAGCCATAAAAATAAAAATAATCAAATGGCCTACTATCATACCATTAGGAGAACAAAAAAATAGGTGTTCATGAGAGTTCCAAATTAGAATACAAGTTTTCATTAGGCACCTGTTTATGTATACTATTCTGCTCTTTAAAATAAATAATTAAATTTGAAAGACTTATTTCCTCACTTTTAAGACTTTATTAGTTTACAAATTACATATCGACCTATGCTAAATATTATACTGACCCATGCTAATGAATTCAGTACAGAAAACAAAAAACACTGCACTCAGGCAAACTACATATATATGTGTATATATATATATATATATATATACATATATATATATATATATATATATATATATACATATTACTTAAATGCATTTATATCCTAGCGTGTCTCATAAAGCATTGTGGTAACTCACCGGAATACAGACAATCAAATATAATGGCAAAAGCACTTAATATAAACAGGGCCAAGGAAACATAGACAGAAGATGAAGAAAAGATGAGGGAAATGTGAACAGGAGGAAGTGTAGTTAATCGAGTTGTATGTTTTGACCTTAAGATTCTCTGTGTGGGGACTTCCCTGGTGGCACAGTGGTTGGGAATCCGCCTGCCACTGCAGGGGACATGGGTTCGAGCCCTAGTCCGGGAAGATCCCACATGCCGCGGAGCAACTAAGCCCATGTGCCACAACTACTGAGCCTGTGCTCTAGGGCCCATGAGCCACAACTACTGAAGCCTGCGTGCCACAACTACTGAAGCCCCAGCGCCTAGAGCCCGTGCTCCGCAACAAGAGAAGCCACAGCAATGAGGAGCCCGCACACCACAACGAAGAGTAGCCCCCGCTCGCCCCAACTAGAGACAGCCTTTGTGCAGCAACAAAGACCCAACATGGCCAAAAATAAATAATAAATAAATTTATTTTTTAAAAAAAGATTCTCTGTGGATAAAACAACATGTAAGTAATTGGTTACAAAGCCACATTATTTGAAGGTGCCAGACTGCACATTAACAGTCTGACACAAAGGGACAGCACAGGAAAACTATTCAAAGATAGAGAGTTTTAAATATTTGCAGTTTGAAACCTTTTAGAGCACGTATAATGAGCTCGACACACATTTCAACACTCAAGATGTTAATCACATGTTCAAAGTATGTCTCAAAGTTATTGGAAATAGCTGTTGTCTCTGTCCCTGATATCCAAAACTGATCTGTGATGTGTAAAACTCAGGAGGTATTGATATCCACTTTTTGGCATCTGAACAGGAAACAAAGTTGTTTTGCAGTGATAATAAAGAATGAAGTAAATGCAAAAGGATACAAAAGACAAAGTACTGAGGGAATGTATTAACAAAACGAGTCAAACTAAATTCTGGTGAACTGGGGCCTACGATTGTACACACTCCATGGAAATACCCCAGCCTAAATACTGGCATAGGAGGAAGGGTACTGCGAAGCCCATCACAGTATAATCCTTTAAAATGTCCCTTTCAAGGTTGGCTCCACTCAACACTGAGTATAGGAAATCTTCCCATCAGGCAGAAACACTGGCTGCCCAATGATTGACCAAGAAATTTACACACTAATGAATAAATGATGCTAATTTATTTCTATCCCTGACAACGGGAAACAGCACACACTCTGGGTCAATGGTATGTCCTCTTTCCCACTTTTCTAAGTGGTAAATTATGTTTTTCCCTTCATTGCTTTATATCATGTGTGGCAGGCATGATGGGAAATGGCTATCAATGGTTCTGTTATTGATTTCTACCTTCATTTCACTGTGGCTAAAGAAGATACTTTGTATGATTTCAATTTCTTAAAAATGTATTGGTACTTGTATTGTGGCCTAAAATATGGTCTTTCCCAGAGAGTGTTCCATGTGTACTTGAGAAAAATGTGTATTCTGCTGTTGTTGAGTGGAGTGATCTATATACGGCTGTTAGGTTTAGTTGGTTAAATGTGTCATTCAGTCCCCCTACTTCTCTACTGATCTTCTGTCTAGATGTGTTTTCCATTATTGAAAGCAAGGTATTGATCTCCAACTATTATTTTAGAACTAACTATTTCTTCCTTCAATTCTGTCAATGTTTGCTTCACATATTTGGGGGTTGTTTGGTACATATATGTTTATAGTTGTTATATCTTCTTGATAGATTGAACTTGTTATCAACATATAGTGGCCTCCTTTTCCTCTTGTGATAGTTTTTGATTTAAAGTTTATTTTGTGTGATAGTAACATAGCCATCCCAGATCTATCTCCCTTCCTTCCTTCCTTCCTTCCTTTCTTTTTCTGTCTCTCTTTCCTTCTTTTTTGTTACTATTTGCATGGGATATTTTATTCTATGCTTTAACTTTCAAGCAACTTGTGTCTTTTGAAATCAAGTGAGTTTTTTGCGGACAGCATATACTTGGATTATGGTTGTTTTTAAAGTCCATTCTGCCAATGTTTATCTTTTTATTGGAGAGCTTAATCCACTTACTTTTTCAAAACTTACTGATGAGGAAGAACTTAATTCTGTCTGTTTCCTGCTTGTTTTCTGTATGTCTTATGCATTTTTTGCCCCTGATTTACTCCATTACTGACTTCTGTGCTTAGCCGATTTTCTTGTGGTGAACTCTTGATTCCCTTTTCATTTCTTTTTGCATATAGTCTATTGATATTTTCTTTGTGGTTCTCAAGAAGATTCCATTTACCATTCTAAAGTTAAAACAATATAATTTCAATTGAAACCAACTTCAGTAGCACACAGAAACTCTGTTCCTCTACAGTTCCATTCCTCCTCTTTACATTATTGTTGTCACAAATTACACCTTGATACTTTGTGAGCCCAATAACATGGATTTATGATTATTTTATGCATTTGTTTTTTCAATCATGTAAGAAATAAAAAGTAGAGTTACAAGCCAATAACACAATACTAGCTTTAGTATTTGCCCATGTATTTATCTTTACTGGAGATTTCTATTTCTTTCTACAGCTTCGAGTTGCTGTCTAGTGTCCTTTCATTTCAACCTGAAGGTTCAATTTAGCATTTCTCCTAGGGCAGTGGTAGGAAGTTGTAAAATAAATGCCCTCAGCCTTTGTTCATCTGGGAATGCGTTAATTTCTCCCTATGTTTTGAAACCAGTTTGGCCAAATATAGAATTCTTGGTGGACAATTTTTTTTCTTTCAGCACTTTAAATATGTCTGGCCTCTTGCTTCCGTGGTTTCATATAGGAAATTAGCTCTAATCTTTTTTTTTTTTTTTTTTTTTTTTTTTTTTTGTGGTACGCGGGGCTCTCACTGTTGTGGCCTCTCCCATTGCAGAGCACAGGCTCTGGACACACAGGCTCAGCGACCATGGCTCACAGGCCTAGCCGCTCCGCAGCATGTGGGATCTTCCTGGACTGGGGCACGAACCCGTGTCCCCTGCATCAGCAGGCGGACTCTCAACCACTGTGCCACCAGGGAAGCCCAGCTCTAATCTTTTTGAGGATCCCTGCTTTGTAACAAATTTCTTTTTTCTTTCTCCTTTGGAAGAAAAGATTCTTTCTGTGTCCTTTGGCTTCTGAGAGTTTGATTATACTGTTTTTTGCTGTGGAGTTCTTTGAGTTTCTCTTAGTCCTGAAATCAGCCAAAGATTTATAGCAAGCAAACACATACTGAACCAGGGAAGAGGCAATTTGAAAATGGCAGGAAAGCTTTGTGGCATTTTTACTTGCCCTTGCCCCATCCACTGTTAGTGTAGTGATGGTCTTAAAGTGGTGGAGTCTTAATGCAGTGATAGTCTTAAAGTAGCAGCAGACCATTCCTAGTATGGGACCCTCAATCCTGCTTCAGGAGGGAGCAGAAGAGACCGTACTGTCAGATTATCATGTGTATCTGTTCTAACCTGTCTGGGAGCTACCTGAAGGACTGACACAAGATGCTTATCTCTGTCTTAGCTAACTTGGAACACAGTCTGGAAAAGCAGCGGTCATTGCTCAAAGAAAGTGCAAGGTGAACTAACAAAGCACAGATGGCTGGGGCAGAAGACTGTGCATTGAAATACAATAGACCACAGAAGATGCAGGAGCCAAAGTTGGGGGACATTCTTTGGGAAATTAGAACCTACAAAAAGTACACACGTGTCCAGAGAAATTAAGAAAGCCACATGCATACTCAAGATAAGATGCATGTTCTGAAAACACCAGAGGAGTCTCTAAGCTTTGACCATGGGCTGAGCCCTGAACTCAATGCGGGTCAGCTAAATGTTGAAGGAGTGATCCAGCAATCTGCACAATGGGCAGAGGTGTGTGGTTTTGAGTGTGCATGTGGATGTGCTTGTGTATATTTGTTTTTGTTTGTTTTAGGTGCAGGAATTCAAGGAAATCTCTGTCAAAACATTAGCTAAACATGAACTAAAGGAACAGAGACTTCAGTGCGTACATACGATAAGGAAAACAGCCATTGCAAAAATAGTTTGGAAAGGTCCCTAAACAGACTACTACAGCCTTCAACAATCAAAAGCCCAGAAAACCCTGGGAAAGTGGGAGAATCTGATTTCCATAGGTACCACATTATAATATTTGAAAGACAAATTTTCAACCAAAAAAATCACAAGATATACAAAGACATGGAAAAGTATGGTCCATTTAAGAAAACAAATTAATTGATGAAACCATCCCTAAGGAAGCCCAGACATTTCTCCATTGCATATTCTTGGCTCCTTTGTCATAGATTCATTGACCATAAGTGCATGGGTTTCTTTCTGGGCTCTCTATTCTGTTCCAGTGATCGATGTTTTTGTGCCAGTACCATACTGTTTTGATTACTGTAGGTTTGTAGCACAGTCTGAAGCCAGGGAGCATGATTCCTCCAGTTGTGTTCTTCTTTCTCAAGACTGTTTTAACTATTCAGGATCTTTTGTGTTTCCATACAAAGTTTAAAATTATTTGTTCTAGGTCTGTGGAAAATGCCCTTGATATGTTGATACAGACTGCATTGAATCCATAGATTTCCTTGGGTATGATGGTCATTTTAACAATATTAATTCTTCCAATCCGTGACTATGGTATATCTTTCCAGCTGTTTGTGTCATCTTTAATTTCTTGTATCAGTGTCGTATAGTTCCCTGGGTACAGGTCTTTTACCTCCTTAGGCAGATTTATTCTTATGTATTTTATTCTTTTTTACGTGATTGTAAACGGGATTGTTTCCTTAATTTCTCCTTCTGATAGTTCACTGTTAGTGTATAGAAATACAATAGATTTCTATATATAAATTTTGTATCCTGCAAATTTACCAAGTTCATTTTTGAGCTCTAATAATTTTTTGATGGTGTCTTTCAGATTTTCTATGTATCATGCCATCTGCAAACAGTGACAGTTTTACTTTTTCCTTTCCATCTTGGAGTCCTTTTATTTATTTACTTTTCTTGTCTGATTGCTGTGGCTAGGACTTCCAAAACTACCTTCAATAAAAGTGGTGAGAGTGGGCATCCTTTTCTTGTTCCTGATCTTAGGGGAAATGCTTTCAGCTTTTCACCATTGAGTATGTTAGCTATGAGCTTGTCATATATGGCCTTTATTATGTTGAGGTATGTTCCCTCTATGCCCACTTTCTGGAGAGTTTTTACCATGAATGGATATTGAATTTTTTTTAAAAGCTTTTTCTTCATCTATTGAGATGATCATATGGTTTTTAGGCTTCAATTTGTTACTGTGATGATATGAGACCTAAGACAGCTACAGAGGCTAAGTGACCTTTCCCTCCCTGAATGGGTAGGTATCCTTGTTCTGCCTTCTAATTGAGTTAGTATCTGAGTAAAGAACTGCCAGGTGTCATTTAGTTCACAGTACACTGCTGTGGCAATATAGAAATGAATTTGCCTAAATCATTTGGCTTTTCTAAATTATAGTAAATGAATATACTGAATGAATACTTCAACTTAAGGAAATGTTCTTAAAAATATATTAATGTAGGCACTTCAGCGGAGAATTGAAAGCAAAACAAATAACTCAGGTAAAGGGTTGAAATTAAGGTACACTCAGTTGTATCCAGTTTCCTTCTGTAAATCTCTCTTTTTAATTAGAGTGGACAGTCACTGGAGAATATCTGACTTGGGGCTAAGGAAATCTAAGCCTTCTTGGCCACACTGTATTCTCTTATGTCGTTTAATAAAGACACCAGTTGGGTTGCTGAAAAAGTAGTGGGAAAAATCAATCCCTCACATCCAAAGGGCGGCTCTTGAAAATATGTGGATTGTTGTAGTCATTTTGCTCTTCTGGCCTCAGAAGTTCTAATCTTAACCTTAGCCCTTCATGCAGAGAGACTTTTTAAACCAATTCCCACATTACTCATTATGTGACTGTTGAATAAGAGAAACCCAGCTCTTTTCTTATGCTTTCAACCAGTTATCTTCTTCAAAAATTTGTTTGGATTGTTATACCTTAATCTTGCCTGGCAAGGGACTTATGGGAAGGTTCTTATCGTTTGAAAGTTTGGTGCCAGTATCTGCAAAGAAAGAAGAAAGTAAAGAAGGAAAGGTGTGTTTATCAAACATCCCAATAGTGACGGTGTGTGAAAGCAACTTTTGAAAAAGTTTATCTGTCAGAGTTTAGCCGTATTATTACATTTAATTTTATTCATTGAACATAAATAATTATCAGTGAATCCTTTCTAGATTTTCTAGTTTCCCAAAGTTCCCTGTATTCACATTCTAAGCTGAAAAGTGGTATTTTAAGTCACTGCTCTCCACCTTATATTATTTATAATCACCCTCATGACCTCTTCCTTCAAAGAAACGTGATCCTGAGAAGTGTCCTTTGTTTGTCTTTGTGGAATAAGTGATGGGGATGCATCCTGGAGACCTGTGAGATGTTTAAATTGTGGCCTAATGAAACTAGGATGGAGAGTTCTGGAAAGATCTGGAAAGATGGCTGGTAGAGTGTGGCCAGATGTGGGAGAAGAGACACGTACAGAGGGGGGAGAGGAAATTTTCAGAGGGAGAAAATTAAACAAAGAATTCAATAAGTTTTGTTGTGTGGTGTGGGATGCAAGCCTTTCTCTCCCCCTTTCCTTCACAATCTCTTTGTTAAAGACTGTGTTTTTCATTAGTTTGACTAAGATAGGATTGGCCGTTTTGTTTGGATACTGAGAATGGACCCATGGAAACAGTTACATTTGGGTTATCTCTGACTATCTTTAATGAAGAACATAAATATCGGCCACACTATCTATGCACATGCTATCACCATGCCTTTTTTGTTCTCTGTTCATATATCTAAGTCCTCTTCTTTGAGGTCAATCTCAAATCTCATCTGAAATGTACATTTATTGATAGATTCAACCCATAATGAACTGTCCCTTCTTTGTCCTCCTTAGGCTCTGATTATTTATAAAAACTCATTTTTGAACTTAGAAACTGTCCAATATGATATATTAGTTATTTCATCAGCATCTGTTATATCCTCAACACAGTTATAAGCTTTTGTGGGGCTGGGATCATACATTCTGTAATTTTTCTCAGTACTTACACTTACTTTGATAGAAAGCGCATCCATTCATCTAAACATCATTTATTGAGTGTTAATTAAATGTCTCAACTCAGTAAATATTGTTTGAATGAATGCATGCATGAATGAGGGAGTATGCAATAGGTAGCCTAATGTACCACCCGATGTGAAAAAACCAAAAACATAGACACAAAAGCAAGCCAAAAAG
Organism: Mesoplodon mirus; assembly: GCF_964341445.2. Lineage (NCBI taxonomy): Eukaryota > Metazoa > Chordata > Mammalia > Artiodactyla > Ziphiidae > Mesoplodon > Mesoplodon mirus. The sequence continues at coordinate 75,119,644 of NC_138983.1, read as the reverse complement.
TGGCCCAGGACTTTCTGTAAAATATCCTGCTTTTGTTGGATGAGGCCATGAAAATCAAGATGCTCCTGAAAGGTCTTAAGAGCTGACCAAGAATGGTAAACAATTGAAATTCTCTCAGGCTTATTCAACCCTATCACTGGACACATTTATACCTCTCAGGAATGTTATTAAAAGAAGAGATTAATAAAGCTTTTAGAGATGAGTTGATAAATCTCTAAATATTTAAATCTTCATTTCCTCCTAGGTTTCTCTAATTTGGGTTTCAAAAGATTTCAAGAAACCACAGGATAATTAAAAAATTAGACATTATCTTTCTTACCTTCAAGTTTTTTGATGGTAAACACATTTTATTTTCTCCATAGTGCTGCCCAATTTCCACCAGTACAGTTCTTAAGTGAATTTTGCTCTGGATGGTGGGATATATAAGATGTAAATGAATTGTTTGTATATGTTTTAGAATTCTTCAAAAGGGCCTGGCCATGGAAATGCATTGAATATTACTTAAATAAGTAAAGTAACTTCCTCAGAATTATTATTCTATTCTGGTTAGGATACTCTCTGCCCTGGTTTGTTAAAATTTCCCTCTAGAGTGGTTTTAATTTTGTTTCTGGTAGGGTCCTAGGATTTATTGCCACACCCATCCTGCATCTGTTTTTCTTTGAATTACTCTCCTTGCAGTTTCTGATTCCTACAGGGCCTTCCAGGTTAGTGACAAGCTGGCCATCACAACTCTGGGAAGGACAGGCCTACTTTTCAGAGGTGTTGATGTTTTCTGTACCTGAAGGTTTTCAAGAGATATCAGTCTTCCTCACCACCTCCCTTGGCCCTCTTAATGGACTAAGCAGTTCCTCATGAAATTTCTGTAGGATATCTGTACTAACTTCTCAATATTGTTCCATCCTGAGTCTAAATTCCTGGCCTCAAGGTAATGTTAGATTTCTAGCTCCAGCCCCTATTTACATAAGGCCTATACTAAGGAACGGAACCCATAGGCATGAGTCTGCTCTTATTTCTCTGGATTGAATTTCTCTGTTACTTTCTGAAACATGCAGGTGTTCCTTTCTTTCTTTTAATCTCAGCTATGTGCTTTTAACTTTTTCAAAATTGACCCAGAATTTACATGTGTCTCCAGTAAGAGTACATTAAATTGAGCTTAGTCTGCTCTTCTACTGGCATATTTGAGATCCAAATAATTTGCTACTTAAGTGGATTCAGTTACCTGTATATTTCAGGCACCTAAAACTCACCATGTTCCAAATTTCCCCCTTTATTGTTAGTAATTTTCTTGGGAATCTGGATAACATTAGATGGAATAAAGTTAGTGAGTGGCCCAGGATTGCCTGAAATTTTGTTTGTCAGAGTGGCCAGGGAAAGTTAAGCAAAGAAGACAACCAAATGAAAAGCAGAATCACATTATTATGGCTGAGACAAGATTCCACGCAGAGCTCTCTGTAGAACTGGGTTGGGTCATAACTTATGCCAGAGCTCTAGGTGGGGTTGACACCATCTCATGCCAAGCTCTCAGTTCTGGGCTAACGTCATCTCTGGTCCACTCTATGGAGTGGAAACTTTGGAGGAATGGCCAATGTGTTCTGCGGTGTAGGAAGAGGGAAATTGTGAACGTTCCTTTCTAAATTGTGGAGGAACTAACCACTGTAAATGTGCCTTGAACTATGGTGTTTCATTTGACCAGTCAGATCAATGACTTTCCCCTTGAATGAAATGCTGCTACGTATATGAGCAGAAAAACAAAACTGGTGTAAGGAATAGATAGCTAGTGGGAAGCGGCCGCATAGCACAGGGAGATCAGCTCTGTGCTTTGTGACCACCTAGAGGGGTGAGATAGGGAGGGTGGAAGGGAGGGAGATGCAAGAGGGAAGAGATATGGGGACATATGTATATGTATCACTGATTTACTTTGTTATAAAGCAGAAACTAACACACCATTGTAAAGCAATTATACTCCAATAAAGATGTTAAAAAAAAAACTAGTATAAGGAGATGGAGAGACTGGGAGTCTTATTTTCCCAGCAATTAACTTTTCCTCGACCATGACCTTCCCTTTGAGTCTCCTAGACCTTGGGGATGATCGCAACCCCTTGGGTTGGGTGTTTGCAACCCCATCTTCACTAGAACCTCTATAGTTAACTTTGATTTTTCCCACTCCGTCTATCCATCCCATGTATGCAGTCAGACATTTGATCTTGGACTTTTACTGACAAAATATCCTTGAATATAACCATTTCTTTTCACTCCCACTGCTACTGCTTTTGTCACTGCCTTAACTAGGGCTTTATCTTTAAGTCCTTTATATAAATATATAAATAAAATATACAAATAAATAAAATATAATATTAATTCTGATGATTTTAAAGTCTTTTCTTGATAAAGACTTTTCCTGATAAAGATACACAATATCTTATATAACTATTTTTGTATTATCTGTTCCTTTCTTAGAATTTTAGTCATATGATTCTATCTCTTGGTATGTCTAGAACTTTTTGATTGAATGCTGACTATTTTATTTGGCTTTTTAAATTTTTCTCAGTGGAAATGTTGTTTTGCTTCCAAATATGTTACTCTACCTGGAAGTAGCAAATCTTCAAATTACAATTTTTTTAAATGCTTTCAAATATCAATACTATAGGTGTCACAAAATCTAGAAAAATGACATTTGAAAATTAACTACTGCCAGATGTGTCTCTATAAAACTTTTTCCCCACTCCTGTAGCTATATATTCTTTAACTGCCTCCTCATATGACAGTTTGTGTGTTTTAGAAATAAAATTTTCAGAAATAAACTTTGTAGTTTATAGACATAGATTTCTTTTAACATGGTTGATTAGAGTTTGCTTTTAGTTATTAATAGTTTAGAAAAGTTTATTTCAGCGTCACAATTTATTATTGATAATGTCACATTAATTTTCATTGTTAACTTTGAGAAAACCTCTATGGATTACTTCCTCATAAATATTTACTATTATAAATGCATTACTGATTTCAGTACTGCTATAGGATTGTGCATTACAGGAATTCTGATAAAATACTCATTCACACCATTCCATTACACACATTATTGATGGGGTATATCCTTTTATTTATTTATTTATTTATTTATTTATTTATTTATTTATTTATTTTTGACTGTGTTGTGTCTTCGTCGCTGTGCGCAGGCTTTCTCTAGTTGCAGCGACTGGGGGATACTCTTTGTTGTGGTGTGCAGGCTTCTTATTGCGGTGGCTTCTCTTGTTGCAGAGCACGGGCTCTAGGCACGCGAGCTTCAGTAGTTGTGGCTCGCAGGCTCAGTAGTTGTGGCTCACGGGCTCTAGAGCGCAGGCTCCAGAGTTGTGGCACACGGTCTTAGTTGCTCCGCAGCATGTGGGATCTTCCCGGACCAGGGCTCGAACCCGTGTCCCCTGCATTGGCAGGTGGCTTCCTAACCACTGTGCCATCAGGGAAGCCCCTGGAGTATATTTTTTTTTGTTTTTTTGTTTTTGCGGTATGCTGGCCTCTCACTGTTGTGGCCTCTCCCCTTTGCGGGGCACAGGCTCCGGACATGCAGGATCAGTGGCCATGGCTCACGGGCCTAGCCGCTACGCGGCATTTGGGATCTTCCCGGACCGAGGCACAAACCCGTGTCCCCTGCATCGGCAGGTGGACTCTCAACCACTGCACCACCAGGGAAGCCCTGGAGTATATTCTTGACAGCAGGAAATTTCCGTTTTGACTAAGCATTGAAGAAAACTGAATCTTTGACTTATCTTTCACATGCCTGGTGATTGAAATAATTTTCCACAGAATAACTTCTGGTTTTATATTTTTCAGTTCTTTTTTTCTTCTTCAAATGCACATGCTTTGAGAGCTGTGAAGTGCAAGACATGGCTCTACTGTAAGGTGGTTTTTGTCCTTACGCTTCTGTGTCTTGTGCTAGTTAAGTCAGTAGAGTAGTCAGTAAGAGTACTGGAAGTTATTCCTGTAATGGGATATTATACAGTCAGTTACATATGGTGGTGTCTGAAAATCACATAATAGCCTCACTTAAAACATGTCCTTAGCCAGATTTCAAAAAAGCCTGTGACCAATCCAATACGATCCAACATAGCGGACTATGATAGAAGGAAAATTGGCAAAGAAATAGACGCTGGTCTTACCTGATGGAAGTTAAAATATCTCACTTTTGACAATTTTGCAAAAACCTATAATTACATGAACTAATTTCTAGGGTTCTTCGTAGGACCTAAAAAGGAACCCATAGAGTTGTGGAACAACAATAGAAGCTACTGTGATGAGAAGCCCCGGCACCACAACAAAGAGTAGCCCCCACTCGCCGCAACTAGAGAAAGCCTGCACGCAGCACTGAAGACCCAATGCAGCCAAAATAAAAATAAATAAATAAAAATAAATAGATTTATCTTTTAAAAAGTAATACTCAGGTTTGAGTCATGAGAAATTTGATGAGGAGAAATTAGCTAATGTTTTCAGAACTTTTAAAATATCAAACTCAGTCTCTAAGATCTTAGCATTATATACAACATCGGTTACTTATTAGTGGTTTGGGAAGGCCAATTTAAAATTTTCTCATCTTACTGTATTGAAATTCATGGCCCTAATGTTTTCCACGTTGACTATATGAATGATGAAGAAAAGTCAATCATGTATTTCATTTCCAACTGGACAGAAAACAATATTTTAAAAAGTGTTTGGACTACTGACTTTTGATTTCTTCTAAGGCAAATGGATAGGTAATTTTTATTCCCTGATGAGGAGGAAAATGGTGGAAGAGGGCAGGGTTAAGAATTAAGATTTCAAGAGCATGAGAGGTAGATGGCCAACCAGAGTTCCTAAGGTTCGGTGCCTGTAACTGTTGCCGCCGCTTAAGCCTGCCAAAGCAGTGGTACGGCTGCTGCGCTCGTGTTTGCTCCCTCTAGAAACGTTCTTGCCAGTAGTGGCGGCAGCGGGACTCAATTACCCCCTTTTTTCACTCTCTCCAGAAGCTCCAGATGGCGTCTTCCGTGGGCAACGTGGCCGACAGCACAGAACCAACGAAACGTATGCTTTCCTTCCAAGGGTTAGCTGAGTTGGCACATCGAGAATATCAGGCAGGAGATTTTGAGACAGCTGAGAGACACTGCATGCAGCTCTGGAGACAAGAGCCAGGCAATACTGGTGTACTTTTATTACTTTCATCTATACACTTCCAGTGTCGAAGGCTGGACAGATCTGCCCACTTTAGTACTCTGGCAATTAAACAGAACCCTCTTCTGGCAGAAGCCTATTCGAATTTGGGGAATGTGTACAAGGAAAGAGGGCAGTTGCAGGAAGCAACTGAGCATTACCGGCATGCGTTGCATCTCAAACCAGATTTCATCGATGGTTATATTAACCTGGCAGCCGCATTGGTAGCAGCAGGCGACATGGAAGGGGCAGTACAAGCTTACGTCTCTGCTCTTCAGTACAATCCTTATTTGTACTGTGTTCGCAGTGACCTGGGGAACCTGCTCAAAGCCCTGGGTGGCTTAGAAGAAGCCAAGGCATGTTATTTGAAAGCAATTGAGACACAACCGAACTTTGCAGTAGCTTGGAGTAATCTTGGCTGTGTTTTCAATGCGCAAGGGGAGATTTGGCTTGCAATTCATCACTTTGAAAAGGCTGTCACCCTTGACCCCAATTTTCTGGATGCTTATATCAATTTAGGAAATGTCTTCAATGAGGCACGGATTTTTGACAGAGCTGTGGCAGCTTACCTTCGTGCCCTAAGCTTGAGTCCAAATCATGCAGTGGTACATGGCAACCTGGCTTGTGTATACCATGAGCAAGGCCTGATGGATCTGGCAATAGACACCTACAGGCGAGCTATTGACTTGCAACCACATTTCCCTGATGCTTACTGCAACCTAGGAAACGCTCTCAAAGAGAAGGGCAGTGTTGCTGAAGCAGAAGATTGTTATCATACAGCTCTCCGGCTGTGTCCCACCCATGCAGACTCTCTGAATAACCTAGCCAATATCAAAGGAGAACAGGGAAACAGTGAAGAGGCAGTTCGCTTGTATCGTAAAGCATTAGAGCTCTGCCCAGACTTTGCTGATGCCCATTCAAATTTAGCAAGTGTATTGAAGCAGCAGGGAAAACTGCATGAAGCTCTGATGCATTATAAGGAGGCTATTCGAATCAGTCCTACCTTTGCTGATGCCTACTGCAATATGGGAAACACCCTACGGGAGATGCAGGATGTTCAGGGAGCCTTGCAGTGTTATACTCATGCCGTTCAGATCAGCCCTGCATTTGCGGATGCCCACAGCAATCTGGCTTCCATTCACCACGATTCAGGGAATATTCCAGAAGCAATTGCTTCTTATCGCACTGTTCTGAAGCTTCAACCTGACTTTCCTGACGCTTATTGTAATTTGGCTCATTGCCTGCAGGTTGTCTGTGATTGGACAGACTATGATGAGCGAATGAAGAAGTTGGTCAGCATTGTGGCTGACCAGTTGGAGAAGAATAGGTTGCCTTCTGTGCAGCCTCATCATAGTATGCTCTATCCTCTTTCTCATGGCTTCAGGAAGGCTATTGCTGAGAGGCATGGGAACCTCTGCTTGGCTAATATAAGTGTCCTTCATAAACCACCGTATGAACATCCAAAAGACTTGAAGCTCAGTGATGGTCGACTGCGTGTAGGATACGTGAGTTCTGACTTTGGGAATCATCCTACTTCTCATCTTATGCAGTCTATTCCAGGCATGCACAATCCTGATACATTTGAGATATTCTGTTATGCCCTGAGCCCACATGATGGCACAAACTTCCGAGCGAAGGTGATGGCAGAAGCCAATCATTTCATTGATCTTTCTCAGATTCCATGCAATGGGAAAGCAGCTGATTGCATCCATCAAGATGGTATACACATCCTTGTAAATCTGAATGGTTATACCAGGGGTGCTCGTAATGAACTCTTTGCTCTCAGGCCAGCTCCTATTCAGGCAATGTGGCTGGGGTACCCTGGGACTAGTGGCGCGCTTTTCATGGATTATATCATCACTGATCAGGAAACTTCACCTGCTGAAGTTGCTGAGCAGTATTCTGAGAAACTGGCTTATATGCCCCATACTTTCTTTATTGGTGACCATGCTAATATGTTCCCTCACCTGAAGAAAAAAGCCGTCATCGATTTTAAGTCCAATGGGCACATTTATGACAATCGGATTGTGCTGAATGGCATCGACCTCCAAGCATTTCTTGATAGTCTATCAGATGTGCAAATAGTCAAGATGAAATGTCCTGATGGAGAAGACAACGCAGACAGCAGTAATACAACTCTTAATATGCCTGTCATTCCTATGAATACTGTTGCAGAAGCAGTTATTGAAATGATTAACAGAGGACAAATTCAGATTACAATGAATGGATTCAATATTAGCAATGGACTGGCAACTACCCTGATCAACACTAAGGCTGCCACTGGAGAGGAGGTTCCCCGTACCATTATTGTAACCACACGTTCTCAGTACGGGTTACCGGAAGATGCCATTGTGTACTGTAACTTTAATCAGTTATACAAAATTGACCCATCTACTTTGCAGGTGTGGGCAAATATTCTGAAGCGTGTTCCCAATAGTGTACTGTGGCTGTTGCGTTTTCCAGCAGCAGGAGAAGCTAATATTCAACAGTACGCACAAAATATGGGCCTTCGCCCGAACCGTCTCATTTTTTCCCCTGTTGCTCCTAAAGAGGAACATGTTCGGAGAGGCCAGCTGGCTGATGTCTGCTTGGACACTCCACTCTGTAATGGACACACCACAGGGATGGACGTCCTTTGGGCAGGGACCCCCATGGTGACTATGCCAGGAGAGACTCTTGCTTCCCGAGTTGCAGCTTCCCAGCTCACTTGTTTAGGCTGTCTTGAGCTGATTGCTAAAAATAGACAAGAATATGAAGAGATAGCTGTGAAACTGGGAACTGATGTAGAATACCTGAAGAAAATTCGTGGCAAAGTCTGGAAGCAGAGAACATCTAGCCCTCTGTTCAACACCAAACAATACACGATGGAACTAGAGTGGCTCTATCTACAGATGTGGGAGCATTATGCAGCTGGCAACAAGCCTGATCACATGATTAAGCCTGTTGAAGTCACTGAGTCGGCCTAAATAATGACTGTGTGCCCAGGAGAATTACCCCTGTAGCTGAGCCTCAGCCTTCTGGGGGAAAGGGAACTACTTTTTCAATATCATGTTGCAGATGGGTGACACACAATGATAAGAAATAGCACAGCCAGACTTGCTTCCTGCATGATCATGACAGGGAGAGACACAAGAGATGGGAAACTGCTGTTCCACAAGGAGATTCCATCGAATTTTGCCGCAGCCAGGTGTCTGGAAGGTCTGGAAGGTAAGTCTGGAAGGTCTGATCTCCCTTGGTCTTCCAGGGGATGGATGGTTAGTGTGGAAGGGAGATAGAGATTGCCCAGCCGTTTTGTGATTATCATGGATGGATTGAGTCTTCTGAATTAATTTTTTTCTTTCTATTTTGGGTATTGGAGCTTTTAAAAATGTTTGGTTTCAGGTATTTTTATTCATGTGAAGTGTATATGATTCTCTTGAGATCAGGTGTTAAGCTGAAATATTCCTTGTTTTAGTTTCTGAACTCTACAGATAAATGGGGACTTTGCTGGTGTAGTCTTTTTCTAGGTTTTATAAACCGCTTGAGCCTGTGTCAGTCATTTTAGTGTCTGACATAACGTTTGGAACTCTCAGTGCTTTGTTGGTTTGTAGATGATGGCTTCAATTCTTCTTCTGGTCCGTTTCCTTCTTCCCTTCCCCCCACTTTAAAAATTCTCCTGTAACTTGGCTAACAAAAACCAAGTCTGATTCAAAACCTCCCAGAGTGTTTCTCTTAAACACATCATCTGGTGCCAAATGAAGATTCTTAGGAGTGCTTATTAATTATGAAGGGCACAGTTGTGGTACTGTGACTGATGATAATAATAATGGATTTTTGGCCTAGAGTTTTGTCCTATTTCACCAGTGTTTTACTGTTGACTGCCCCTCTATGCTGCTTCCAAAAGTGATAGTGTGTGATAAGATGTTTACTTTCATTTCTAAAGTTTGTTTTGTTTTAGGTGAGTCCTGTTCTTCCTTTTTCTTTCAGCAGAAATGAAATTCCAGGTAAGTATAAGTATTCAAATATTTGATCAGTAGTTCACAGTTATCTCCAGTACATTAAATAACTTTCATCAAAAAACATGTTATAGGTAAAAAGCTCTGAAGGACCAGCTATGTATATGATAATTATGTTTCAGGCCTTCTAGGGTATTATATATAATAACTTGTCTTCTGGTCGTGGTCTTGAAGTCTTTATGGATTCAGCCTCAGTAGTAGCGAACTGCACTGCTACTTGGTTTGGAGTACAAATTAGACTTTAACCCTCCTGGAGGTAGAGTTTTTGGTATTGAAAACCATAGGAATGAAATTATTGTATTTCAACAAAGGATCGAGGGCTTGAGGCTTAAACAAGCCAACATATGTGTGGGAAGCAGTCAGCCTTGAGAGCACCTTCGGACATGCCAGGCATGCCGCTGCTGCTCGAAGGGACTGTCCCTACTTGTTCCCCTCCTGGTTCCATTCCATGGGAGATAAATCACCAGGGCCCAGAAATCAGAAAGAAAGTAAAATGAGACAAGCAAAGCTGTCTCCCCCTGCACATGCAGGTTATTTTGGATGATTCTGGGTTTATGGGTTTTCTCCCAGGGAAGTTAACCTTGAGCCGAGACAGTCATTAGATAATGTAAACCACCGTCTGGCAACCTTCCCTTTTCTAGTCTATATAATCTGTACCTGTAGCATAATAAAACTTACCTTGCAACCATCAGTTGTCTTGGTCCTTCTGACCCCATTCGTCGGTGCTACTTCAGTTCCTTACCCCGTCCCTTCTGACCCTGGGCGGTGAAATCCTCTTTCTGAGGCTGGTCCATGGCAAGTGGCGCCCGAACAGGGACCTGAAGCGTGAAGGCAATTAAAAGGAAAAGAAAGTGCAGGTAAGAGAACCCTTATGCAAAATATGTGTGGCCACGAGTAAAAGTGAAACTAATAGAGGCATAAGGCAACAGTCAGAAGTAAAAGAAGATGGGGCAAAAGGGCTCAAAGGAGCGTGAATTATTTGCTCAGGTTTTACTTTCCATGCTTATAGCTCGGGGTAATAAAGTTTCTACCTCACAGTTGACTGAATTTTGGCAGCATATCCATGATGTATCTCCCTGGTTTCCTGACGGCGGCTCTGTGACACAGAAATCTGGCAGAAAGTTGGAGAAGATTTAAAAAATTATTATGAGTCTCGAGGGCCTACTCATACTGCTGTTGTTACATTTAGTTTGTGGAATCTGATAAAAATATGTTTAGGTTCTTCTCATGATAGTGTTGATTTGAATGTAAAGTCAGAAAAACATAAGCCTCTGACAGAAGACAAGACTGTATTATCAGCTACTGTGTCGCCACTTCCTAAACCAAAAGAGCTAATTAATTTAAATATTTCAGATGAAGAGGAACATTTTGACTTAACCGATGAGGCTTTTAAACATAAAAGAGAGAGAGAAAAAAAACATAAAAGAGAGAATCACCCTGAGGATGATTTTCTAATGGCTATGATAGATAAGTCAGTGAAAAAGCTGCAAATTAGTAAGGACTGTCTTCCTCAAAAATCTACATCTGTAAAAATGGTCAGTCTCTTGCAACGTGCTGTATAAGCAGCAATAAAACGAGGAGAAGATCCTATTTTCTGTTGTCCTGTCATAGAAAGACCTGATCCTAATAATCCTCAACAGGCTATTAGGGAGCATCAGGCTCTTCCTTTTAAAGTTTTGAAAGATTTAAAATCTGCTTGTGCTCAGTATGGGCCCACTGCTCCTTTTACTACTGCTATGGTTGACACTATTGCAGGAGAAGCTCTTTCCCCCGCTGATTGGAAGTCTATTGCACGAGCTTGTTTAAATGGTGGAGATTATTTAATATGGAAGTTTGATTTTTATGAACGGGCTGCTGAACAAGCAGAAAAGAATGCTACCCATGCTATTCCAGTGGATTATCATACGCTGATTGGGGAAGGACCATATATTTCTTTACAAGATCAATTAACTTATACCTTTGTTGCTTATCCTCAAATAAATCATTTGGCATTACAAGCCTGGAGGAAATTACCTTCTACACACAAAACTGAGGATCTTTCAAAAATGAGACAGGGACCTGATGAACCATATGCTGATTTTGTAGATAGATTGTTACAGGCGGTGGGGAGACTCATTGTGGATGGACTCACTGGTACAATTGTAGTTAAGCAACTTGCTTTTGAAAACGCTAATAATGCAGGTCAGGCTGCGATTCAACCTTGGAGAAAACGGGGAACACTGGAGGATTATATTCGCCTTTGTGCAGACATTGGGCCTGCTTATATACAGGGTGCTGCAGCATTAACTAAAGTGGGGTTTAAAAACAATCAAAAGAGAACAAAGACTAGCTTTCAATGCGGAAAGGCAGGTCATTTTGCTGGAGAATGTGGATCTTTTCATTGTAACCCTGCTCCTTCCTTCCCTACTCAAAAACCTCCAGATGGTCCGAAAATCCCTGGTTTATGCCCTAAATGCAATAGGGGAAAACGTTGGGCATGAGATTGTCGCTCAGTGGCCCACAGGGATGGGACACCACTGTCGGGAAACTCCTCCCGGGGCCTTCCCCGGCCCCAACAAATAATAGGGGCAACATCTGTGTATCCTCCTCAAACTATCAATCAGACATTAACCAAAAACAAAAACATACAATATCTTCGCTCTCCAGAGCAACAGCAGGAAGCACAGGACTGGACCTCAGTTCCTCCGCCCGATATGTATTAACTCCTGCAATGGGTCCTCAGGCCCTCTCTATGGGCATCTATGGACCTTTACCCAAGGGTTTGATTGGACTATTATTGGGAAGAAGTAGTGTCGCCATGAAGGGTTTAACTATTATGCCAGGACTCATAGACTCTGACTACGAAGGAGAAATAAAAATCATGGCACAAACTATTAAAAATATAATAACGATTTCCCCTGGTGATAAAATTGCACAATTGCTACTTTTGCCCTTTGTACCTCATGGACAAATTTTACAACATCAAAAGAGAGAAACAAAGGCTTTTGGATCATCTAGTGCTGCCTACTGGATTCAGAAGATAGGGAAAGAACGTCCAGAAATGAAATGAGCCATGAATGGAAAGGTTTTTTCAGGTTTGTTAGACACTGGAGCTGATGTCTCTGTTATGACGCAGATGCACTAGCCTAAACATTGGCCCGTTAGTCCTATTATTACAGAACTTCAAGGAATAGGACAGAGTTCTTCTCCTATGCCAAGTAGTCAGTTATTATTATGGCAAGATAGTGAGGGCCATTCAGGATACTTCCAGCCTTATGTTTTGCCTGGGCTGCCTTTAAACCTCTTGGGCCAAGATATATGAAAAGAAATGGGAGTATTACTTTATAGTCCAAATTCTCACGTCTCTAATATGGTGTTGGATCAAGGATTTCTTCCCACAAAAGGGCTGGGAACAAATCAAAAAGGAACTGTCTATCCTATTGATGTGAAAATAAAAAGTGATAGACAAGGTTTGGGTTTTTCTTAGGGGCCTTGGATTCTCCTCCACTCACTGCTGGTCCAATTACTTGGCTGAGTGATGACCCTGTATGGGTGGACCAATGGCCCCTCACAAAGGAGAAATTAGAAGCTGCAGAACAATTAGTACTGGAACAATTAGGGCATTTAGAAATTTGCAATAGTCCTTGGAATACTCCTATTTTTATTATCAAGAAAAAGTCTGGAAAATAGAGGTTATTACAGGGTCTAAGAGCTGTTAATAAAACTATGCTAATAATGGGAGCTCTTCAACTAGGCCTACCCTCTCCAACAGCCATACCACACAATTATCATCTTTTAGTTATAGATTTAAAGAGTGTTTTTTCACTATTCCTTTGTTTCCTGAAGATAGAAAACATTTTGCTTTTAGCTTGCCTTCCTTAAATTTTAAGGAACCCATGAGGAGATTTCAATGGAAAGGGCATGCCTCAGGGCATGGCAAATAGTCCTACATTATGCCAAATATATGTGGCTCAGGCCTTAACTCCTGTGAGAAAAAGGTTTCCAACGTTATATCTCATACATTATATGGATGATATACTTTTAGCCACTGATAATATTTCTTGATTAGAGACTGCTGCTCAATTTTTACAACAATCCTTACAATCATTTGGCCTGGTCATTGCCTCAGAAGAAATTCAAAGACAATCTCCATTTTTCTATTTGGGAAAATATATTGATAACTCTACCATTAGGCCTCAAAAACTGCAAATTCGAGTTGATAATTGAAAAACATTAAATGATTTTCAAAAATTACTTGGAGATATTAATTGGCTAAGGCCTTCCTTAGAACTTACTACTGCTCAGTTAGAGCCTTTATTTGATATTCTTAAAGGTGACTCAGATCCTTCTACTTCACGCTCTATGACTCCAGAGGATTTCAAGCTTTCCAAATAGTTAATAGAGCTATCAGCTCTGCACAATTAACTCGAATACATACTCACCTGCCCATGTCTTTAGTTGTTTGTCCAACACCTCATGTGCCTACTGCCATCTTATGGCAAACTGTTGGAATTATTGAATGGATTCCTATGAAAACTCCATCCTCTAAAGTTATTAACCCTTATTATGAACTTATTATTAAGTTAATAATGCAAGGTAGAACTAGATGCTTACAACTTATAGGTATAGAACCTTCTCAAATTATTATCCCTTATTCAGTTAGTCAACAAAATTGGCTTTTTCAACATAGTAATGAATGGGGTCTTGTTCTTGCAGGATTTTCAGGTACCTTGGAATGCCATTAGCCTGCTGATAAATTGATCCAATTCAGCAAACTTAACTCTTATATCTTTCCTTCTATAATTAGGCAACAGCCTATTCCTCATGTACCTTTGGTTTTTACAGACGGTTCTTCTTCAGGAGTGGCTACTGTAATCGTTGACGACGGAACAAAACTCATTAAACAAACTTCCTTGACTTCAGCTCCACGTGTTGAACTGTATGCTGTCATTATGGCTTTTAAACATTTGCCTTCTATATCTTTTCATTTGTTTTCTGATAGTAAATATCTTATTAGCTTATTATTTCTTCTGGAGACTGCAACCAGAGGATATACTAATGACCCTGAATTATCATCCTCTTTTCGTTTACTTCAACAGCTTATTCGTTCCCACGATGGTCCTGTTGCAGCTCTGCATATCGTGCTCATTCTAACTTGTCTGGTCCATTGTCTAAAATGAATGCGACTGCAGATGTTTTAACTCGATCTAAACGTGATCTTTATCCTGTGCATTTTCCTCCCAAAAATAAAGTTAAAGTTACTCTTCCTCCTCAATCTCTTTTCCCTAAAGCAGGACATATCCCAATTTACCGTCCTCCTCCTTTCCGTTCGTCATGCTGTCAAGAATGGCTAAGGTATTGCATTCATTATCTTCATACTGTTGGTACTCATGGTCCATGTCCTGGACACCCTCATATTATGGTAAGTTATGATCAAACTGCTTCACGAGCAGCACAACAGTCGCATGCTTTACACCATCAGTCGGCGGCTACATTACGCAAACAATTTTCCCTTCCTCGTGGAGCCGCCCGACAAATTGTTAAGCAATGCCCACAGTGCTTACCTCACCTTCCTGTTCCACATTATGGTGTTAATCCTCGTGGATTATTACCTAGTCATTTATGGCAAATGGATGTTACTCATATCCCGTCTTTTGGGAAATTACAGTTTGTTCATGTCACTATTGATACTTATTCTGGTTTCCTCTGTGCTACAGCACAGACCCGAGAAGCTACTAAACATGTTATCACTCATTTATCACACTGTTTTGCTTTCATGAACCTTCCCAAAATTATTAAAACAGATAATGGGCCCACTCACACTAGTGTTGCTTTTGCAACATTTTGTAATTCATTACAAATTACCAATATTACAGGCATTCCATATAACCCTCAAGGACAAGGTATTATACAACGTGCAAATAGACCTTTAAAGCTAACTATTGAAAAAATAAAAATGGGGGAATTATATAGAACAACACTACATAACCTTATAAATCATGCTCTGTTTATTTTAAATTTTCTCACTGTTGACAGGGGAAAGGTTGGTGGCTGAGCCAAGATTGGCATTTCAATCTCTGGAGGTCCTCGGGAAAGATCCGCTAACCAGCACTTGGCGTGGTCCTGATCCTGTGTTGATTTGGGGACGTGGTCACGTGTATATTTCCCAGATCAGCTCCTGGACCTCTCTGGCTTCCTGAGCGCTTGCTTAGTCAAGCAAATAGATGGCTCGCCACAGCTCACAACTAGTTCAGAAGATGAAGAAGCTCTGCATCTCTCCTGAAAATTTGACAGTGTTGATTCAGCAAAAGAAGAAGAAGAGGAGACCACTTGCCAGGACGACTCAAAGGAGTGATGTTCCAACTTGGGGACAAATTAAACAATTGGTTTCACGAGCTCAAGAGTTAGTGAAACAACAGAATAATCCTGTTACACCTGTGACTTTATTTTTGGCTATGTTGGCAACCATTTCATGTGTTCCCTCTGTTAATGCAGCAACTTACTGGGCCTATGTACCTGATCCTCCACTATTAAAACCCATATCTTGGTCTGAAGCAGAGTTTCCTGTATTTTACAATGATATTCTTTATGGGCCTCTTATTGGGAATATAAAACAAATCAATATGTCTGTAAATTATACTAACTGGTTTAGTACCTATCCTGTCCGTCTTAGCCCATTGAATCTGGAAACTGGATGTGTAAAGGCTATAGTTATGAGCATACAGATGTTTATGAGGGAACGGATCAATCAATTAGTTTGTCAGGCTCTCCAGGCATCCTTCGTTTTACAGGAACCAACATTACTCTTACATGCCCGGCTACCAGCCGACGAGAGGATCTTAAGGATACCATCATTTGCTATAAAAATGGGCAACCTATTAATATTAGAGGTCGAATCTCATACGCCTCACCGCTTAGGGATTCCGCTATTACTGTAGCCAAGGTTACAGGTGAAGATTCAGGAAATTATTTGTGTATGAAGCGTTTACTTGGAGGACAAGGGATACTTATGGCTGGACATATGGTTACTATTCTTAAGAGAAAATCAAAAAATCACTTTCCTCCTTTTATGACCATTAACTTTCCTGGATCCAATTTTGAATGTTGCAATGCATCTTGGAATAATAACCAAATATGGTGTACTATAGATTATACCAAGGGGTAAATTCTTATCTCTTCTATTCCCGTCATAGATAGGTTTATCGCATTTCAAAAGAACTGGGATATATGGAAACTAGCTCTAACTTATTCCAATACACCTGTTATAACTTGTGTTGCTCCTCCATATACACTTTTTTTTTTTTTTTTTTTGGTGGTACGCGGGCCTCTCACTGCCGCGGCCTCTCCCGCTGCGGAGCACAGGCTCCGGATGCGCAGGCTCAGCGGCCATGGCTCACGGGCCCAGCCGCTCCACGGCACGCGTGATCCTCCCAGACCGGGGCACGAACCCATGTCCCCTACATCGGCAGGTGGACTCCCAACCACTGTGCCACCAGGGAAGCCCCATATACACTTTTGATTGGTTCTATTAACATTGGTAATTCTTCCAAAGGAGGATATAGTATTAGCTGTGTTCATTGTATTTTTACAGTTGTATGTTCCCTTCTGCAGGGACACAATCTGTGCTTATACTAAAGTAACCCATATATGTTATGGCGCCTGTACATCGGAGAGAACCTTGGTATGAAGATACTGGAGTACAGGCATGGGTGGAACTCTCTAAAGCCTTGCAGAGAAGGAGACGCTTTATTGGGTGGCTAATAGTAAGTTGACTTGCCTTGGCTGCTCTGTCTGCTACCGCGGCTACTGCCCGTCTTGCTCTTTCACAGAGTATTAATCATGCTCACTTTGCTGATCAATTATCTCAAAATACCAGTCTTGCTTTATCTTTACAAAGTCACATAGATTTACAGATGAGTAACAAGTTAGATGAATTTAAAAACTCAATTTGGGGGACTGGAGATCAGATGGCAGCATTAAAATTGAGGATGCGTTTAGCTTGTCATGAAAAGTATACATGGATTTGTGTTACTCCTTACAAGTACAATGACTGTATTTGGGAATGGGAAAAAGTAAAAATGCATCTGCTGAGCGTTTGGTCAGATAATAATATTAGTCTTGATCTTAAGAAATTAAATGCTGAAATTCAGGATATACAAAACGCACATCTTGATGATATTTGGCAAGAAGATATAATTAAAACTTTACTGGACCATTTAAAGTGGTTAAACCCTCAGTCGTGGATTACTGGAGGGTTGTCAGGATTTATTACCCTGGCCATAATTTGCCTATTATTGATAATAATCTTCTCATGTCTGTTTCGTATCCTCATGCAACAATATACTACTCTCGGCACTACGCTTCATGGAATTCTTTTGCAGCAAAAATTAAAAAATAGAGAAGGGGGAACTGAGGGAAACAGTCAGCCTTGAGATCAGGCTACGGACATGCCAGGCATGCCGCCGCTGCTCGAAGGGACTGTCCCTACTTGTTCCCCTCCTTGTTCCATTCCATGGGAGATAAATCAGCAGGGCCCAGAAATCAGAAAGAATGTAAAATGAGACAAGCAAAGCTGTCTCCCCCCTGCACATGCAGGTTATTTTGGATGATTCTGGGCTTATGGGTTTTCTCCCAGGGAAGTTAACCTTGAGCCGAGACAGTCTATAGATAATGTAAACCACCATCTGGCAACCTTCCATTTCTAGTCTATATAATCTGCAACCGTAGCATAATAAAACCTGCCTTGCAACCATCAGTTGTCTTGGTCCTTCTGACCGCATTCGTCGGTGCTACTTCGGTTCCTTACCCCGTCCCTTCTGACCCTGGGCGGTGAAGTCCTCTTTCTCCGGCTGCTCCGCGGCACACATGAATAGACGTTTCTGTCTTGCTGTCCTGCACACGTGCCGTCTAGTGACAGGTATTGTGTCTGATGGTGGTGTTGTACATTCTGTCTTTCCGAAGCGCTGAGGCAGGGCACCTGTTCTGTAGTTGCAGCTGATGCCTGAAGGTATCCTAGCTGACAAATTATTGATGAATGAGAACTTGAATTTCTAAAGATTAGTACTGTTAACCAGAATCTGAGCAAGGAGTCTCAAATGTAATTCTTAGCCAGAATTACATGTTAATGAACCATTTAACAGTGTAAATCGAGGAACATCAGTGTAGGGATTTCTTTTCATTTATTTTTTACCTGTTTGAAATATCAGTTAAAGGTTGGCAGCTTGGTTGCGGACGAACGGTCGTTTGAAGTTCACCAAACTACTTAATGTGGAATAGGATAACAGACTTCCAACGCCCTCAAGGCTGTGATCTTGCAGCCATTTTACACAGCACGTCATCATCCTATAGGGATGAACCTTTCCCTGGCCCGAAAAGTAGCCTCTCTGTTGAAGCTTTGCTTATTGGAACAGGCTTTTGTTTCCAGGTTACATGTCTGTGGAAGACTTAATTCTGAATAGAGATATAGATATTACTGGAAACTAATTGTTTTTCTATTATACTCTGCTTTATCAAAAAAGTAAAACATTTAAATTGTGCTACAAAAATTCAGATGTTGTCTTGCGATCTTTAAACAATAAATGAATGATTTGCCCTTAAAAAAAAGAATTAAGCAGTTAAGCTGTTGGTCCCACATCAGACAAATCATCCTTATACCTCCTGTCAATATTGTTAACAGAGACTGTTTTTTTATGAATCCTTATGATCCCGTGATTCTTTCTTTCACGTTTCAGGGCACAGCAGGTGAGAGAGTGGATTTGTTAAACTGGGTGGGTTTATCCTTCTTTTATGCGTTCATGCAATTTTATGTTCATTTACTTACTATACACATATGGCAATAGAAGCTGCTAAAGCAATCATTGCTATTGTGCAAAACAACAAGGCACAGAAGCAGATGTCTTATTTCCGAGATTTCTCCCCCCTGGATTATTGTGATTAAAGATACTTTCCCGCAATTTCCTGGAGAGGACAAGGGGCTACTCGCTGGAGGTTTTTTAATGACTTGGAGAAAGGCTCAAATATGCCCCCATTATGGTAATCCACCCCAGGGGCAAACCACACAAGAATATTATGAAGTTATTTTATTTTTCTATCCTTGCAAAGGTAATACTCAGCTCATTAGAATATGAAAACTATACTGTCAAATTTCAGAATGACATGGATGAAGAAAACCACCAAAGTGGCATCATATCATGTGTGTTATAGTTGTATTGACTCTATTGACTATGTTGTGTTCACAATGTATTGTGTAACTATATATTGAAAAGGCAAAATGCTGTACCTTATTTCAGAGAAAATAATTATGTTGGCAAACCCCAAACTGTACATTGTAGATGGGTCCTAGGAAAAGAAGATTTAATTCATAGTGGACAAGAGGTTAGCTTCTGTTTTCAGCCATGTGCTATTTCAAGAATTAAACATCATGAATAATACAGGATATAAGAGGAATAGTCTAAAGACGGAAAAGCACATTTTGATTAGGAAAGAGAATTTAAGGCTTAAGTCTATTTTTTTTTAAGGAAAACTGCCTTATTACTATGAGATAAGAAAATTGTTTCCTTCTTTTCTTCCTTGCTTTCTTCTTCTTCTTCTTTTCTTTAACCTTTTTTACTTTGGATATTTGGATATTTGACCTCTAAGCTGAGATGACTGGAAATGCCTCCTCTGGGCACTAAATGCTGACATCTCCTGATAAGAGGGAAGCTGCAAAGTAGAAGAATTGAAGGTCAGTATGTTGATATTGGTCTCCAGCACATTGATGTACATTTGTGTATTGGGGAAGGGGAGTGAAGCTTGAGAGTGGGCCAGTGGGGAGGGGTAAATATTTTGTGATGCTGTCTACCTATGGGCTGATAAAGTTTACAGCTGCATTAGGAGGACAAGCATTACCATTAGCATGAAAAGTAGGGCAGACGTCATTTGCAAAAGCTTCTAGCCATACACATAGGGAAATACATAAATGATACACCTTATTGCATTCACCCATTCACCCTCCCCTGTTCACGCTAATTGGAAATTTCTATCCATTTCAGAGAAGTAACACAACTATCAATCATTTTCCCTGGCACGAATCTTCCAGGAGGAAGAAAATGGAACACGCCTAGCAGCAGAGCTCACGCACTAGCCCATGTGTCTTAGATTTAATATCTGATCACTAGCTGGATTGAAGCCAAGAGGTGGTTCACAAAGTTGCTGCATATTAGAATCACCTGGGGAACTCTGAGACCTCACCGTGCCCAGGCTCCTCCCTACACCTACTGAATCAAAATCTCTGGGGCTGGGACCCAGACACCAAAGTTTCTCTTAAAAGCTCTTTAGGGGAAGGGATATGGGAACAGATGTATATGTATAACTGATTCAGTTTGTTATAAAGCAGAAACTAATTTAAAAATATATTTAATACTAAAAAAAAAAAAAAGCTCTTTAGGTAATTCATACGAGCAGCAAAGCTTGAGAACCAGCCCAATAACGGGAACAAACGTATTTCACACAGATAAAGTGGGGCAATTCATATGTTAAAAGAACATGAATATATATATATATATATATATATATATATATATCTTTTTTTCTCTTTATTCTGTTTGTGTTTCAAATAGGCTTTTTTTTTCCTTCTGCAAAAAGCATTATTGTTTCCATTTGGTCCAAGGCTTGGGAGAGGGCTCCAGGGCGGTTACAAAGCTGCCTAGTGGCTGCAGAGCTGGGCTTCAGGCAGAAGCTCTGACGCCAGAGGGGCTCCTCAGAGGCCGCTGGACTTCAGAGACTCCTGTTTGTGCTCGAGCGTGAGCCTTTTGAAAAGATACTCGCCCAGCACAGCCTGCGGACCAGCCAGCCTGCGGAGGTTGGTCAGGTGGTTGCCCATCTTCTTGATGAGTTTCAGCTGCTCCTCCAGGAAGCGGCTCTCCAGGAAGTCACAGAGGTGCGAGTCTGCGCGGGCAGGACCCAGGGCACGCAGATCCGATAGTGCCTGGTTCAGGTTCTTCTCCCTAAGAATGGCGGCTTGCACAGTGTCCTGGGTTTTACCCCACTCATCTTGAGAAGGCTTCCGCGCATCCTGGAAGAGGGCGCGGCCGCAGCACTTGTTTTGCATTTTCAAGAGTCGCTGGGCGCCCTCACACTTCTCTTCAGCCAGTTGGCGAAAACTGTGGCCCGCATTGTCCAGAGTCCCACTGTTGCTGTGGAAATAGAAGCTTAGAGAGAGGTAAGTGTCCACAGATGCATGTTGAACAGGCGGTGGATGGCGCCCTCCACCTCGATGGAATAATTCTGACGGACCTGGGAACTCGTGGTTGATCAGTGATAAGGAGCTAAGCTCCAAAAACGGTGTTGGCCTGTCCTGGAGGCTGAGGATAGCTGAGTGGCTGATTCCAAAGGTTGCGGCAGGAAGAAATGTTGGAGGGTGGTCGGGGGCTGGAGCAAGGAGCGTCCCTGGGTCTGTTCATTCCAAACACCGTTGAAGCCAAAGACAGATCTGCAGGACTGCCGAGTGCACTGCCTCAAATAGGCTTTGATATAAATGAACAAGAAGTCCAAGCAAGGACAGAACTTACCCTTCCCCCCACCAAAATAGCTGGTGATACTAGAATCTAGATCTGGGAGGGGATTCTTCCATTACTTTAACATTCCAAGCCACTAGAGCAGTGGTTCTCAAAGTATGGTCACCTTGTAAGCAAGCAGTACCCTATGGGGCCTTCCTAGGACAGACCCATCCCCCATAGCCTCTGCTGTAGTTCCTCTCTGAAGTCCTCAGATAATAGTATCTCAGGCATATTTCTTGAGTTTTCAGATGCTAAAAACCACCACCCAATGGAAGAAATTAACTCTTTGATGATCATGAGCACACAGCCCCCAGACCTTCTGGCACCTCAGGATGGATAATGTTACCTGCCCTGTGGCCTCAACATCAGCCAGTCAGATGATTGTGCACGAGCTGATCACATTCCCTGGGACGTCCCTCCCTCACATGGCCTTTAAAAATGCTTTGCTGAAATCCTTTGGAGATTTCAGGGTTGTTGGAACACGGGCCACCCCTCTCCTTGCTCGATCCTGCAATAAACCTTTCTCTGCTCCAGACTGCAACCTTTCGGTTTGTTTGGCCTCACTGTGCTTCAGACACACGAACGTGCATTCGGTAACAACCTGGCCAGCTTTACCAGCGTCCCCTGATAATGTGTCAGATATTCAAGTTTTAGGGCCCTGTCCCAGCCCTATGGAATCAGCAACTCTAGCGGGGCTCAGTGATCTCTGTTATAACTGGCCCTCCAGATGATTTTTATTCACCTTAAAGTTTGAAAATATCTGCATTGTCAGCTGCCAAAGCGTCCACCAGCAGGTGAAGGGGAGAGACGCCTGGAAAAGATAGGGAGTAGCCAAGGCAAGTACAGCAGCATTTGCCGTGGTGGTAATGGAGAATGCCTTTTCTCCACTGGTTGGCCCAGACGAGTATCTGGGGGCAGTGGCAGGGTTATTTAGGATGCTTTACATTTCAATGTAGAGTGACCTCTGTCCTGGTTTGCCAGGGACTTCCCCTGTGTGAGCACTTAAAATCTCATCCTGGCAAACCCCTTAGCCCTGGATTTGAAGAACTTAGGAAATAACATGAAATTTAGGGGAAACATGATCTAGGTTTTGGGCAAGTCACAAGTGCTAATTAAAGCTAAGCAAGTATGGACAACATCTAGCCTTCTTTACCCCTTTGCAGGAAGGTAAATCTGATTGGGTGAAAGAACTTATTGTTAAGAAATCTTTGTAGAAACATCCCCTTCAGCTTAGTCCGCTGGTTCTCACTTCGCTAGACAATGGCATCGTCTGAGGAGATTTTAAATGATTTTATTGGTTTAGGATGACCAACTGTTGGTGTGAGGGTTTTTAAAAAGTGCTTCAGATGATTCTAATGTGCAGCCAAATTTAGGTGCCACTGCTTAAGCTTTTGAACCGCTGCTACATATTTTCACCTCATCTTCCTATGAGAATATCCAACTGTAGTTGGTTTGTTTTTTTTTTCTTTTTCTTTTTTTAACTGTCTTATTATAAGATATAACTGTCTTAAATAAGATTGAATGTACAGAAAATCCTGCTAGTCCATCTGGTATAGCTGGATCCTTAGAATAATATCGTTAAGATATATACCATTTAAGTATTGTGATTGGCCTTTTAAAAATTAACATATGCATTGAATTAATACCATCTGTTTTGAAGCTGTCATGTTGGGTAGCTATACCTCTAATCTGCTGCCATTGCTAAATATCTGGACACCTCTTATTAGGAATTGCTTTTAAACATCTTTCGGGGTTAAAACCAAGATTGCTGTATTATTTGTACTGGGACCACAAAAACCTCACAAAGGTCCCCCGCTGTACTTTCTACCCCCATCTCTAACCCTTGGCAACTTCTAATCTGTTCTCCATCTCCACAGTTTTGTTACATATTGAATAATATGTAAATATCTTCATGAATTACTTCATCTTCGGAGATTGGCTTTTTAAAATTTTTCCCTCGGCATCATTCCCTTGAAGTTCATTTCAATTTTTGCATATATTAATAATTTGTTCCTTTTTGTTGCTCAGTAGTATTCTATCATAAGATTTTATCACAATTTGTTTCAACATTCATCCATTGAAAGACATTTGGGTAGTGGCCAGTTTTGGGCTGTTATAAATAAAACTGCTATGAACATTTATGTGTAAGTTTCTGTGGGAACTTAATGAAGTTTTTGTTTCTTTTGGATAAATGCTCAAGAGTACAATTACTGTGTTGTAGGGTGAATCTACTTTTAGGATTAAAAGAGACTGTCAAGCTGTTTCTCAGAGTGGCTAAACCATTTTATTTTCCCACCAGTGATGTGATATCATTTTTCTATGTACTCACCAGCATTTGATGTTGTCACTATCCTTTAATTTTCGTTATTCTCTGATATCTCATTATGGTCTTAATTTGCATTTCCCTAATGGCTAATGATGTTGAGCATCTTTTCATGTGCTGCTTTGCCATGTGTATATTCTCTTCCATGAAATGTCTGTTCCTGTCTTCTGCCTATTTTCTACTTGGGTTTTTTTAAGTTGTTTGGAGAGTTCTTTGTATATTATAGATACAAGTCATTTGTCTCATGTGGGATTTTCAAATATGTTTTCCCACTGTGTAATTTGAGTTTTCATCCACTTAAAATGATCTTCTATGAAGCCTTTTTAACTCATTTTGATGAGATCCAATTTATCAATTTTTGCTTTTATTGATCATACTTTCGGTGTCAAGTCTAAGAATTATTCACGTAGTTCTAGATGCCAAAGATTTTCTCCTATTTTTTTTTCTCAAAATGTCCTGCTTTTACATTGAAGATTATGATCCACTTTGATTTAATTTTTGTGTAAGGTGTGGAGGTTTAGGTTAAGGTTCATTTTTTGTTTGTTTGTTTTTGTCGAGGGATGTCCAACTGTTTCAGTACCATTTTTTGAAAAGTCTATTCTTCCTTGATAGCTTTCACACTGCTCTCAAAAACAAGTTAAATGTATTTATGTCAGTCTATTTCTGGGTTCTCTATTCCATTCCATTAATCTGTGTATCTACCCTCCATCATTACTGCAAAATCTTGAAATTGGGTAGATGAATTCCTCCCATTTTAATCTTCCTTTACAAATTGTTTTAGCTATTCTTCAGCCTCTTCTTACCATATAAATCTTAGAATAAGCTTGTCTATATCCACAAAAACCTTGAGGGCATTTTAAGAGTAACTCTGTTAAGCCTCTTAACTTGGGGAGAATTGACCTCTTTATTATGTTGTGTTTTCTAATCCATGGACAAGGTATGTCTCACTATTTGTTTGGGACTTTTACATTTTTCTTCATCAGCATTTTGTAATTTTTAGTATAGAGGACCTATAAATGTCTTATTGGGCTTATATTTAAGTATTTATTTAGGTCAGTTGTAAATGGCATCACATATTTTTATTTAAGCTTCTACACATTTGTTATTAATATATAATTTGATAAAACTGTGTTGATTTGTACTCTAAAACATTTACAAACTAATATTATTTCTCAAGCTTTTTGTGGATTCCTTGGTATTTTCTCCATTTAGATTATCATCTCCTCTTCAGATACCGTTTTACTTTTCCTTATTTAATATAGTAGTATATATTACTATTCAACATTCAGTAGGATATATTCCTTCCTATTCAACGTAGTAGGAATAGTCCTTTTATCTTTTAAATAAATGTTTTAAAAATTTAACTTTTAAATTTATGTATTTATTTATTTTTGCTTTATTTTCTTACTAGAACCTCCATTAATATATTTAATAAAAGTGGTGAGGGCAGATATCGGTGCCTTGTTTCTGATCTTACAGAGAAAGCATTCAGTCTTTCACAGTTAAATATAATGTCGGTATAGGTTGTTTGTAGATCCTCTTGATGAGTTTCAGTATGTTCCTTTTCTATTCCTAGTTTTCTTGGGGGTTTTTTTCTTCTTTTTTTAAATTTTTTAACTTTATTTTTATTTTTTACAACTTTATTGGAGTATAATTGCTTCACAATGGTGTGTTAGTTTCTGTTTTATAACAAAGTGAATCAGTTATACATATACATATGTTCCCATATCTCTTCCCTCTTGCGTCTCCCTCCCTCCCACCCTCCCTATCCCACCCCTCCAGGCAGTCACAAAGCACCAATCTGATCACCCTGTGCTATGCGGCTGCTTCCCACTAGCTATCTACCTTACGTTTGGTAGTGTATATATGTCCATGCCCCTCTCTCGCTTTGTCACAGCTTACCCTTTCCCCTCCCCATATTCTCAAGTCCATTCTCAAGTAGGTCTGTGTCTTTATTCCTGTTTTACCCCTAGGTTCTTCATGACATTATATATGTGTTAGCATACAGTATTTGTCTTTCTCTTTCTGACTTACTTCACTCTGTATGACAGACTCTAGGTCTATCCACCTCATTACAAATAGCTCAATTTTGTTTCTTTTTATGGCTGAGTAATATGTCATTGTATATATGTGCCAAATCATGAATGGGATTGGATTTTGTCAAATGCGTTCTCTGCATTAATGGATAGGATCACATGACTTTTCCCTCTTAATCTATTGGATATGGTAAATTACATTGTTTGATTTTCAAATATTTAACCAACTTTGCATAACTGGAATAAATACCACTTGGTCATGATATATTATTCTTTTTATATATTTCTGGATTTAATTTGCTAATATCTGGCTGAAGATCTTTACAGGCAATTTCATAAAACATATTGGTCTATAGTCTTCTTCTTTTTATACTATTCCTGTCTGGTTTTGGTATCAAGGTAATACTGGCTTCATAAAATTAATTAGGAATGGTTCCCTCTACTTCTATTTCTTATCAAATCATGTAAAATTGGTTTTCATTCTTTAAGTCTTGGGTAAAAGTGAAACATCTAAGCCTGAATATTTCTTTTGGGAGTTTTTATATGAAAAATCAGTGTTTCTAATGGTTACAGGAAAATTGAGATTATCTATTTCATCTTGGCTGAGTTTGGGTAGTTTTGGGTGTAGAAGAATTGGCCCATTTCATCTACATTTTTGAATTTAGAGTGTAGACTTGTTCATAATAACTTGTCCCTTATTAACCTGCAGGATATGTCATGGTATCCCGGGTTGCATATCTGATATCTGTGATTTGTGCCATCTCTGTTTTTACCTTTATCAGTCTTGCTAGATCTTTATTGATTAAATTGTTTATTTCCAAGAACCAGCCTTTTGTTTCATTGGTTTTCCCCCCCATTTTCCTGTTTTCAGTTTCATGGATTTCAGTTTCATCTTTATTATTTCCTTCTTTCTGCTTGTTTAGTGTTTTTTCCTCTTCCTTTTTTACTATTGTAATATAGAAAATGAGATTATTGCTTTGAAATATTTTATTTCCCAATTTAGTTCTATAAACTTCCCTTTTAGCATTACTTTCACTTCATTCCACAAACTTTGATCTGTTATATCTCCATTTTCTTTTATTCTATGCATTAAAAATTTTTTCCTTGACGCTGTCTTTTTTACCCATGAGTTCTTTGGAATTGTGATGTTTAGTTTTCATGTGATTGAAGATTCTCCTGTTGTCTTTCTGTTATTGATTTCTAGTCTGATTCCATTATGGCTAGAGAACTCTATGATTTTAATTCTTTTAAATCTGCTAATGTTATTTTATCACCCAATATATGGTATATGAGTGAATGTTCCACAGACACTTGAATATGTATTCTGCTCTTATTGAGTGTGTTCTTTAAATGTCAGTTATGTCTTGTTGATTGATGATGTTTTCAGCTCTTCCATCTCCTTGCTGATTTTTCTGTCTGGTAGTTCTATAAATTGCTGTGTTGACGTCTCAAATAATAATTGTGGATTTAAAATTTTCTCCTTTTACTACCTTTTTCAGTGTTTGCTTCATGTATTTTGAAGTTCTGTTGTTTGGTGCACACACATTTCATATCACTAGGTCATCTAGGTGGATTATTCCTGTTATCTTTATGTAATGACCCTGTTTGCCCCTAATAATTTCCTTTGCTCTGAAATCTACTTTATCTGATATTAATTTATCCATTCCTGCTTTTTCTGATTAATGCTCACATGATATATCATTTTCATCCTTTTACTCTGAACTACCTATATCAGGATGTTTAAAGTAAGCTTCTTATAGACAGTATATACTTGGATCATGCTTGTGATTTTTTAATCTACTCTTCCAATCTCTGTCTTTGACTTGGTTACTTAGATCATTTACATTAATGTAATTATTGCTATGTTAAAGATTAGGTCTACCATTTTATTTTTTGTTTTGTCTTTTACCTTAGTTTCTGAATCTTGTGTTTCTCTTATTTTGCCTTCTTGTGGGTTACTTAAACATTTTTTAATAAGCCCATTTTAATTAATTTATTTATAATCATGTGTGTATACTGTGTGTATAGTTTTCTTAGTGGTTGCTTTTGGCATTACAGTATACATATGTAACTTATCATAGGCTACTAGAATCAGTGTTTTATGACTTCAAGTGAAGTTTCAAAATTTTACTTCCATTTAGGTCTCTTAATATTCCCCAGTTTTAAAGTATGATTTTCTGTAGTATTTCCTTTCTCTACATTGAGAACCACATCAGATGGTGTCCTAATTTTTGCTTTGACCATCATATAGTATTTAAGAAACTCATGAGACTAATGATAGTCTCTTCTATTTACCCCATTTGTTTTCACCCATTCCATTGTTCCCCTTTTCTTTCTGAAGTTCCCAGTGTTCTGTTTTTGTTTTTTTATGTTTTCATAAGTGTAGGTGATATCTGGTCTTTCCAGTGCCATTGGATATGAGTTTCAGGAAACCCTGAGCCTGGCTCACTGAATGCTGCTGAGTTGGAGGGTTTGTATATGTGGGGCCTGTTGGCTCAGCAGATGCTAGCAGATTACACTAATGTTGATGGGACTAGTGCCACAGGAGGATGGGTTCCCATTCAGGCTATGCTGCTGCTACAGTAGAACAGGTGCCCCTCTACTCCAAGTGTGGGGCAATGACCTGCTGCTGTCACTGCTTTGTATTAGGCTGCTTTTCCTCAGGTGTGTGATGGGATCCCATGGAAGCTGCTGCTGTTGCTGTCAGTCACAATGTTAAATTCATTTCAGAAATACTTAAGTATAAATATATAGCCTGGCTCTTGTAGAACCTCTGTATTTGTTTTTTATTGCTTTCATACAAATTACCAAAAACTTAGTGACTCAAAACAAGGTAAATTTATTACCTTACAAGTCTGACATTGGTCTCAATTGAGTCAAGTAAAAGTGTTGGCAGGATCGACAGACGAATGGATAAAGATGTGGCACAGGGATTCCCTGGTGGCGCAGTGGTTGGGAGTCCGCCTGCTGATGCAGGGGACACGGGTCCTGCCCCGCTCCAGGAAGATACCACATGCTGCGGAGTGGCTGAGCCCATAATCCACGGCTGCTGAGCCGGCGCGTCCGGAGCCTGTGCTCCGCAACGGGAGAGGCCGCAACAGTGAGAAGCCCACGTACCACAAAAAAAAAAAAAAAAAAAATGTGGCCCATATATACAATGGAATATTACTCAGCCATAAAAAGAAATGAAATTGAGTTTTTTGTAGTGAGGTGGATTGACCTAGAGACTGTCATACAGAGTGAAGTAAGTCAGAAAGGGAAAAACAAATACCATATGCTAACACATATATATGGAATATAAAAAAAAGAGAAAAAATGGTTATGAAGAACCTAGGGGCAGGGCAGGAATAAAGATGCAGCCATAGAGAGTGGACTTGAGGACACAGGGAGGGGGAAGGGTTATCTGGGATGAAGTGAGAGAGTGGCATGGACATATATACACTACCAAATGTAAAATAGATAGCTAGTGGGAAGCAGCCACAAAGCACAGGGAGGTCAGCTCTATGCTTTGTGTCCACCTAGAGGGGTGGGATAGGGAAGGGAGGGTGGTAGGGAGAGGCAAGAGGGAGAGGATGTGGAGATATATGTGTATGTATAGCTGATTGACTTTGTTATGAAGCAGAAACTAACACACCCTTGTAAAGCAATTATACTCCAATATAGATGGTTAAAAAAGAAAAAAAAAGTGTTGGCAGAGCTACATTGTTTTCTGGAGGCTCTTAGGGGTGTTTCTGTTCCCTGGACTTTATCTGCTGCCAGCGGTCACTTATAGTCTTTGACTCAGAGTCCCCTTTCTCCACCTACAAAACCCAAAATGTTGCATCGCTGTGATTCTGCTTCTATTAAGTCATCTCTATCTTTCTCTTTCTACAGTTGGGAATGGTTTTCTGCTTTTAAGGACTCATGCAATTAGATTTGTTCCATGAGGTAATCCAGGATAATCTTTCTATCTCAAGGTCTATAACTTCAGTCATATCTGCAAAGTCCTCTTCACCATGTAAGGTAACATATTAATAGGTTTCAGGGATTAGGGTGAGGGCATTTTTAGGAGCCATTATGCTGCCTACCACACCCTTAACAAGTGACCTTGAGAAAATGACTGAGATTTTTAAAGCCTTACTTTCCTCAAACATAAAATGGAAAGAAAGATAACTAGTTAATATCATGAAAGTGAAACAGTATATATGAAATCAACTACTTCAGAAAATAAGATTTCTTCTTTTTCTTTATGATTTACATGATTCTCAGAGTTCAGTTACTTGAAGAGTTACGTTTTTTTAAACAGAACTAAGGAATTTCAGGGTTCAGATGCTGTAAGATTGTCTGAATTATCTGAGTAACAATTAGCTAAGCACAGGTGTAAAGCATTTGATTTACTCCCTAGTGTTCTTTATCTTCTCATCCCACTAAATGCATATCCCTTGTCTAGCTCCAGCCAGTAGAGTCAGAGCTTGTTTTACTGTTTAACTAAAGTTCAATTTAAATTCTCTCTACATCTCCAGATTCTCAGCCTTGGTTGCATATTATATTCACTGGGGAGATTTCAAGAACTACTGATGTCCAATTTCTACCTATCATGGATATTTGAGGAGGGACCTGGAATGAAATGCTCTAGCTTATGGCTTTGGGCGCCAAATCATGTTACCTGTAGAAGGTATCTTCTAGGTATGAAAATAGTTCAGATAAGTCAAATTTCTCAGTAACAGATGCCAAAACTATGGCTTAGGTGGTAAATTTTCCATGTCAATTTGTCTGGGCCACCATGCCCAGTTATTTGGTCAAATATTATTCTGGATATTTCTGTGATGGCGTTTTTGTGTTTTTTTAATTCTTTCTTTCTTTCTTTCTTTCTTTCTTTCTTTCTTTCCTTTCTTTCTTTCTTTCTTTCTTTCTTTCTTTCTTTCTTTCTTTCTTTCTTTCATTTTTGGCTGCGTTGGGTCTTCGTTGCTGCCCACGGGCTTTCTCTATTTGCAGCAAGCGAGGGCTACTCTTCGTCGTGGTGCACGGTCTTCTCATTGCGGTGCCTTCTCTTGTTGCAGAGCATGGGCTTTAGGTGCACGGGCTCAGTAGCTGTGGTGCATGGGCTTAGTTGGTCCACGGCATGTGGGATCTTCCCAGACCAGGGCTCAAACCCGTGTCCCCTGCATTTGCAGACAGATCCTTAACCACTGTGCCACCAGGGTAGTCCCTGTGATGGTGTTTTTGGATGAAATTCATATTTAAATTGGTGGTGTACTTTGAGTAAAGCAGATTATCCTCCATAATATGGGTGGGCCTCATCCAATCAGTTAAAGTTCTAATAAAACAAAGACTGACTTCCCTGTGGCAAAAAGGAATTCTGCCAGAAGACTTACAGAAATTGAACTGCAACTCTTCCTAGAGTCTCTAGACAGCCTAACCTGCAGATTATGAATTTACCAAGCCTCTATTATTGTGTGAACCAATTGTTTAAAATCTCTCTCTCTCTTTCTCTATCTTTATATAGATATGGATATGGATCTAGGTACCAATATTGATATCTAGATCTATATCTATCAATATATATGGGCACATTGTATACACCTGCTGTTGGTTCTGTTTTTCTGGAGAAACTTGACTAACATAGTGGCACATATAAATAAAAGGATGAACCCAAGTTCACCCAGGTAGAAAGTAGTACAATGAGAACTGGAACTTAAGGCCTCATGACTCATTCAGCTGTGAACACTGACCCAGAACTGGGGTCCGCAAACTCTGGCCCACTGATCAGATCTCGCTTGACTCCTGGTTTTGTGCATAACGTTTTGCTTGAACACAGCCACACCCATTCATTAAGGTATCGTGCATGGCTGTTTCTGTGCTACAGCAGCAGATAGGCAATTGCAACGGATACGTATGGTACACAAAATCCAAAATATTTACTCTCTGACCCTTTACAGAAAAGATCTGCTGACCCTTGCTCTAGGATGCCATCTGATTTCTGATAGCCCCGAGGAGAATAATTCATGCACATTGGGATAGATTGTTAATCTCATGTCCTCCTTATGTCAAAGATCTCTTAAATGCTCACCCTTGCAATAGCCAGCTTGGGGAGCACTGCCTGAGGATGCAGAAATATTTCTTGTCAGGTCTTTCCAATCCACACTGCTCCCTGACTATGGTTCTTAAAACCTATTTTTGAAAACAATTTTATTGGAGTATAGTTGATTTACAGTTTTGTGTTAGTTTCAGGTGTACAGAAAAGTGAAACAGTTATACATATACATATACCCACTTTTTTTTTTTTTCTTTTTTTTTTGCGGCACGCGGGCCTCTCACTGTTGTGGCCTCTCCTGTTGTGGAGCACAGGCTCCAGACGCGCAGGCTCGGTGGCAATGGCTCACGGGCCCAGCCGCTCCGCGGCATGTGAGATCTTCCCAGACTGGGGCACAAACCCGTGTCCCCTGCATCGGCAGGCGGACTCTCAACCACTGCGCCACCAGGGAAGCCCCACTTGTATTATTTTTTAGAGTCGTTTCCAAATAGCCCATTACAGAGTATTGAGTGGAGTTCCCTGTGCTAATAAGAAGAGCAGGTTCTTATTAGTTATCTATTTTATGTAGAGTAGTGTGTATATTTCAGTCCCAATCTCCCATTTTAACCTCCCCTCCACAATCCCCTGGTAACCCTAAGTTTGTTTTCTACATCCATGCCTCTACTTCTAAAACCTATCTATTTTAACCAACTACCACTCATTGCTTACTGTCTCTGGCTTCATGTACTTGATAATAAATCTACTTTTTGTTCTATCCTGGATGACATGTCCCAAGGACTGAGATAATATCTTATTCTACATAACTTGTCCTTGATATTGTCTATCTTGGGGTCTTCATCTATGTCCCAAAGAAGACAGTCACACTGTGTCTTCTAGTACTACTAATAATACCACATTTTAGGGCATGAATTTGACCCAATGCACTGAACTATCCCTTTAGAAGCTGTATGCAACCTGTCACTGGGTTTTAGCACAGGGGTAGAACTCAGATTAGTGTTCCTATTTAAACAAATCTACTTGACCAGAAACCTTTTGTCTCACCATTTATTTTATTACACAAGTAACTTCTGTCTTTGCATCTATGATGTAAATATTTTTAATTTCCTAAATTATCTGAAAAATTATTTAGAGCTTCTGTTTCAGTAGGCATTGGAATTGCTGTGTTATGACTATTTCATTATTTTATTTCCAAATGTTAAATCAGGCTTCAAGCTTTGGCCAAGAGTAGACAGGAAAGGGTTTAAAAAGAAATGAAGAGTGGGAAAGACTTCTGATGCAAGGGAGACATGATAAAGATTTGATTTTGAATCAGTAATTTATACTAAAGGTTTGATTTTGAATCAATAATTTATGTCATTACAGAATAGCTCCCTGGTAAACTTCCACTCTCTGGTCATCATGAAGTCCAGAAATCAACAATCCAAATGTGCAGTGCTCTTCTTCATTTTCTAAACACAAACCTACATCTAGAGGAGAGGAGAAGTCATTTCATCACTCAGGCTCTGGACTTACGACTCCAAGTCCTGTCTTCTTTCAACCATACCTGCTAAGTTTCTGTCTAACTTCTTGAGCATGAGGTAATGGCTTCAGCTTTCATCCCCTCCCTCAGTATATAGCTTAGTGACTATGAGTAAGGGATCTAAAACTTGAGAACTTGGGTTCAAATCTTGACTCTCAAATTTACTTGTTGAGTACTCTTGAGCATGTTATCTGTTTCTGCCTCAGTTTTCTCATCTATAAAATAGAGATAACATTATTTCTCTCAGCGAGTTACTATGAGGGTTAAAAGAGAAAATTCATACAATGAAAGAATTTATCAGTTCTTGGAACACAATAAATACCAGAAAGAAATGTTAGCCATTATCAAGGGCCCCTCATTTTATGGATAATATTGATTAGTTTATATAGGTCTAATATTTACATATACATAAACATTTTGTACCTAGATGTGTGTATACGTTCTTCTTAGAAATTGAGCAGTCAACATTCACATCTAAAAGTATGTGCTCTGTGAAATGTAGATCTCCTGTGTACAGACACAGTGCTATATTATCTATTAGATAATAGATATCTAACTGTGTTATCTAATAGATAACACCGTTATGTACTGCTACATAATTAAGAAGTCCAAACTTAGTGTTGAAACAAAAAAAAAAGTTAATATGTGCCCAGATTCTGTGGGTCAGCAATTCAAACAGTACACAGAGGAGATGGCTTGTCTCTACTCCATGACTGATGTCTGAAACCTCAGCTCATGAGGATTGAAATGGCTGGGGCTGGAATCATCTAGATAATTTTAATTCCCATTTCTGGCCCTTGAGATGGGATGACTTGAAGACTGGGCCCAACAAGGACTGTTGACTGGAGTGCCTATAGATGGCTGCCCATGTGGCTTGGACTTCTCATAATGTGGTAGTTAGGATTCAAGATAGAGTATCCCAAGAATGAGTGTCCAGGGTTCAAGCATTCCATGAGAATCATGCAAAAGCTGCATGACCTTTTATGACCTAGTCTTAGATGTTACATAGCATCACTTTCATTATATACTATTGCAGGTGTTGGAGACCTTTTTCCATAAAGTGTCAGACAGTCAATATTTTAGGCTTTACAAGCCATACAATCTCTTTTGCAACTACTTAGCTCTGCTGCTGTGATGTGAAAACAGACACAAACAATACATATACTGAGGAACATGGCTGTGTTCCAATAAAGCTTCATTTATAAAAGCTGGTAGAGGACTAGATTTGGCCCACTATCCATAATTTACTGACCCCTGCTCTATTGTTTGTTAGGATTTGGGAGCCAAAATGTTCCTCAGTATTTACTGCTTTGCTAGTCCATTTAAGAAAATGGACTATTGAAAAAATAGCTTCAGACACAATATGGCATTTTATGATTTAGCATAAAATCTGAGAAATATAGAGGTTATCTGAAGCCTGCAATGGTAAAGTTCCCTCTGCTATTGAAGTTATCGTCTTTAAACAAAGATTCTACATCAGTAATGCTATATTTATTTATTTATTTATTTATTTATTTATTTATTTATGATATTTAGGTTAATTTCCTATTCTCTCTAAGGAAGTAATTGGTTGCTTGGTATGAGAGATGGTGTGGCTTACAAAGGTGAAAAGTATTATTTTGTTGTAATTTCCGGCTACCTAAGGATGGGAGAGGCCCAGGACACTGCAGTCAGTATATTATGTGGAGCAGATTATATTGTGGTTTATTCATGAACTTTTACATGTTTATTTTCTAAGCAAGTTTGTATGCTCCTTTTTGAGTTTTGGTAGATAAGTGTTTTGTAACTTTCAAATACTTGGAGTTTTATATATATATATATATATATATATATATATATATATATATATATATATATATATAACTTTTATATATACATATTTTAACGTAGTAGTTAAAGCAGTGGAGAGTGTATTATAGTCTACCTAGGTTCAAATTCTGGCTTTACCCTATGACTTCCCTGTGGCTTCCTCTGCTCACCTATTAAAAAGGAGTATAATAAGACTGCTGTGGTGAGTTATATACTAAGTGCTATTTAAGCATTTGCTATAATGATTATGTATACTCGAAGGCAAGGAACTTGCCCCTTGATCGTGTCTGTATTTCTAGTGCTTAAGAATTCCTAGCGCTTTCCTAGTGCATTGTCTTAAGATAGAGATAGCTCAGTATAGTTCTTCTCACTATAAAGTACTGTTATGTTGAAAGTCTTTGCTTGTGTACTAATAATCTATGACATATCTGCTGAGGACAAGGAAACAAATAGTTTTAAAGCGGCAATGGATTACAAAAGATTGTATGATGTAATGCCTTTATTATGTAATTGTAAAACTAACAAATGATCATGGTAGAAAATTTGAAAAACTCCTAGAGAAAATAGAGATCAATAAAATTTGGAGTAACTTTCAGAATGTAGAGTTGTCCATGAATGTTAGTGTTTTCACATTTTCCGGGATTTTAAGTAGACTCTGCTTCTTAAGAGTCTATTCATGATATCTTATTTTAATGATGTTTTCATCATGGGGACACACACACACAGAAATCTGCTAAAAAAAAAAAGAAAGACATGTAAATCACTGAAGTTTCAGATAGCCACATGAAATAAAGTGAGAAAGGTCAACAAGCTGAAAGAATGTGCAGTAGCATCTCCTTAATTGCTTACAGAATTCTGATAATTACCTCTTTGTGGATAAAGTAATTAATGGGGAATCTAATTCAAATAAAATGTATGAACTTCAAGCCGTCTCGAAGCCAAGTATTTCTTTCCACAGGAGGTTACTTTCCACGGCCGTGCTTCCTTATTACCTGACAGGGAAAGAGTATTGTATGGCAAAGGATCTTCCTGAAGGAGGGTGCTTCCCACACTGATTGTCATAAATGACTTCGGAATTACTGTTGCTGTATTACCAAAATCTTAAACTAGGATATTTTGGACAAATGTGGTCCTTAGTTAATTTTTAGAGCTACAAACTGTCAGATGGCTCTGCAATAGCAATTGTCTGGCTATTCTTCAGGGTGATCACAATATGGTAATGACCTTGAGGTATCACTAAAAAGCAGGAAGGTGGAAGTCTTCCTTTGGTTCCAGAGTGAAATGTGAGTTGGAGTTGGAGTTGGAAAAGAGGCCGACAACCAAGTGATAGAGAAGGAAATGTGAGGTCATTAGTGAAAAACCAGGTTTAAGTTAAGGTGAAGAGGCATGAGGAAATGGTCAGCTGTTACAGTATTACAAAGATCATCAAGAAGCAAATCCATGAATGTGGTTTGTATTGCAGTCTACTGAAAAAGAGACAAATATCCTGGCCTGGGCTTCATGGAGATTATATTTTATTGATTCTGATAATAGAGTATTGTTGAAAAGGGCCTCCTATAAATTATAACCATGCAAAGGCAGCAAGATAATTTTTTTTCTTTATGTATGTGTTTCTCATTCGTACTCACTTCTCACTTAGGGGAAGAGAAAATCACAAAAAACAAAAATGTCAAATCTCAGCTATTCATTTTCAAAATATTTTTTTCCAAATTCCAATGGAGGCAATGCGTTAACTGTTAAGATTTGTAAGGCTCAAGAAGCTAGATTTTTACAAAGTGTAGCCAAATTTTATTCCATAAATAATAGCTTTGGAAAGAATATGTGATGATGCAAAGTTGGAAAAAGCTGGTTTTTCTTCCGTAAATGACTTCACCATGTTGGGAGAAGAGGCAGAGAAGAAATCAAAGTAATAAAACATGGGGTGAGTTTTTCTGATACGGGACTCTAGTGCTTTAAAATAGACTAGATAATCCTAGGGATAATCTGAGGTCGAACAGACCAATGCCTCATTTCCAATCTGGTACCCTGGAAGAAAACAGTGTATTTCCTTTGAGGTCTTGAGAGGTTTTTCTTCTGCTTTGTTTTGGTTTTGGTTCATTTTGTAATCAACCTTATTAAGGTATCATTTACCTACAATAAAATGCAGACATTTTTAGTCAACGGTTCAGTGACTTTTAATTAATGTATACATTTGTATAACTACCACCCCCATAAAGATCGATAACAATTCTAAAACCCTAGAAAGTTTCCTCCTAGGCTTTTGCAAAAGTATCCCCATCTCCCAACCCAAGGCAACCACAGGTCTGTTTTTTATCATTAGAGATGAATTTTGCCCAGTTTAGAATTTCCTGTAAGTTGAATAATACAGTAGGTGCCCTTTTGATCTGGCTTCACTTGCTTAGCATACGGTTTTTGAGAGTCATTCATGTTGGGATGTTTTAAACCAGGACTTTAGCCTGGGTGGCGATGTTGTCTGAAGGCACCTATAGGTACATCTGAGTCTCTGGCATTGTCACTGTCTGTTCTTGGCTTAGTATTTTCAACTTTACTAAGAAGCACAAGGTTGAAGTAAGGAAGACCATTGTCAGTATAATGGAGGTGAAGTGGGTTCTGTTATATAATCTTCTCAGCATAAATTGACCTGCTTGGAATCATCGTGTTGATAATCGACAAAGATACTCTTCCTCCAAAAACTCTGATACTATAAAAGTTCTAAAGGACGCTGTCCTAGGACTCTTTTAGTTTTCATTTTTTGGGAAATATTTCCGGAAAATTCAGATGCTCACAACCTGAAAGAAGCAGTTATTCACCTGAAGGCTAGCTCTGCTAAAGTTGAGTTGTCCGACCTTTACATGCTGATAGAACCCAAATAGCCTTGCAAAACTATGCTCTCTTATTGCACATGAGCATATAGATTGTTTAAGTTGGACGTGTATATGCAATAGAGTGAAAAAAACAAAGAATCTTTGAGTTTCCCTTGCTGGGTTCTTTTTATTTTTTCATTTAAGTTTCTATAGCATATGCTAATAGTTTAGGGTAACCTCAGGTTAGTTTTAGGTCCACTCTTTATGTAAATGTTGAAGTACTCCATACCCACCTTTTTTCTACCTTCCTTCTTTTCTTCCATCTTTCCTTTCTAACTTCTTATAATCCATTCTACTTAATCCTGCATTTGTTGAGGTGGCAATTACTGTAGGAAAATTGAAAGCAGTGTGAAATTTTGCTGTTCAGAATGCATGTTGACCAAATTCTATATTGAGAAAAGGTCTGAATTTACCCACAGTAACCCTTTCTCAGCGTCTCTGAATAAGGGCCTTAGAGATTGGGCTATATATAATATCCTGACAGGTATGTAGAATTCATAGCAATTGTCCTCAAAGAGCTTACCTAGCGTAGATGCATATGAATGTATTTAATGATTGCTTTATTGGCAGCAGTGCCAACATACACAGTCTATTTTGTTTTATATCATTATCATTACCTGCTGTTTACCACTGTATACATTGCTAATGGTGTGGTTTCTATGGCTTGTGAATTTCATGGCCAAATAATATGTAATTTATGGCACACTTTATTGTAGAAGATGGAGACTCCATAAATTTTCGTGTGCTCTTTGTCCCTTTGGAATGTATTACACTGAGATCAGGCAAAGTAATAAATTTATTTCAAATGTGCGTGATAGCTAAACATCAGTTAGGACTGATGGGCAATATTTCACCTTCCAGCAACAGAACAGTTTTTAAAGACTAAGCCATTGAACGTGGAGTTCCTGAACATGGGACTCAGTTCACTGGGATCCCTTCTTAGAAAAATAAAGGAAAACTTGAATTGGATATGTGTGGCTTATTCAAGTAGTAACTAATCAGCTACATCTTTGTGAACTTAATTTGTCACAATCGTTTGGTATTTTATTAACTCTCTTGCCCTTCTTCCCCTGACTCTCACGAGAATGGATCATGAGTATCTTAAAACATACTAAGTCGTCTTCCATCCCTGTTAATCTAACTACAAAAGCACACTTTCCTTATCCAGTGTAACTTACTGTCTTTTAGAGTAGCTGTGGTTTTAATTCTCTACAAAATGAAAACCAGCAAAGAGAAACATTTTCAAGGAGCCAGCACATTGTAGAGCTTTAGGAAGAAGACTTTAGAATTAAGGGCAACTATATCATTTTATAGCTAAAGCACCTGAGGCCTAATGTAGGAAGGTAACCATCGAGGTCAGGGAAAGGGGTTGAAGATCAGGTTTCAAGCTGAGAAAGAGTCTACAGGGACTCAATCTGAGCAGGTCAAAAACTGAAATGAGACCACGAATGTTCTGGGAAGGCTGGCATCTGGCCTCAAGTGTGGGATTCAGACAGGGAGTGGGCCCGGGGGGAACTGAGCTTCTGCAGTAGGCAGAGAAGTCCACCTCATCTCCGGAAAGTGCCACTGACATCAGGGAGTTGAGGGGAAAGAGCAGTGAATTCCAGTCCACCTGAGAAAGCAGGCCAATGTGATTAACTCTGAATTTAGGCTTATTTCAGATACTTCTTGAGAAAGAACTTGGACAAGAGCAAGTCCCGCACAGCCTCTTTAAATCCATGCCCAGTATTTTCTGGTGGAGCTGCTTAAACCCTCCAAGTGACTCCAGTATTTTAATTTCACTCTATATTTAATTCCGACAGTTCTATGATTGATTATTTAATGGGCAAATAAGTAGGGTCACAAAAGAGTGTGAATGTATTTGACAGGATGAGGATGGGCAGAGTGGAACAGTCTGGAATAGGACACCAATAAAAAGGGATCTTGGTAAATAAGAAGGTCTATTAGAAATGGAGAGGAATTCTCAAGGAAATTAGTGCCTGACACCACGCCCTTCTCTCTGCATGTTTAGAAGCTAGTTTCTAATTTTATTTTCATAGGAGATGTCCCTGTGATGAATTGTCTTTTACCTCCACACTACTTATCCCATGGAAATATTGTGAAGTTTGTGTGAGAGAAAGTATTAGAATTTGTCTTGGAAGCAGCTATAAACATTTCCTGGAATAATCTAGGGTAGAAGGAAAAGGAAAGGAAGGTGGAAACAAAGGAGAAAGACAGCTAATGCTGCTGGAGTCTCTCGCTGGGATTTGTGGTATCTCTTTTTGAAAGTAAGTACAGAAAGTCAGAACTTGACTGATTGTTTCTTGATCATGGTTTGTTTTCATTTTTGTTTTTTTGCTCTCTCCTCAGTTATTCCAGCCAGTGATATGTCATTTTCAGTTTCAGTAAGCATGCCTGTCTTGTTTCCATTTGCATTATTCATGCAGACGTTGATTGAACTGATGACCCCGAGTTATCACGGAAACATTAGATACACCAGTGGATACATTTCTTAATTTTAGAAAAAAATTACCGAGTGAAGGTTAAAATAACTCCTCTTAAATTTGTCATTAAAAAAAAACTTCTAACATACAATACCTCATTGCCTAATAATGCCAGATAAATGAAGATTTCCTATGTATTCATGAATGCAGGCTACTCTGTATATTTTTGGGCAGGTATGGCCGAGGGTAACGGCCTGGTTTACTGGCCATGTCCTGTCTCCTAGAAAGTTGTAGTTTCTGTTGTCTTTAAGTTGGTCCATTGGATATCAGAGGTGAATTTATAAAACTATACTTCCCTTTCCACTTACTTTGTTTTGTTTTGTTTTTTTTACTTGAAGTATAGTTGATTGACAATGTTGTGTTTCAGGTGTACAACCAAGTGATTCAGATATATATATTTCTTTTTCAGATCCTTTTCCATTATAGGTTATTACAAGGCATTGAATATAGTTGCCTGTGCTATACAGTAGGACCTTGTAGTTTATCTACTTTATATATAGTATCACTTACTTTGTGTGATCCAGGCTGGTCAGACCACATGATTATTTTCACTTTTGATATAATTTTTTCAGGTCCAACCTCAAATCTTTGATAAGAAGATATTTTAAAAGAAGTTTAGCATTTGCATGCTCTAAATCCAACAGTAGTAATTAGAGATATGGTTTTGCACTAGGTATTCCTCTCTTTTTTGTTCTTGGCCAACCAATTGAAAATTAGCTTTTATTTTCTGGTTGGTTTGCTAGATGTTTATGACTATAATAAAAGTCTTAAATTTTGTCTCATATCTTAAAACACAATCTGAATTAGCAATGGATATTGTGCTATACATAGGGGCTGTGATATAAATATAGTTTCTAACTTCAAAAACATATAACCTAGAAGGGAACACAGACACATATGCAGCAATTATGGCAACTGCATTTGTTTACTAAGTGAAATAGTACTGAGATGGATAAAGTGCTAGCAAGCCTTGAACAGCCAAATCAGCTTCAAAAATAGATGTGCAGTTCTTTA
Source organism: Mesoplodon mirus (assembly GCF_964341445.2). Taxonomy (NCBI): domain Eukaryota; kingdom Metazoa; phylum Chordata; class Mammalia; order Artiodactyla; family Ziphiidae; genus Mesoplodon; species Mesoplodon mirus. The sequence continues at coordinate 75,077,898 of NC_138983.1, read as the reverse complement.
AAAATATTTTTAACATTTTTCCAGCTACATGTAGAATATAACAGCATAAAAACGGTATGGGTTTTATTTTAGGTAATTAAGCATTTTGACATCGTCATAATGAAGTTAAATCCAGAAGGAGGTTTCTCTCCATGATCTCTTGAAATGGTCCTTGATCATCCACAATATTTCCCACCATCACAAAGGTGATAGCAAGGGCAGGGAACTCCAACATTATTAAAGTTTCATAAAGCAAAGACAATTTTAAGAATATAATGTCCCCAAACTGATAAAGGTCTTGACAGATCATTTCAAGGGAAGCATAAATTATTTTCTGTTTGTCAGAGGGCAAAAATATTTAGATTGAGTTAATGAATGGTAGAGTTTTTGAGTGGAGAGTGTCCTTAAAATATTATGTAGATCTGTACTGTCAACAGATGCTAGCTATGTGGCATTATTTATATGTAAACAAATTTAAAAATAAGATTAAATATTCAGTTCCTCTGTTGCATTTGCCGTATTTCAAAGATGTTTATTAGCTCCATGTAGCTATTGAATACTGCTTTGCATAGTACAGATATAGAATATTTTCATTATCACCCAAAATTCTATTGAGCAATACTAAAATTATACCCAGATAGTCACAGAGAAGGCAACCAAGTCTCAAGGAAATAATATAACTTCCCCAAGGTCAAACAGCTATGTTTTTAAAGAAAAACAAAATGACACAAAAGAAATAGTAACAGAGGCATTAAAGAAACCCAGTAAGTTTCTGGAGCAGTCAAAGTAGGGTTTAAAAGTGCATACTTAGCTGTTAGCAGGGTTGAAGCTCTTGATGGTTGGTAAGATCTACCTGCCTGAATTTGGACATAAGCATTTTATGCAATGAATTAAAAGCAAAAAATCCTTTCAACGTGTGGCTGCCAGCTCCATATTTTTAGCCACTGCCATGCTTCCAGATTATGTTTATCACTTTCATATACAGGACACCACTGTGAAATGTGATGGTTTATCTGACCCCAGAGAAATCAAGAGATCTTGTGGGTGCTATGGCTATATTTGAAAAGGCTGATTTTTAAATGCATCATGCAGACTGGCCCTGTTTTAAAAGGGATTCCTGCCATCAATAATCAAAATGTAAACTCTCTTCTCACCTTGCAAAAGTCAAAGATAGTCCCTGCATCTTTATTATTTCATTGAAATCCAAATACTATTTTTCCATTCCCTAACTTGTTTTCCTCACAGTGTGATCAACTATTGCCAAGGACAGAAAGGTTAGATTTATCAGTCAAAGTTTGCTAAAGGCCCTCTAGGTAATTGAACGCTCAGGAGAAACAATCCTCATGTATTCTTTTTCTGTTGTTTCAATAGCTTTGTTTCAGTATGTTTTGTTCTGTAGCAGAGGTTCTGTGAAGCGCTTATCTTCCTCAGGGGTCCAGAAAGCCTGCGAGTCTGTGGGTAAAGAAGGGTAAGGAGAGAGAGGGAAGGAGGATAAAGAGCGGCTCAGGGCTGAGATAAGGACAGTGTTCTACAGCCTCCTGGGGTGAGGCTGGGGTGCACAGACACCCACGACTAATCTAGACAGAAACTGAGGAATCAAGGGGACGACCACTGTGAAGTCATGTGGTCACCTCTCCCTCTAGAAATAAACATTGCCCTCAGTAAGTCTCCCCCACCCCAGAAGAGCATTAGGAAGGTTTGGAGAGGGGGATTATTGGCAGAAATGGAAAAATCAGGTTGAAGGGATTAGCCTGGAGCACAGAGACCAAGAAACCCAAGCCAGTAGGTGGAAGGCAGACTTTTCATGGAAGTCTCCGAGCCCAAGTCAAGTTCTGGGACCACCAAGTACAAGTCAAATAGTGCTCACTTAACCCCAAAGGGCCCCATGGGAGTGGAGGAAGACTGGAAAGAGAGGGAGAAGGGGCCAATGAAGGTACAGTATTTACTATGGGATTTAACTCCTGAAAGGCCTCCCAGTAGCTTCAGATCTGCTCAAGAATCCTTCATGTCCTGCTGGTTTGCAGTGAGTGGCTCACAGCTTCAAGACCTCCTCTGCCAGATAGAGAACTATTTCAACCATCCTGCCTCTATTTTGGACTGTAGCAATGCAGACAGGAAACCTGACCCCATTTTCAGGTTCTAAAGAGAAATTCTAAGTACCTGAAAGACTAAGGAACATGGTGGCTTTTATTTAAGATGGGGAGCTAGAGAGCACATACCTGGACTTGGGCCTGCAGCAGCACCAAATTGCACCAAGAGTTCCCTTTATTTTCTCTCGCATCTCTGTTTCTCCTTTTCTCTCTGCTGGATTAGCCACGGGGACTCCAAGTTCTTCATTGTGTGGTCCTGGTACCAAGATTCTCCTGGGAATTATAAAGCTGTTCACCTTCTACACCGAGCACTTCTTATTTTTTCCCCAGCAACGTTAAGTCATCCTTAAGAGGAGTCAGGTGCTAGCTCTTAAATATATTTTAGTCATCCCTTTGTACATGAAGTGCTCTTTCTTGGAGACTGCTCCTGACGTGGCGTTCACCGTGCTCTCAGCTGGCCTCCTGAAGTTCTGCCCTGCCTTCCCCACCAGGTACAGTCCAGGAGCTGCCTACCTCAGGGTGATAGGTTATCTTCTAGTTGCTTTATTCCTGTCCCTTTTACATTTAGAGAATCTAATTTGAATACATAAACTTCTCTGTGACCACAGCTTTATTTGCAACCCACAGGTTTTGTTATGGCATATTTTCATTATCATTCAATTAATAAAATTCTAATTCCCATTGCGACTTTATCTTTGACCTACATAATGATCAGAAGTATGTTTTTAATATCCAACTATTTGGTAAAATATTGGTTATATATTTTTAAATTTCTTGCTTATTCGGAGTCTTGTTTTATAACTGGAATATAGTCAATTTTATAAATGTGCCATATGCACCTAAAAATTTCTGCATAATATATATATTCCATCATTGTTGGTGCAGTGTTTTATGTAAATGTAGGCCAAAGTTTTTAATGATGGTATTCAGATCTTCTCTAATCTGCTCATTTGTTCTTGTGGTTCTACGTTACTGATCTAGGTAATTTAGATTTTTCTATTTCTACTTAGATTTTTGGAATTTCCCTTCATCTATTGCATTGAAGTTTAGATTTATAATATATTCCTTGTAAAGTAACAGTGGGTTTTATTATCCTGCCTTATCACCAGTGATACTTTTTCCTTTCAAATCTATGTTAACATTAAAAACTCTTCTTCAATTTTACTTATTGTTGTTAGGACGTAAGTTTTGAATCCTTTAATTTTCAATCTGACTCTTGTCTCTTGTAGGTGGCATAGAATTAGGTTTTTTGTTTGTTTCAATAATCCTTGTCCTTTAATTTGAGTATTTACAGTTAATGTATTTTCTTATAGACCGTTTACTCTTCGTTTACTATTTGTCCCACCTTGTTATGTTCTTTTTGCTCTTCTTTCTTCCTTTTAGATTTCTTCAAATTCCATTTTCCCTTGTATTAGCTTGTTATTTTTACATAAGTAGCAGTTACACATGTACCATGACTTATTAGCTCTTTTACTGCTTCTCAAGCAATGCTGAGATCTTAAATTTCTTTTACTACTTTTCCTCTTCCATTTGTTTTAATGCATTCTAATTTTTGATATATTTTATTATTACTCTTTTGTGCTGTTAGATTTTATTTAGGTTTATCCACTTATTTATCCTTTCTGTTATACATAATTCTTTATAAATTCCTTATTTTCGTCTGTGATAACTTCCTTCTACCTGTGGGTCTCCTTTTATAATTTAATTCAGTCAGTTCTGATGAGAACATATTTTCTAAATTTTGTCTGCAAATTTCCTTATTTCATCTTTCCTTCCAAACAACATTTTCTCTGCCTCTAGAATTCCCAGTGGGCAGTTCTTTTCTTTAGCACTTAAAAATGTTATTCCATTATTTTCTAGTATCCAGTTTCATTGAGAAGAAAGCTGTAATCTTAATCCTATTGTGCCTTTGAAAGTAATCTCTCTTTCCTTGGGCTGCTTTTAAGATGTCATGATTTTCTTTACCATTCATGAATTGTACTGTGGTGATCTTAGGTGTGCTTTTCTTTGTATTTGTTCTTGTTGCATTCTTTAGTGCTTATTGAATTTATGGCTCCACATATTCTTTTTAGTTTTAGAGAACTCTCAGCTGTTAATATTTCTGAAATATTGTTTTCATCCCAATCTCTCTCTCCTTTTTTCTTTGGACTCCAGCTTACACATATGATAAAAATGTTTACTGTGGCCCATATGTCTCAAATGCGCTTTTGTGTACTTTTTATTCTTTTCGTTTCCCATGTTTTAGTGTTAATATTGTTACTATGCTATCTTCCAGTTCACTTACCTCTCTTTACCTGTGTCCAATCCACTACCGAATTTTAAATTTCGTATAATTTTTAATTCTATCAGTTCAACTTCAATCAGTTTATAGTTTCTAGTTGTCAAGTTAAGTTCTCCACCTTGTCATCTATTTTCTTGATCTTGATAATATTTACCAAAATATGTATGAACTTTAATGTTTAGGTCATCTATGATTCTGATTCTGTTTTGTTTTTTATTCTAATTCTCCTTTTCTTGGTAGTCTTGGTGGTTCTTCAGTGAATACGAGACTTGGGATATGACAAGTTGTAGGGAACCTGAATGACGTTACAGTTGCCCTTTGAACAACCTGGGTTTGAACTGCACAGATCCACTTATACATGGATTGTTTTTCAATAAGTAATACAGTACTACATGATCTGTGGTTGGTTGAATCCTCAGATTCAGAACCACAGATAAGAAGAGCCGACCATAAAGTTATATGTGGATTTTTGACTGTACAGGGAGTCAGCATCTCTAACCCCTACCTTGTTCAAGGGTCAACTGTATTTTCTTGAGGAGAGAATTTCCTATTCTTAGGTAGGGAGCAGAGGGGAAGATCACCTCAGTCACTGGACCAACTTCATACTCATTTTCCTTCTTTATAAGGTTCAGTGTAGATGTTGCATCAACCTTCCTAACACACAGACACACACACACACACACACACACACAGAGACACACACACAGACACACACACACACATATGTAGAGACTTTCAATGTCCTAATTCATATCATTCGTTTTCCATTGGGCCACAAATCTTTCATAGGTTCTGAACCCCAATTTTGTCTCTTCAGCATTATGAGCCAACTAAGTCTTTGCTTTGACTTCAGTTAGCTTTTGTTTGACTTCTTAGCATCTTGCCTTATCTACCTATTATACATGGAAAATACTGCAAGGGAACACTGTTGCTGAATCCAGCTCTGTTCTCTGAATCTTTACTCTCTCTGTGAGTTTGGTCCTTAAAATTCTAGCTGCCTTGTTATTTCTCAGTTCCAACTCTGGTTTCCTTAGTCCTATGACATTGTCCTAAGATCTACTGGCTTTTCTATCTCTTAGGAGCCACATTTGGTTTCTCAGACTTTTGCTCTTCATCAGTAGTTTCTAAATGACTGGGCTAGAGAAGCATGTGCAGAATATTGTTCTCACTTCAGTGAGTTTCTTTCTCTATTTTACTTTTCTAGGTCATGGCTACCTCAGTAGCTTTCTAACGCTCACAGTCCAATGTTGCTTATGATTTATTTGGCCTTTCTAGTACGTTTCCCTAAAGTAAACTGATATAGTTGGAAACAGAAGTTTGTACCCACCATTTAAACAATTCTGTTTTGTCTTTCTATGAATTCTCTTTTTGTCCCATCTTCTGTCACTTTTTCCTACCCAAAATTCCCATTCTCACAGATAGATTATTTTAAGATTAAAAATTAAGATTTTTAATTTTATTTTTAATTTTTAATTATTTTAATTTTTAATCTTATTTTAAGATTAAAAATTAAGGTAATATAATTTTGAAAGGAATTAATTTTGCTTTGAACAAGAACACAGATTGGTGAATGGAATATGGAAGGTTCCTTAAGAGCTTTCTCATCTCTGAGAGTAGTATCCAACCATCGGTACCATTATAAGTTTGTCAACTATGGAACAAAGCAGTCTTTATAAAATCAGCATTATTCAATAATCTCAAAAACTTCTTCACTTTCCTGCTCATGCCACGAATTTCCAAATGTTCAATAGGAGCAGAGAATCATGGGATGGGATGTGGAGAAATGGCCTGTCTTAGTAACTATAAATATTGGAAGAATGAAATTACAAATAAAAAGGGTTTTCTATGAATATATTTGAAGTGTTTGTTCCTAAAGAACTTCTAGAATAAGACTCAGAAGTTTAACATAGAAACACCTCTTGATAAGTATGAAACTCAGTAAAATTTATCTCATCATAGTTTTTTCTTTTGTGTTATGTGATTGTCAGAGTCACACAAAACTGTGTTTTTCTGGACTTCACAGATCTTCTTATTTTTACTATGGGATCAGTGACCCTACATTTTTGAAACATGGTAAAATTGTTAAAATTGGAACATTTCCCCAGAATCCAGGGCATATGACTTACATTTCTGTAGAAGGCAATATTATATTTCTGTCTAGTTCTGGGGTAAACATTTTCATACCTGCCAATCCAATTTGACTAATGTATCATTTTTACAGTGCATTAGTGTAAATTAAATGGTAAATTCAGTCAAACAGTCATTTCATACATCAAAAAGGAAAATCAGTCAACACAACTGTCTGACTGAAATGAATGAAGAAACAATTCAAGGCAAACAAGTGTCCCAGTAGACTTGTATAAATACAGTAGTGGTGTCATGTGCAGAATTAATCTTCCCTCACTCTTAACTGGAGAACACTCTGCCAGCCAATTCAGTCACTCAAATGATACTGAATTACAATATTCCAGTTTCATTTACTCTCACTTACTGGTGACTGCCCTTCCTTCTCCTTCATCTGTCCATCAGTGGAGAATGTCAGAGCAGGAGAATAGTAATATTGGCCTATTGTAATGTACTGTCTTGAATTCTACAGCTTCAAAATTCTTAGGCTAACTCAATGATCTTAAAGAGTCTGGTGCAGAAAGGATATGTGAATTAAATCGCAGACCACTGGCTGACCCTTGCAGCACTAACACCCCTTATTCCTGGTTCTAATATATCACAGAATACTCAAGAGGAAGGTTTTGAGTGGTCAGCATAAATATGGCTCCAAAGCAGGCACATGGAAAAGAAATGTTGTCATCTCTGATCCACTTTAAAGTTGACTTGTCTTTTACTCATAAACCAGATTCAGTGTGAATTCTGTTCTGCTAAAGGTTAGAGAATCTGTTGGAGGAGTGTGGCCAATTCTTTTGAATTTTTTTACTCTCTAACTTTTTGTTTTTTTTAACATCTTCATTGGAGTATAATTGCTTTACAATGCTGTGTTAGTTTCTGCTTTATAACAAAGTGAATCAGCTATACATATACATATATCCCCATATCTCCTCCCTCTTGTATCTCCCTCCCACCCTCCCTGCCCCACCCCTCTAGGTGGTCACAAAGCACCAAGCTGATCTCCCTGTGCTATGCGGCTGCTTCCCACTGGTATCTATTTTACATTTGGGAGTGTATATATGTCCAAGCGACTCTGTTACTTCATCCCAGTTTACCCTTTCCCCTCCCCGTGTCCTCAAGTCCATTGTCTATGTCTGCATCTTTATTCCGGTCCTGCCCCTAGGTTCTTCAGAACAATTTTTTTTTTAGATTCCATGTATCTGTGTTAGCATATGATGTTTGTTTTTCTCCTTCTGACTTACTTCACTCTGTATGACAGTCTCTAGTTCCATCCACCTCACTGCAAATAACTCAATTTCGTTTCTTTTTATGGCTGAGTAATATTCCATTGTATATATGTGCCACATCTTTATCATTCATCTGTCGATGGACACTTAGGTTGTTTCCATGTCCTGGCGATTGTAAATACTGCCGCAATGAACATGGTGGTACATGTCTCTTCTAATTACGTTTTTTTAAGGGTATATGCCCAGTAGTGGGATTGCTGGGTCGGACAGTAGTTCTATTTTTAGTTTTTTAGGGAACCTCCATACTGTACTCCATAGTGGCTGTATCAATGTACATTCCCACCAACAGTGCAAGAGGGTTCCCTTTTCTCCACAGCCTCTCCAGCATTTCTTGTTTGTAGATTTTTTGATGATGGCCATTCTGACTGGTCACACAAAGAACTTTGGCATGGTGTTCATCATCTAGCTTTTCCTAACATGCAGACATTTATGAGAGTAAAGTCAGGTCTTTGCCAGAGTGGGTTGCTTATTTGGGCAACTGGGTCCAATCAAGAAGGACAAATGTAGGCTGCCAGAGTAAATAAGGAGAGGAAAAACAAAAAGAATGAGACATATCATTCATCAGTGATTTTCCCCCCAATATTCTTAGCCTCCACCTATCTCCATCTTACTGGTAACACAGGAACTAGACTGAACTATCAGGTAAAAGGTCTCTACAGAAGCTGAGGTAATATAGAAAATAAAATAATAAAATATAAAATTGTAAATTTTCTTCCTAAGGATAATTGAGATGATACTTCAATAATAACATAAGATCAGGGGAAGTCTAAAGAAATTTTAGAAAACCTGGATAAAGTAAGAAAACATCTGTTCACCAGCATCCGAATGTTTGAGAGACACCAAGACATGTGGGCCAAGTTCTGGTGAGAAGGGAAACACAGATGCAAGCTTGACATTTGGTGCAGCTTTTCTCCTTGGGGCATTTGCTGATTCAACTCATACAGCCTAGGAGCTGGAAAGCCAAGGAGTTCAAAAGACTGTAACCACAGAAGCCAAACGGCAAGAGCTCAAGCTAAAAGCAACAACTAATGGAATGACAAGCTACACCTATCCTTAGTTTCACAGGGCTGGGGGAACCATTACATTTAAAGCCTAACAAATACAAGGGTAGTTGGGAATAGGGAGAATACAAACTTTCACATGGTAATCCCAAAGGGCAACACCCATAGAGGAAGGACAAGACAGAAATAGAGCACCCTTCACACAGACTGAAAAACAGCTTTGAATGAGCTCAAACTGAGAATGGACTAAGGTTTCCAGTCCCTATAGTAACTGTGTGCCATGGGCAAAAGGAAATCTTTTCAAGAGAACAATAACAACATCCAGAATGTGGAGGTATCTTTATAGTTTCCTAAAATAAGTTAAGCCCAATTTTAATATACAAAATAATTGGACATACCAGGAAAAAGACTAAATGACCAAAAGCTCAAAAAAAAAATAAAAGAAAGAAAGAAAAAAAGACAATATAAATGGACAAGGAGGACTAGTAGGCTTTGGTTAAAAAACAAAACAACTATGATTAAACAAAGAAAATAGACACACCGCAAATATGCATATGAAAAGATGCTACACATTCCATGTCATCAGGGAATTTTAAATTAGAACAATAATGAGATACCACTGCACACCTATTCAAATGGCTAAAATCCAAATACTGAAATACCAAAGTTGTTGACAATGCAGAACAACTGAAATTCTCATTTGCTGCTAGCAGGATACTTGGCAGTTTCTTACAAAACGAAACATACTTTTACCATACAGTGATCTAGTAATCATGCTCTTTGGTATTTACCCATAGGAACTGAAAAGTTATGTCCGCATAAAACCTGCACATGGATATTTATAACAGTTTCTTCCATAATTGCCAAAACTTGAAATCAACCAAATGTTTTTCAGTAGGGGAATGGATAAACAAACTATGGTATATCGGTACAAAGGAATAGCATTGAGCAATAAAGAGAAAAGGCTATGAAGCCATGAAAAGACATGGAAGAAGCTTAAATGCATATTGCTAAGTGAAAAAAAAGCCAATCTGCAAAGGCTACATGCATATTATATGATTGCAGCTATATGAACTTTAGGAAAAGGCCAAAGTGTGGAGACAGTCAAAAGATCAGTGGTTGCCAGAGGTTGTGGGGAGGGAGAAAAGGATGGGTGAAGCACGGAATTTTAAAGGCAAAGAAACTCCTGTGTATGGTTCTGTAATGGTGGATACAGGTTATCGCACATTTGTCAAAAAATCATATAATGTACAAAACAAAGAATGAAGTTTAAAGTAAACCATGGACGTTAGTTAGTAATAATGTATCAATATGGGTTCAGTAACTATAACAAATGTATTACGCTAATGTAAGATGTTAATAATAGGGGAAACTGGGTAGAGAGGTAAGGAGGTATGAGAACTCTGTCCTTTCTGCTTAATTTTTCTGTAAACCAGAAACTGCTCTGAAATAGTCTGTTAATTGAAAAATCAAATCTAGACCTGCATACAAAACTTCCACATAAATCCAACCACAGCAGCATTATTCATAAGAGCCCCGAAGTGGAAATAACCCAAATGGCCATTTACTGTGAATGGATAAATGAAACATAATAATATCCACACCATGGAATATTATTCAGCCATAAAAAGACATCAAGTACTGATGCATGCTACAACATGGATGAACCTTGAAAACATGCTAAGTAATTGTATGATTCCATTTGTATGCAATGTCCAGTCTAGACAAATCTGTAGAGACAAAGTATATTAGTGGCTGCCTAGGGTTTGGAGAAATGGGGGAGTGAGTGACCTATAATAGATTCTTTTTCTTTTGGGGGGTGGATGAAAGTTCTAAAATTGATTGTGGTGGTAGATGCATAACACATTAAATTGTACACTTTAAATAATATGGAAAGTAAATTATATCTCAATGAAACTATTATTTAAAATTATGATTTATGTATTAAGAAAAGGACAACATGTACAATTTAAGCAAAAATGATCTGTGAAATGCAACCAAAAGAAACTTCTAGAATTAAAAAAGCTGAAATTAAGCACTCAGAAGATCGGTTGAACAGTACCTTAGTCAAACAAAAGAAAGGAATACAAATGTCAATTAAAAAATAACTACACAAAAATTTGGAGGGAAAATGATGGAAAACAGAGAAGTAAGTACTTAAGACATATAGAGTATATGTAAAACACTGTGTCTAGCCAGCCCCAAGTCACACAGCCTAGGGAGGAGACACACAGCCTACGTGAATCACAAGGACTTCTCCAAAGTAAAAATGAGGTTCTGATGCCAGAAGTGGAAGGAATGAATTACAAAGAAAAAGAACAATGGTAAACTATAATGTAGATATACATCGGTAAATACATAGGTTCCCTGGGGTTGTGATCTGGTACAACAATAAAAAAAAAAAGATAAGACTCATAGTAGAGGCTGCTAGATTCTGCTGAGGAAAATGTTCAGGGAGGGAAGAGTTGATTTATTTCATTATTTTTTTAGAGTCCACATATAAGTGACATCATGCACTATTTGTCTTTGTCTTATTTCACTTAGCATAGTGTTCTCCAGTTTTATCCATGTTGACTTAAATGATAGGATTTTCTTCTTTTCTAAGGTTGAATAATATTCTATTGTATATATACACCATATTTCCTTTATCCATTAATCTACTATGGACACTTAGGTTGTTTCCATACCTTGGCTCTTGTGCATAATGCTACAATGAACATGGGAGTACAGATATCTCTTCAAATCATGATGATGTTTCCTTTGGATATATACTCAGAAGTGGGAGTGAGGAGGAACTTATGACACAAATCGACCATGTGTAAAAGATGTTGTAGGAATGAAAAAGTCTGAACACCTAGGAAGAGTGTGGAGTATTTGGAAAGGTCATTGTTCCAGGTTATACATAGTTTAAAATTATGACATTTCAGTGAGCCTGTGTGCATGAAGGCTTGCTTATATTTTGGGATTTGAATACAGTGCAAAGAAGTGTTGCTAAATTTTCGATCAACATCAAAAAAAGGGTGGAAATGTTTTTTCTTTGATTATGAAACTACAGGAGAGGCAAGCCTAGAATTCTAGGCCCACTAGAATTTTCCCTGATGATAGTGCTAATTTAGGAGAAGAAGAAGGATCCAAGGCTATAGAACAATTTTGAAAGCAAAATAAGACTGCTGAGTCTTCACCCAGTGTATGAGATTAAGTTTTAATGGCATATGATGAAGTGGCCTTGACACAGCCAGCAGAACTCGTTGAGTTGTTGAAAATGGCTCTTGAAGCTACAGGAAATGGACAGTAGACATAGAAAAAGAACAAGGTAAATCCCAAAGAGTGGAAGGACAAAATTAATCAAGAGAAAAGTCAAAAATAGAGAAGAAAAGCAGTAAACTTGACAAATAAAACCAAAAGCTTGTTCTTTAGAAAGACCAATAAAATAAGCAATATTTGCCAAATATGATAGAGATGGGACTAGCTATAAAACAGAATGAATTTTTTTTAATTACAAAAGAATACTATGGTAGCTTTATACCAACACATTTGAAAATCTGGACAAAATGGCTGATTATTGATTACTTACATGCAGCCATTATTTATACCTGTTTTGAGTAGAGAATACAAGAAGCTTTATGAAAATAGAAAATATAATCAAAGATATACACCTTAGAAAGACATGAGTTATTTTCCAATGTATATAAAAAATTAGAAGAGTCCTAATACAAAAATCAGATATGGGGCTTCCCTGGTGGTGCAGTGGTTGAGAGTCCGCCTTCCGATGTAGGGGACACGGGTTCGTGCCCCGGTCCGGGAAGATCCCACATGCCATGGAGTGGCTAGGCCCGTGAGCCATGGCCACTGAGCCTGCGCGTCCGGAGCCTGTGATCCGCAACGGGAGAGGCCACAACAGTGAGAGGCCCGCGTACCGCAAAAAAAAAAAAAAAACTGAGTGACAACTTAAATGATATATGGAATATTTTGCTGACTTACAAGAACATGCAGAATTAACTATGACCCAGTTGAAATGTTAATTTTATTTTAATGTGTATGTTGGGGTGGAGTCTTCAAGGTGCCAGAAGACAAGCATTCACCCATCCTGTTTGGAACTGCAGCACACAGACACTTTCAGTTACCCGTTCTGTTCATTCCACAGAATCATCTTGAGAAAACATACTGTTTTTTATGGACCTGGTATATATCTTAATTAGTTTGAAGAATTTCCCAAATACCTGTTAATATGTAGTTCTCCAATTCCAATCTTGCCACATCCTGTACCAGTGACACAGCACATATGAGTTTTATTTCTCTTTCTTTCTCTGGGATGTTCAGAACCCAATGAAAGAACAATGGAATGGCATCAAAGAGATCAGGGTTCTTGACTCAGATTTACCATAAACTAATAGTGTCCTCTTGGGAAAATTATAGTTATTCTAGGCCCCTTTCCTTTTCTTTCCTTTGACAGAGCTGCACTAGATGACCCCAAGGAACACTGCACTCTTTGCAGTCGTAGCTTAGATGTTACTGGTTTTTCTGAAACAAATGAGGACGATGACACGTGAAACTGTGCAGCATCTGTGTAACTATGTGTTCTTAGAGTTGCCTCCATTTTACAGGTGATAAGATGGCTGAGCACAGAAGTAGATGTCTTGACCAGAGGTTCCAGAGTAGACGGAACTGAACCTCAAGTTTCCTTCTTTCCTGAAGCTCACTTAGCCAAAACATAGGCTTCTGAATATTAAGCTGTAAAGCATATTATCAGTATGCTTTAAAAGAAGCGGTTCTTCTAGGATTTCCAATTAATAGCAGGAGGTTTTGAAATTCTTCAAAGATCATCTAATTTTGTGAGATTTACAGCTCTATTTTCCTGTCAAGCAAGTTGTATTAGTGCCAGATAATCACGTGAGCTTCCGGATGCTTCTCTGAACCTCTTGAAGTTTTCTTCTTGCTATCTGAAATTCATGCCAGATAAGCCTTTTTCTAGAGCGTATGTACAGACTTGTGTGTTTTTATACAGAAAAGCGATGCAGTGAGTGAGGACGGGGGTTAAGCCCTCATTCTCAGAGTGGTATTGAGCTCCTGGTGAAATATAATCATCATTTCCTCAGAATCGAAAAGCAGTTATCTCTAGTTTTCAATCCCATTAACTATTTATACATTTATGTATGATACATGTATTTATTGTACCTACTAGGTGTGTTCTCTTTGGGAAGTACAAAGCTCTTTGAGACATAGGTTGTTCATTTTTTTGTTTTCCCACAAATACTGCGACCTTTTGAGCAGGAAGGTCTATATTTTACTAACATCTAGAGCCAGCAGTTAACAAGGTGTCTAAGATGTAGTCAATAAATATGAAATACATAAATGAACACATTTTTAAGGAAGGGCCAGGACATGAACAAATAGAAATTTTTCATTTTCAGTCACAAAGCAACCAGAGACATAAAAATGATACAGACAACAAGTGCTACGGTCATTCAAAGAAGGCATAGAATAGATACAACAAGGATCTCCTCTATGGCACAGGGAACTCTACTCAATATTTTGTAATAACTTATAAGGGAAAAGAATGTGAAAAAGGAATCACTGTGCTGTACACCTGAAAGTAACACAACATTGTAAATCAACTATACTTAAATTAAAAAACAAACAAACAGACAACAACAACAAAAACCCAAAGAGGTCTTAGAAGTTTTTATGAGATTCCATAAGAGAAGCCAAATGAGGACGGGAGAGACGGCTTTTGAATCAATTCGGAGGTGAAGTCACAGAGAAACTTGTCTTTGACCTGAACTTGAGTTTCCATTAAGATTGCAACGCAGGGATATTACAGATGAAGGTAATCACATAAACTTACTATACTGAAACTTGCAGAGGTTATGAGCGTTGTTCAAGATCCCAAAGCAAGTGCATTGTGGAATCAGAATTTTAAGTGAGGCCTAATGAACTAAAAACAAACAAACAAAAGAACAAGCCCTTTCTGTGATACCATGTTGCCTTTGAAGTCGTTCTATTGGTGGGTTGGTAGAAACTGGTTCCAGTGTTTCTGGCAGGAATGACTAGCTCTGTCCCCCCACTGTCCCCCGCCCCCGAGTTGATCCTCAAAGTTTCCTTTAGAATGGACTTGCTAAAATGCAGACCTGCAAGTATTCATGACGCCTGTGTCCAATCATTTCTCCTGCCATTGCCTACTTCACTTCTGGATTATATGAACAATTCACTGTCTTCTTTTATGCTTTTCCCTCCTTCAAGAATTCCTTTCTCCATATGGGGCACCTGGGAAACCCACTTCAGTTTTCAAACCTCAGTTTACATATTATGTCTTTTGTGCAGTCTTCTTTTGAGTGTTGTGATCACACGCTCCTTTTTGCTACCCTTGCACTTCTTCATTCCTGGTTGTTGCACTCGCTACACTGTATTGTGATTGTATTTTTTACATATCTCTGTCTTCTCCTGGGCAACATTCCTTGGGGCCAGGGACTACCTTTTTTCATCTATTGATGTTGCCTTAGCATGTTACTTGTTGTGAAGTAGTTAGTTATAAAAATGAGATTTGATTAAATTGAAAATTGTTATGTACATATTAGTTATTATCATTTACAGATATAACAGGAAAAAATATTAATGTTGGTGCTGAAAGTTCACTGCTAGTAAATGGTGGTGGTACTTGACTTCACATATTATTTTCCCCACTATTTTATATCTTTCTACCTGACATGTCTTCTTTATTTCCATCTATGTTTCTTTATTACTACACCAAGAAAAACAGGGATAAGTGTAGGGCTAGGCCATACTTGGCTGGAATAGTAAAGAAATTGTGTGGGGTTTTGGTGAGAAAATCCTGAAGCATACAGGTCTGCATCTTCCCTTTGCTGCATGTGGAGGGTTCTGCTTCTAAAGACTTTTATTAGCAACTAATCAAGATGGGTGTTTTGGGTTTTTTTTTTTTGTGGTATGTGGGCCTCTCACTGTTGTGGCCTCTCCCGTTGCGGAGCACAGGCTCCGGACGTGCAGGCTTAGCAACCATGGCTCACGGGCCCAGCCGCTCCGAGGCATGTGGGATCTTCCCGGACCACTGCGCCACCAGAGAAGCCCAATCAAGACGCTTTTGCACAAGGCTCCTGATAAGCTTTTGGTATACTAAGAGTAAATCAGAGTTAACGGAGCTTCTGATTTCTTTTACATTGTCAATGTGGATGATCATTTTTTACTGCTGGGGGTGGTGGTGGTGGGGAGTGAGGGAATGTTCCTTTCCTGCTCGTGATGTTTTAGTCCTGTCAAGAGAGCTCGTAGGGTCCTATCAGCGCTGCTTCTTTACTGACTCTGCCCCAGGGTGATCAAGTGACTTATATAGAAAGCTTGAAAAGAATTAAGTGAGCATGCTTGCCCTGACTAATTCTGTTCTCTCCCTTGAGAGTGTGAGTGAGTGTCTTCTGTTTCTCTCATTCTGTGTATTACTAGTTAGTAAATCTGCCCCATTCTGGGGTTCAGTTATGTGATCATTTCATTCAAACTGGATTCTCAAGCCAGGGTTATCAACAGTAACAGGAATATTCGGCCCTCCATCTTTTCTCTTATTTTCTAATTTATGCCAAACCAAATGGAATTAAGGCATTGTAGCTGCTGAAAGGTAATTAAAAGACCCTAACATTTGGTGCATTACTTGGGAACACTGAGAAATAAAAAGAAAGGAGCAGACATTTTGGAGAGGAAAATGTCCATGTGGAAAATCTTTTGGTACTGCCAAGGAAGGTATTCCAGTGCCTTGGTCTTTAATATATGGTGGGATGTTGGGACCTTTGACTGTTTGAAAATATTTAAGTTTGTGCAGTAAACTGCTGAAGCCTAGAAAAGGTTTAAGACATGCTGTATTATTCTCCCGTGCTTATTGTAACATACTACCACAAACTTGGACGCTTAACACAATAGAAATTTACTATCTCACAGTTGTAGAGGCCAGAAGTCTGATATCAAGGTGTCAGCAAGGCTGCTCTCCCTACAGATGCTTTAGGGGAGATTCTACCCCTTGCCTCTTTCAGCTTCTGGTGATTGCCAGCTTCCTTGGCTTGAGGCCACATCACTCAGTTTTTGTCTCTGTCTTCACATCACCCCCTTTCTGTGTCTGTATCTTCTCTTTTGTGTGTCTCAAATGTCCCTCTGCCCTTCTTGTATAATAAGGACAATTGTCATCCTATTTAGGACCCATCCAGATAATATAAGATGGAAATCCCATGTCAAGATCCTTAATGACATTTGCAAAAACATTTTTTTTTCAAATGAAGTAACCGTCAAGGATGAGGACATGGATATATCCTTTTGGGGGCCACCATCCAACCCACTCTACCAGCCGTAAGATACTTTGATTTTGGCTGATGGCTGCAGCTTATGGTGTGGGAAAGTGGCTGTTTCTTTCGAGCCACTTAAGTAAAGGTCTGACATAAAGAGAAGGGGCATTAGGGAGTTGCAGGTGACTGAGCAATACCTGGAGTGGAATGAATAAGGCACCTGGAGGGTCTTTAGTATACCTGGCACTTGACTTGAGAGTGTGCAGGAGTTTACAGGGCAGAAACGTCTCAGGCAGCTGTCCATCAGCCAGCTGCTGCAATAGCAGCCACAGCCAACTGTACCCTTCAGGTCCAGTTTTTCCCAAGCAGGCTTGACTGAGACAAAGACTCAATTGTAAGGAAAACATGTTTTATAGAACTTGTCGGCATTGACACATATGGTCTACCGTAGGCTCAAGTGACTCCCCTTACATGTGGACCCAAGCTGACACTGGATTTGTCAATTATGTTGGAGAAAGAAATGTTCTCTTCAAGGCAGCTGCCTTTGGTCTAGGCAGTTCCATAGCAGAAGGCAGTGAAAATGGCCATGGCGGCATAGGACTGTCAAATCTACGCCTCAGACCTGGAGGTGTAATGTCACTAGACAGAACCCATAATTAGTTCAGTACTGCAGTATGAACCACAAGGTCATCAAACAGGAAGGATAGCTCAAGAGTCCACGTGTGATAGATGCTCAGGGCTGTGCACTGCACATGGCAAATTCATGGTGACAAATCAACGTCAGGCTAAAAGATTCCTCCTGGTTCGAAGTTTGCAGGTCAGAAATTTCAAAGAAATGGCATAGACTAATGGACATCCTAGTGAGGCTAAAACCAAAGAGACTTTCTCTTTCTCTCAAATGCCATTGAGTTTCTGCTATGTTCTTTGGTCAAATTCTGTACTGGATTCTGGGAACAAAAATGTGCCTAGTTTCACTCTTCTAGGAGTGGGGGATTGGCTTGCTTTTGAGATTGTTTTTAAATTTTGGGGATAGTGCTGTAAAATCAAATTGTATCGTAGTAACTCTTCAGACTCAGCATGGTTCATGAGAGGCTTGATAAACTGATAAAACAGCCAAGGCCCTGAGAGACCCAAACCCGTATCAGTCTGTTCTCTGTGTCTGTGAGTCTGTTTTTGTTTCGTAGACAAGTTCATTTGTGCCGTATTTTAGATTTCACATATAAGTGAGATCATTTATTTGTCTTTCTCTTTTGACTTACTTCACTTAGTATGATAATCTCTAGTCCATCCACGATGTTGCTGCAAATAGCGTTATTTCATTCTTTTTATGGCTGAATAATATTCCATGGTATATATGTACCACATCTTCTTTATCCATTCATCCATCAGTGGACATTTAGGTAGCTTCCATGTCTTGGCTATTGTAAATAGTGCTGCAGTGAACATTGGGGTGCATGTATCTTTTCTTTCTTTCTCTCTTTCTTTTTTTCTTGTCACAAGGCATGTGGGATATTAGTTCCCTGGCCAGAGATGGAACCCATGCTCCCTGCACTGGAAGCACGGAGTCTTAACCACTGGACCACCAGGGAAATCCCAGGGTTGTATGTATATTTTTGAATTAGAGTTTTCTCCGGGTCTACGCCCAGGAGTGGAATTGCGGGACCCTATGGCAGCTGTATCTGTTCTCTGCACGTCTCACATCAACCACCTGCACTCCAATCCTTGCTCTCAACGTCATCTTCGGGGAACCCAAGCTGCGACAGGGACCTTGACAAGAAGAAATGGCTCAGGGAAAAGCTACCTGCACAGGGAGGAGATAGAGGCCATCGACCCTGGGGTGTGGTGGGGAGAGTGGGCACAGAGATTTATCATTTCACCCCCGATACTCAGCCCTCCTGGCTGCCCCACTCTAGGTCACCTCGGGATACCCAGGTGACCCGGTTAGAGTCCCTCCCTGTGCAGGAATCTAGGGGCACCAGCGGGTCTGAATAATATTAGTGCAGGGTCTCCCCCACGGCACTGGGGTTATTTGGGGTGGGTCATCCTCTGCTGGGGGCCCCTCCTGGGCACTGTGTGGGGTTTAGCAGCATCCCTGGCCCCACCCATTTGATTCCAGGGGCCTCTCCACCCCAGTAGTGACCACCACAAATTTTCCCAGACATCACCAAAAAACTGGGGGAGGCGGGGGCAGGATGGCCCTGGGTGAGGACAGCTGTGTTGAAGCAACCAGCCTGGCCCAGGGCAAGGTCTGCCCCAATCCCGTCAGAGCCTGCATTTAGAACTGCCCCTTCCCTCTCCCACCTCCCCTGCCCTGCAGTGGTCTCCGAGACATCATCCCCATGTAATCCATCACACCTTCTCAGTTTACTGTCCCCAGCACCTAGAGGAGTGTCTGATGTGTAGTAGATGCTTTATAAATACTTGCTGAATAAAGGAGTTGAATAAAGGGATGAGTGGATGAATGAATGAAGGTTACCATGGAAGGAGGGGGGAGATTCCCTTTCTGGCTCTCTGGGGTTGGGAGATCAAGTGAGAGATCCATGCTAAATAGGCTGACCAGCCTTCTGGGGTTCCCTGGGAATGAGGGTTTCCCCACAGTTCCAGCGCTCAAACCTGAGCGGTCCTGGGCAAACTGGGGGTGGGTGTTGGTCACCCTATGTAAACAGTAACAATTCCAACTGCAATAGCAATGGCCAAGGACCTCTAGGGTCTTACTGACCAGGCAGAGTTCTTTACCTGGCGGGGAAAGTGACACAGGAGGGAGGGAGGGGTCTAAGGAAGAACATCCCACACGACAATGTGTGCCAATGGCCCTGGGCCCAAGGTCACACCTGACCAGGGCTTGCTTTTTTTTTTTTCTAGTTTACTTTTTCCCACGTGGGTATGCAATTGTCCGAATGCCATTTATTGGAAACTCCTTAATTTCCCCACTTTCTGTCATATCAGGTTCTCACATATCTCCTTCTGGACCTTTATTCTATACCATAGAGCTGTACGTCCCATCCTGCACCACTAGGGATGTTTCATCACTCTAACTTTACTTATTTTTTTTATTGTTTTATTTATTTTTTATTAGTTTCTGCTTTATAACAAAGTGAATCAGTCGTACATATACATCTGTTCCCACATCCCTTCCCTCATGCATCTCCCTCCCTCCCACCCTCCCCATCCCACCCCTCCAGGCGGTCACAAAGCACCGAGCTGATCTCCCTGTGCTATGCGGCTGCTTCCCACTATCTATCTTCGTTACGTTTGGTAGTGTATACATGTCCATGCCTCTCTTTCGCTTTGTCACAGCTTACCCTTCCCCCTCCCCACATCCTCAAGTCCATTCTCAAGTAGGTCTGTGTCTTTATTCCTGTTTTACCCCTACGTTCTTCATGACATTTTTTTGTTAATTCCATATATATGTGTTAGCATACGGTACTTGTCTTTCTCTTTCTGACTTACTTCACTCTGTATGACAGACCCTAGCTCTATTCACCTCATTACAAATAGCTCAGTTTCGTTTCTTTTTCTGGCTGAGTAATATTCCATTGTATATATGTGCCACATCTTCTTTATCCATTCATCCGATGATGGACACTTAGGTTGTTTCCATCTCCGGGCTATTGTGAATAGAGCTGCAATAAACATTTTGGTACATGTCTCTTTTTGAATTATGGTTTTCTCAGGGTATATGCCCAGTAGTGGGATTGCTGGGTCATATGGTAGTTCTATTTTTAGTTTTTTAAGGAACCTCCATACCGTTCTCCATAGTGGCTGTACCAATTCACATTCCCACCAGCAGTGCAAGAGTGTTCCCTTTTTTCCACACCCTCTCCAGCATTTATTGTTTCTAGATTTCTTGATGATGGCCATTCTGACTGGTGTGAGATGATATCTCATTGTAGTTTTGATTTGCATTTCTCTAATGATTAATGATGTTGAGCATTCTTTCATGTGTTTGTTGGCAGTCTGTATATCTTCTTTGGAGAAATGCCTATTTAGGTCTTCTGTCCATTTTTGGATTGGGTTGTTTGTTTTTTTGCTATTGAGCTGCATGAGCTGTTTATAAATTTTGGAGATTAATCCTTTGTCAGTTGCTTCATTTGCAAATATTTTCACCCATTCTGAGGGTTGTCTTTTGGTCTTGTTTATGGTTTCCTTTGCTGTGCAAAAGCTTTGAAGTTTCATTAGGTCCCATTTGTTTATTTTTGTTTTTATTTCCATTTCTCTAGGAGGTGGGTCCAAAAGGATCTTGCTGTGATTTATGTCATGGAGTGTTCTACCTATGTTTTCCTCTAAGAGTTTGATAGTTTCTGGCCTTACATTTAAGTCTTTAATCCATTTTGAGCTTATTTTTGTGTATGGTGTTAGGGAATGATCTAATCTCAAACTTTTACATGTCCCTGTCCAGTTTTCCCAGCACCACTTATTGAAAAGTCTGTCCTTTCTCCACTGTACATTCCTGCCTCCTTTATCAAAGATAAGTTGGCCATATGTGCGTGGGTTTATCTCTGGGCTTTCTATCCTGATCCACTGATCTATCTTTCTGTTTTTATGCCAGTACCACACTGTCTTAATTACTGTAGCTTTGTAGTATAGTCTGAAGTCAGGGAGCCTGATTCCTCCAGCTCCGTTTTTCGTTCTCAAGATTGCTTTGGCTATTCGGGGTCTTTTGTTTTTCCAAACAAATTTTGAAATTTTTTGTTCTAGTTCTGTGAAAAATGCCAGTGGTAGTTTGATAGGGATTGCATTGAATCTGTAGATTGCTTTGGGTAGTAGAGTCATTTTCACAATATTGATTCTTCCAATCCAGGAGCATGGTATATCTCTCCATCTATTTGTATCATCTTTAATTTCTTTCATCAGTGCCTTATAATTTTCTGCATACAGGTCTTTTGTCTCCTTAGGTAGGTTTATTCCTAGATATTTTATTCTTTTTGTTGCAATGGTAAATGGGAGTGTTTTCTTGATTTCATTTTCAGATTTTTCATCATCAGTGTACAGGAATGCCAGAGATTTCTGTACATTAATTTTGTATCCTGCTACTTTACCAAATTCATTGATTAGCTCTAGTAGTTTTTCGATAGCATCTTTAGGATTCTCTATGTATAGTATCATGTCATCTGCAAACAGTGACAGCTTTACTTCTTCTTTTCCAATTTGGATTCCTTTTATTTCCTTTTCTTCTCTGATTGCTGTGGCTAAAACTTCCAAAACTATGTTGAATAAGAGTGGTGAGAGTGGGCAGCCTTGTCTTGTTCCTGATCTTAGTGGAAATGGTTTCAGTTTTTCACCATTGAGGACAATGTTGGCTGTGGGTTTGTCATATATGGCCTTTATTATGTTGAGGAAAGTTCCCTCTGTGCCTACTTTCTGCAGGGTTTTTATCATAAATGGGTGTTGAATTTTGTCGAAAGCTTTCTCTGCATCTGTTGAGATGATCATATGGTTTTTCTCCTTCAACTTGTTAATATGGTGTATCACATTGATTGATTTGCGTATATTGAAGAATCCTTGCATTGCTGGAATAAACCCCACTTGATCATGGTGTATGATCCTTTTAATGTGCTGTTGGATTCTGTTTGCTAGTATTTTGTGGAGGATTTTTGCATCTATGTTCATCAGTGATATTGGCCTGTAGTTTTCTTTCTTTGTGACATCCTTGTCTGGTTTTGGTATCAAGGTGATGGTGGCCTCGTAGAATGAGTTTGGGAGTGTTCCTTCCTCTGATATTGTTTGGAAGAGTTTGAGAAGGATGGGTGTTAGCTCTTCTCTAAATGTTTGATAGAATTCGCCTGTGAAGCCATCTGGTCCTGGGCTTCTGTTTGATGGAAGATTTTTAATCACAGTTTCAATTTCATTACTTGTGATTGGTCTATTCATATTTTCTATTTCTTCCTGATTCAGTCTTGGCAGGTTGTGCATTTCTAAGAATTTGTCCATTTCTTCCAGGTTGTCCATTTTATTGGCATAGAGTTGCTTGTAGTAATCTCTCCTGATCTTTTGTATTTCTGCAGTGTCAGTTGTTACTTCTCCTTTTTCATTTCTAATTCTATTGATTTGAGTCTTCTCCCTTCTTTTCTTGATGAGTCTGGCTAATGGTTTGTCAATTTTGTTTATCTTCTCAAAGAACCAGCTTTTAGTTTGGTTGATCTTTGCTATCGTTTCCTTCATTTCTTTTTCATTTATTTCTGATCTGATCTTTATGATTTCTTTCCTTCTGCTAACTTTGGGGGTTGTTTGTTCTTCTTTCTCTAATTGCTTTAGGTGCAGGGTCAGGTTGTTTACTCGAAATGTTTCCTGTTTCTTAAAGTGGGATTGTATTGCTATAAACTTCCCCCTTAGAACTGCTTTTGTTGCGTCCCATAGGTTTTGGGTCGTCGTGTCTCCATTGTCATTTGTTTTTAGGTACTTTTTAATTTCCTCTTTGATTTCTTCAGTGATCACTTCGTTATTGAGTAGTGTATTGTTTAGTCTCCATGTGTTTGTATTTTTTACAGATCTTTTCCTGTAATTGATGTCTAGTCTCATAGCATTGTGGTCGGAAAAGATACTTGATACAATTTCAATTTTCTTAAATTTACCAAGGCTTGATTTGTGACCCAAGATATGATCTATCCTGGAGAATGTTCCATGAGCACTTGAGAAAAATGTGTATTCTGTTGTTTTTGGATGGAATGTCCTATAAATATCAACTAAGTCCATCTTGTTTAATGTATCATTTAAAACTTGTGTTTCCTTATTTATTTTCATTTTGGATGATCTGTCCATTGGTGAAAGTGGGGTGCTAAAGTCCCCTACTATGATTGTGTTACTGTCGATTTCCCCTTTTATGGCTGTTAGTATTTGCCTTATGTATTGAGGTGCTCCTATGTTGGGTGCGTAAATATTTACAATTGTTATATCTTCTTCTTGGATCGATCCCTTTATCGTTATGTAGTGTCCTTCTTTGTCTCTTCTAATAGTCTTTATTTTAAAGTCTATTTTGTCTGATATAAGAATTGCTACTCCAGCTTTCTTTTGATTTCCATTTGCATGGAATATCTTTTTCCATCCCCTTACTTTCAATCTGTATGTGTCTCTAGGTCTGAAGTGGGTCTCTTGTAGACAGCATATATATGGGTCTTGTTTTTGTATCTATTCAGACACTCTGTGTCTTTTGGTGGGAGCATTTAGTCCATTTACATTTAAGGTAATTATTGATATGTATGTTCCTATTCCCATTTCCTTAATTGCTTTGGGTTCGTTATTGTAGGTATATTCCTTCTGTTGTGTTTCTTGCCTAGAGAAGTTCCTTTAGCATTTGTTGTAAAGCTGGTTTGGTGGTGCTGAACTCTCTCAGCTTTTGCTTGTCTGTAAACGTTTTAATTTCTCCATCAAATCTGAATGTGATCCTTGCTGGGTAGAGTAATCTTGGTTGCAGGTTTCTCTCCTTCATCACTTTAATTATGTCCTGCCACTCCCTTCTGGCTTGTAGAGTTTCTGCTGAGAGATCAGCTGTTAACCTGATGGGGATTCCCTTGTGTGTTATTTGTTGTTTTTCCCTTGCTGCTTTTAATATGATTTCTTTGTGTTTAATTTTTGACAGTTTGATTAATATGTGTCTTGGCGTATTTCTCCTTGGATTTATTCTGTATGGGACTCTCTGTGCCTCCTGGACTTGATTAACTATTTCCTTTCCCATATTAGGGAAGTTTTCAACTATAATCTCTTCAAATATTTTCTCAGTCCCTTTCTTTTTGTCTTCTTCTTCTGGAACCCCTATAATTCGAATGTTGGTGCGTTTAATGTTGTCCCAGAGGTCTCTGAGACTGTCCTCTGTTCTTTTCATTCTTTTTTCTTTATTTTGCTCTGCATCAGTTATTTCCACTATTTTATCCTCCACCTCACTTATCCGTTCTTCTGCCTCACTTATTCTGCTATTGATCCCATCTAGAGTATTTTTCATTTCATTTATTGTGTTTTTAATCGATGCTTGATTCATCTTTAGTTCTTCTAGGTCCTTGTTAACTGTTTCTTGCATTTTGTCTATTCTATTTCCAAGATTATGGATCTTGGAAATAGAATGTTGGATCAGCTTTACTATCATTATTCTGAATTCTTTTTCAGGTAGACTGCCTATTACCTCTTCATTAGTTAGGTCTGGTAGGTTTTTATCTTGCTCCTTCACCTGCTGTGTGTTTTTCTGTCTTCTCATTTTGCTTATGTTACTGTGTTTGGGGTCTCCTTTTTGCAGGCTGCAGATTCGTAGTTCCCGTTGTTTTTGGTGTCTGTCCCCAGTGGCTAAGGTTGTTTCAGTAGGTTGTGTAGGCTTCCTGGTGGGGGGGACTAATGCCTGTGTTCTGGTGGTTGAGGCTCGATCTTGTCTTTCTGGTGGACAGGTCCACGTCTGATGGTGTGTTTTGGGGTGCCTATGGCCTTATTATGTTTTTAGGTAGCCTCTCTGCTAATGGGTGGGGTTGTGTTCCTGCCTTGCTAGTTGCTTGGCATAGGGTGACCAGCACTGTAGCTTGCTGGTCGTTGACTGAAGCTGGGTGCTGGTGTTGAGATGGAGATCTCTGGGAGATTTTCGCTGCTTGATATTATGTGGAGCTGGGAGGTCTCTTGTGGACCCGGGTCCTGAAGTTGGCTCTCCCACTTCAGAGGCACAGCCCTGACTCCTGGCTGCAGCACCAAGAGCCTTTGTCGTTCTTCTTAAAGTCTAGGACTTCAGAAGATCATCTCAAAGGCCGCCCGGCACGAGCTTCAGAGGACCATGCACAGTGAAGTAAGTGCAGCTCAAATTAAGAAGAAAGGCCAAGATTCAGCTCTTCGGTCCATTCACTCCCCTCGTGATGAGGATAGGTTTCAAAACACCCCACTTAGCCTTTGGGCACACCAGAAGCCAGTTAAACCTGATGAGCTAAATTGGATACACTTGATGGTGAAGGGCACGGTGGGCCTGAGTCGTGGCTGGTGGCTGCGTGGAGGTGGGCGACGGAAGCGGCGTCACCAAACATTGGCTGCCCTTGCTCCGGCCTGCCGTCACTGCCCCAGAGTCGGAGCTCTACAGTGACCATGGGAGAGAGCTCTCACTTGGACTGTGAGTCCAGGGGGCACTGGCCTCGCTGGGTTCGGGCTGAGCGATCTCAATATCTTGTAATAACCTGATTGGAAAACTTCTTGTCCTCAATTCATTGGCTATACTGGATTTTTTTTCTTGGGTCAGACCTTCAGACTTCTACCAGAAATCGTTCCTTTGGGGAAACCAGGCCTTCCCAGAAATTCAGGAAACTTGAACAAAGTAGCTTCAGGTGCTTCCACTTTTGAAGCTGAAAGACACCATAAGCAAGGCCAGTGGTGGTCGTCAGGGATGGTCCTCTTCCATGTGCTGGGCCCACTTCTCCTCCTCTTGAGCTTCCTTTCTCCAGGGTGCAGACACCATCTGGTCTCTCTCCGTAGACCCGGAATTCAGCACCTCACAGGCCGAGAACCAGAGAATGAGAACCCAGGGCGCTACGCAGGTTAAGTGAACTCGCAACCTCTAACTTTATTTTTTATTCATTTATTTTTTTGGTTGTGCCGTGCAGCATGTGGGATTTTATTTCCCTGACCAGGGATCGAACCCGCGCCCCCTGCAGTGGAAACTCGGAGTCTTAATCGCTGGACCTCCAGGGAAGTCCCCAGGGCTTGCTTTGACATCCATCGAATGGTGGCGGGTGGACACGGGGAGCAGCTGTCTGTGAGCCATCCTGTGTAGAAATGCAGGGTGGAGGGCAGGACAGCTGGAGCGGGAGGGGAAGAGGCGGAGGAGGGAGGGAGGGAGGGTGGGCGAGAGACAGAGAGTTTCCGGAGACAATAGCTCTGGCCATGTCCTAGGGCATGAAAGCTGAAAATAGCTCCTAGTGCCAGGAGCCTTGGAGCCACAGCCTGTGAGCCAGGGTGACTGGCTCTCCTCCCTGGTGTGTGTGTGTGTGGGTAGCTCTGGGCTTCTCAGGCTGGGAATGGGATGCACGGAGCAGGGACGGAGTAGGGACCCTTCTCTCTGGGACCTCGCGGGCCATCCTTAGCTCACAAAGCTGAGCCACCCCTGGCCCTACGAGTGGGGGGCTTATCCTCCCTGTCCCCTGGATCACACCCCCTCACACACAACTTCCCCATGTGTGCTCCCAGCAGCCAAGAGAATCTGTTTTTAAAAGATTTGGGGGAGGGGGGTAAGCATACAAACAAGAGCAGAATGGATACTTTTTCAGAATGGGAATGGCTCTGTGTAACCCCACCCCCAGGGAAACCACAGTCCTGACCTCTAACACCCTTGACGAGTCAGCCTTGGTCTGGGCTTGCGGACCCATGGAAGCTTCCTCATCCCCTCTTTCAGACCCTGTCTCTCCCTCGGCGTCTTTGTGAGAAGCACCCGGGGAAGTGGGACTGCTAGGCTGTACTGCTGCTAGAACTCCACCTGGGCTCCACCAGGCTCCAGCCCCCCGCCCTGTGCACCTCTCTGACCCTGAGGCACCTCAACTGGTAGGAGCGGCATCACCTTCCCTCCCGGGACTTGTGACACTTAAGGGAGACACCAAAAAGACAAGCGTTTGGCTCCCTGGCTGGCAAAGAGCAGGTGCTCAATTGTCATAAGTGTCTGTATCAGTGAGGCTTCTCCAGACAAACAGAATCCATAGGGTGTGTGTGTGTATATACACACACATACATATGTACACGCATACAAAAATATACAGCTGTGTATATATGCAGTATGCATACAGACATATACACATATAGTATATGCAATACACACATACATATATACACACATATATAAAATGCATCGTTTGTATATATACAGTATGTATACACACATACAATACACATATACACTATACATACACACATATAAAATGCATAGTTTGTATATATACAGTATGTACACATGCATATAACATATGCAATAGACACACCTAGGTACATATATATCATACATATATACACACATACAAAGATATTTAGATGTGTATATAAACAGTATACATACATATATAATATATGCAATACACATACATACATATAGACACATATATACACCTACATATAAAAGCATGTAGCATAAAAATATATATGTACTGTACATATAAATTCATCATATATATACATATATATCATATATATAAGATATATACACATACATATACACAATGTATACACACACATACACACCTATATGTAAATATGCGCATGTACATACACATATAAATATATATGCAAGTGTGTCTATATATAGTATATACATATATACATATAATACCTATGCAACATATACACATACAGGTATACAACATATATACACACCTATATATAAATATACACTGTATACATACATACGTACAGCGTACATCTACTGTATATATACACACACCCATATATCAATATATGGGTGTGTGTATATATACAGCATGTTCACATTTATAATATGTATACTATATATATACACATACATACATGTATACAATATATACACACAAATATATAGGCTTGTATGTATACTGTATATAGTACTTACACATATAATACAAACGCACGCACATATAAACATGTGTATACATATATATAATATGTATACACATATACAAATTAATAGGCTTGTATATATTCAGTATTTTTACATATATAGTTTTGTTTTAAGGAGTTGACTCATGTGACTGTGAGGCAGGCAAGTCCGGGCAGGACTCTGGGCTGGAGACACAGGGAAGAGCTGATGTCCCAAGGCCACTGGAGGAACAGTTCCCTCTTTCTAGGGAACCTCATTTTTCTCTCCAGTCCTTCAACTGATGGACGAGGCCCACCCACGCCGCGGCATTGACAGTCTCCTTTACGCAAAGTGGACCAATTTCAGTGTTAATCTCTTCTGAAAAATACCTTCCTGGCCACATCTGGAATAATGTTTGTGGTTGCCGGGGCCCCACGCAGTGTGCACATGAGATTAACCATCCCCGTGGCGATGATGACACTTTATTTTCTCCCTTGAACATTGTCCCTACTATTCCAATTAAAATGGCAGTGCCATGAGGGCAGGGCATTTCCTTTTTTGCCAGTACTGAGCGTCCGCGGTCTGGTGCCTAGCATAGGCTAAATACACGGCATTTTTGTGAACAGAAGCCGGGATTCCAGCTGTCATATTTAATGAGGAATTATAGTCTTCTTATTGGGGGGGAGGGGGGGTGTCACGGTACGTCAAGGGCGGGAGTCGAACCCGCCACCCCAGGCCCCGAGGGGTCTCCTCGGGTCCCCACTTCGGGCCGGTGGGTGTGGCTGGGGGCAGCCGAAGACGTGCGTGCGTGCGTGCGTGCGTGCGAGCGGGCGTGTCCACAGGGTGGGCCGCGGGCGCCGCGAGTGGTTCGGCCCGGTCCCCGGCTCATTGTGCTCGCCTCACGCAGGCCCGAGTTCGCAGCAGCGCTGGAGGCCCGGGGCCTGTGACCACAAAGAGGGAGGCGGGGGCCGGACGGGAGCGCGGCGGCGGTGGCTGAGGCCCAGGCCAGGCCCCTTCCCCTCACTGCCCGCCTGCCTGTTTGCCCCGCCCCCGCCGGCGGCGCCGCGCCCCTCCCCCAACCGGCAGACTAGCACGGTGCGGGGGCGGCGCGCGAAGACATGGGGGAGAAGCTGGAGCTGAGGCTGGAATCGCTCGTGGGGGCCGAGCCCGCCGTCTGCCCGTGGCCGCTGCCGGTCTACGTAAGTGCCACCGGTCCCCTCCTTCCGGACCCCCGCCCCTCTTCCCCCACGGCGCGCGCTGAGCCCACCGAGAAACGGAGCGACTCGAGTCGCCAGACCTTCTTTGGAGCCCCCCTTCCCGCCCCGCCGTGGTTCTCCGCGGCCTTTTCCAGCCCCCGCGCGCAGGGTGGGCAGAGGGGAGCCGGCGCCGGCCGGGGGCGCAGACTCGGCCGCGGGGACCCCGGGCTTCTGAGGGGCGCCCGAGCCGGTCTGCGGTTGGCTCTGCAGGGCTGGGGACCCCGGTCTCCCCGGGCCTGGACTGCCGGCGGGCTTGCCCTTCTGTACTTTAGGATTTGACATGTAGGGTTTCTTTTGCCTGGTAGTTTATTCTTAGCGCTTTCAACGTGCTTAGGGTTTTTTTTTTTTTTTTTTTTGAGGGCACCCTTTCCTCCCTCTCTCCAGTTTTTTGTGTTTCTGTTTTGTTTTGTTTTAGTTAGGCATTTTGTCCCTCTGATCTTAAGTGGGTGGGCTGGCAGGACACTTGGAGAGGAGGCGTGCTGTCCCCTGATCTTGCGTGGCCTTTGGAAAATGACACGCCAAAGGGAAATTTACACACAAGTCCGGTGATTCCAGAAATGCAGTGTGTCCGGCCAGGTGGGCGCCCGGCCCCTCGTCCCCTGTGGCGGCGTGGTGCGCGTGTACCTTGTCTCCGGGTTTACGCTTGGGCCCCGCAGCCCACCTTCCGGAGGGAAAGCGCAGCGGGCGGCTTGGGCCGGCGCCTTTGGGGCGCCCTTTCGTGCGCTCAGCTTGCGGGGGACCGGCCTCCAGGCGACCCGGCGGGGAAGCCCGCGCGACCCGCGCGTGTGTGTCAGTTTTGTGGAAAGTGTGTCGCGGCCGGGGTCGGGACGCTGGGACCGCCTGGAGCCGATGTTGACTCCGAGCCCCGGTTCTCCGCAGTTATCTGAGGTCCGAGGGTTTCCAGCCCTCCACTGCGCACTGGCGCTTTCTATTTTTGCCCTTCCTGTGCCTGGAGGCGCGGCTGAGCCTGGGCTCTGGCTTTTCCGGTTGGGTAACTCCAGGCGGCCCGGGTGGGCGGCCTGAGCAGCAGTGGGCCGGGCGGGGAGACATGCCAGGGGAGGGAAACTGAAAGTGGGGAGAACCTTCAGAACTCCAGCTGATCCACTTGCCTCGCCTCCCCGCCCCTCTTACTGCACTTGTCATGCCGGGGATGGCTGGCCGGCACATTTTTCAAAATGTACGAATTTGTGTGTCCTTAGTAGCCGTGAAGCGTAGTTCACTTGTAGTGCACAGTTGTAGGAGTTTTGATCGCCATCAGGCGGCAGAGCAATCCTGTCATCCCATTTGCTGCCCTTTGGCGCCAGGGTGCCTCTAGCCTCTTGGCCACTAATCTCCTCTCCGTCCCGAAGGTTTTGGCTTTTCCAGAAAGTCAGATAAACGGAACAACAGCATGTAGCTTTTTGATTCTGGCTGCTTTGGCTCAGCAAAACCTATGCGAGATTCCTCCCGGGTTTGTTTTTTTTGCTGTTGTTTAAAATATTTATTTAGGTAGTTATTTACTTGGTTGTGCTGGGTCTTGTTGCGGCACATGGGATCTTCATTGCCGCGTGCAGTATGTTTTAGTTGCGGCGTGGGGGATCTAGTTCCCTGAGCAGGGATGGACCCCGGGCCCCTTGCATTGGGAGTGTGGAGTCTTAGCCACTGGACCACCAGGGAAGTCCGTCATCCCTGTTGTTGCGGGTATGAGAAGCCACTCCTTTTTCTGGCTGTGTTGTATTCCATTTTCCGTTTGTCCATTCGCGTGCGGGTGGCAGGACTTGTGGGATGTTTCCAGTTTTGAGGGGATCAGGAATAAAGCTGCTGTAAACATCCCAGGGCAGGTTTCCATGTGAACTTGGGTTTTTACCTCACTTGAGAAAATACTCAGGAGTGGGACTGGGGTCTGTGCTAAGTGTATGTTTAACACCCCTTCTGCATCTTAGAAATTGGTATTTTTGAATATTGGAAGAGTTTAGAAATCCACTGTGACCCAGCACCCAGGCACTTGAAACGAAGTTGAAAGTTCATCTGGAGATGGTCACGTTGTCGCCGTCACTGTTTTTTCTTCGAGGCAGAGCAAGGCCACAGATGTGTAACCCTTGTAAGGAAGGCCTCGTGTGTCCAGGCCGTGGCAGGACCTGGCTTTCTAGTGGTGGGCGGTTCTGCAGTGGAGAGCGTCTTTCCCTTGCTGGCCAGACCTCGCTTGGCAGGGTGCGGGGTGTGCTGCCTGCCTGGCCGGGCGCTCTTTCTGCCGGTCAGCAGCCGTTCCTGGTGTGTCTGTCCTACTACCAGGCAGGCGGTCAGGGGCCCTAGTGACGCGCTCAGCGAGCCGCAGCCTTCCTAAAGCTTTGCGGGTAATGTCTGCTACCCTCCCATTTCCCTGCTGAGGAATTTTGCTTTCTCATGGGAAGTGAGGGGCCAGTACTTTATAAGAGTTCATATTTTATGGGCCTCCCTGGTGGCGCAGTGGTTGAGAGTCCGCCTGCCGATGCAGGGGATACGGGTTCATGCCCCGGTCTGGGAGGATCCCATATGCTGCGGAGCGGCTGGGCCCGTGAGCCACGGCCGCTGGGCCTGCGCGTCCGGAGCCTGTGCTCCGCAACGGGAGAGGCCACAACAGTGAGAGGCCCGCATACCGCAAAAGGAAAAAAGAAAAAAAAGAAAAAAAAAAAAAAAAGAGTTCATATTTTGTGATGACTCGATGCTGAATACATTAAGAAAAATGGGCTCCTTCCAGAAGCTTAACTTTTCAGAAGGTCAGATTTCGCATGTGACTGCACGTTTGAAATGAGTGAGCTTGTTTGTTCATGGATTCATTCATTCTGCAAGCACCTCCTGGATATTTACAGTGAGTGTTCCAGGGGGCGCAGAGGACAGTAGACAGTATTCTTTTTTTTTTTTTTGATTTTTGAATTTTATTTTATTTTTTTATACAGCATGTTCTTATTAGTCATCAATTTTATACACATCAGTGTATACACGTCAATCCGAGTCGCCCAGTTCAGCACACCACCATCCCCACCCCCCACGGCTTTCCTCCCTTGGTGTCCATATGTTTGTTCTCTACATCCGTGTCTCAACTTCTGCCCTGCAAACTGGTTCATCTGTTTGAGACAGCTTTGTACTTCCCGCTTCCAGGGGCTCTTGTGTGGGCACTGCGAAGCGGGGTTTTAGATGGTGCAAGGTGGAGGGTGGGCACTAGAACCGGTGCCCAGTGTCCGGGTGTGCGTGCGCTAGATGGGGCGTGCGGCCTAGGACTCCTGCCGGCTCGGTGACCCCGGCCGAGTGCTCTAAGGCTTCTAGGTCTCAGTGTTCTCATCTGTAGCATGGGCTGAACAGGACTCACTCTCTCTGGAGGTTACAAGGTCGAACTGTGTTAATGCTTGTAGACCCTACAATGTAGAACACTTAGGACAGTTTGGAGCATCGTTAATTGTTCCACAGATATTACCTGGTCTGTTGAACGACTTTGCCTGGTACACGCCAAAGCGATTAGGAAATTGGTATATCCCAGCTTTATTTCCTTTCCATTAAAACAGGGCTCAGGAAAAAAAAATCTGTTTTTCAGTAGTCGTATCATATAGTGGAAAGAGCACTGGTGTGAAGGCAGCTTAGGGTTTGAATTCCAGGGCTTATGCTGTCTGTGGCCTGGGCAGGTTACTTTTGAACTGCAATCCCCACACTTGTAAAATGACATTAATAACCACTCTTTCTGTGGGTTCTTAGAATTAATTAAGCAGGTTATGTGTGTAAAGTATCCTGGCACTTGAATGAGTTGTCAGAACCAAGGGCTGCTGGAGACGATGCTTCTGCCCTAGGTAATCTCCCCTTCTACTGGGCGGCAGGTAAACACAAGCACAGTAGTCAGTGCTCTGGAAGAAGTGAGTTCTGGTGCTATAGAGCACAGAATCTCTTTTTTCTTTAATTTTTATTTTCTGTTGGAGGATAGTTGATGTACAATATTGTGTTAGTTTCAGGTGTACAGTAAAGTGATTCCGTTATACATGTATCCATTCCTTTTCAGATTCTTTTCCCGCACAGTTTGTTCCAGGCTATGGAGTAGAGTTCCCTGTGCTGTGCAGTAGGTCCTTGTTGATGATCTATTTGATATAGAGTCGTGTGTCTATGTTAACGCCAAAGTCCTAATGTATCCCTCCCCCCCACCTTTCCCCTTTGCAGAGCACAGAATCTTGGAAGGGGAAGTTCAGGGTAGGCTTCTTGGAGGAGGTGCCATCCTTTCTAAGGATATGTAGAAGCTCCTGGGGTGGCAGGAGGGAGCAGTGTGTGTCAAAGTTTGAGAAATATAAGAAAATATGGCAAAACTAAGGTATAGGACTGGAACTCAGGGTTTGGGAAAGAAATGAGAGTTGATACTGGAAACTTAGTGGGGCCCAAGAGAAGGGGGCCTTGTTTGTCCTGTCAGAAGTTTAGATGTTTATCCTGAAGGCTGTGGGAAACCCTGAAGAACAGTGAGATGGACTTCTGGTTTAGAGACTTACTCGGACCTCCATGTGCAAGGCACTTGATTGGGTGCAGGGTGAATTGTAATCTAAGGTTCCCACTTAAGTTATAAAAGGTTGGACTGGATTTTGCAGATCTGAGAGAGAATGGGTGGGGCCTGGTGACCAGTTAGAAAAGGGAGGGCAGCAAGCGTGGGTGACAGTTTACAGCTGCATCTTTTTGAGAGATACAGAGCACAGTAGGAAGGTATTGGGGGTGGGAAGAGGATCTTACTTCATCTTCAGTGCTTTAGAGGGGCCTGGTAGACAGGTCTGGGCCCAAGGTTCAGATCTGTGCTTTTGCGGAGGAGAGGTGTTTGAAGGCATGGGAGAGACTTAGGTTACCCACAAGAAGATCCAAAGAATCATAGGTCTGAGGGCTTTTTAAGTGGGTATACTGAGGAAGTTTATAAGCTGAAAGAAAGCAGCCAGCAGAGAAGGGGTGTGAGGATCTAGGAGAGGAAATGATTGTTCATTTGTTTTCAAAAAGCTGAATACTTATCGTGTGCCTGGCCCTTTTCTAGGATCTGGGGTTCTCACCATGTGTTACCTCTTCTGCAAGGACAGTTCAACTCATCCCCTGGTGAAGAGAAGTCAGATTATTCTTTGCATCCCATTCAGGTGTAGGAACTGTTCTGTACCTCTGAAGGGACTTTACTTAACCAGAGTAATAAGTTAGAAATCATAAGAAATTAGAGCTGGAAGGGACCTTAAAAGCCACTGTACTTAATTTTGCCTAATATTTTACATTGAATGTAAGAAAAATTTATTGTAGAGCCCATTCTCTTCAGAATTCCTTCCCTGAACTTTCTTTATGACTTTCATCCAGTGGGTCTAGCTTGTAAATTTTGGCCTCCTCCTAAATTTGCTTCTTCATCCACATTACATTTTGCCCCGACTATGGCAGAAACTCCTGGGTGGTTTCGCGGCCCCTGGTCTCAGTTCCTCTAAGTTCATCTGCCTACTCGGGTTGAGTGATCTTCTAACATGACAAGATATGCCTAAAATAATGCTGCTAATGGCTTTCCCACACAGAGTTAGTGCATACTAGCCGCCCAGCGTGTGCTCTGCACAGAGGCCTGTAATCTGAACTGTGCTTTGCCAAGCCTCCTGGGGCTCTTTGGCCCTGAGGAAGGGGAGCTTTTTGTGATCACTCCCTTTATCTAGTCAGTCCTTCAGCTGCGGGGCGCCTTTTTCTAATCAGCGGAGGCACCCTTACTCAGCCAGTGGTAGCCCCAGGCCTCATCACCTGTGGGATACAAGCCATGCTCTCTCCCAGGCTTGCTTGGGCCAACATCTCTATTTTCATTTCTGTCTCTTCTCACACTTGGACCCCTGGTCTTTAGTCATCCCCACCTGCAGTATTTACAGTGCCCAGCAGGAGTCAGGCTTGAGTGTCTTTGCACAGGTGCTCCCTGTGCAGTTAATGCACCTCCTACTCCACCTCTGCATAGCCTCATCTTTCCAGACTGTACTTCAGGGTTATCATGAAGCCGTCACTTAGATACAACTTTTGGCCTCCATAGGCACTTCTGTGCTTTATCTCATGTGATTGAAATTTTGAGTTTATAGATCTTCCTCCTTAATGAGGATTTAAGGACAGGAGTCATTTCTAATCCTTAGCACAGAGCAGATGCTTTTTAACGGTGATAAAATGTATGGTTTAAATGACTCTTTTTACAATAATTTTGCTTTAGCTTCTGATAGAAATAAAGTTTCCGGATGTTGTGTTCCTGCAATAAGAAATAAAGATGTGACCTTCCAGTTGTGTAAAGCCCATCAATGCTGTGTAAGTGCGTCAGGTGCTCTAAGGAACGTGGAGCCAAGTGGGCTAGTTGTGAGAGAGAGAGACTTAACTATGTTAACAAAGGTAAGCCTTCATTGTGTCCTGCCAACATTTGACAGTTGCTTTTGGGCAAACTAAATTTATAAAATTTTAAACTGTTCCTCCCCATTAAAGGGATTGAATATTTGGCCACTTTGGTGCACCTGTGTCTTGCGAATTGTCCAATTGGAGATGGAGGTTTAGAAAGTGAGTTTCAGTCTTGTTTAAGTCTCTTCCCATCAGACTGGTCTCGTGATTTCCTACACACCATGTTACTTCCTGTCTACCTTTCCTTGGTGGTGTTCATGCCTGGATTGTCTCCTGTACCTGCTCAAACCTTGGTCCATTCTCATTTGTACCATGGAAGTTTGTCATGCCGGATACTGTCAGAACTAATTTTACTTAAGTTTGTGTTAAGGTGCAAAGCACACGTTTTGTATATTATCTGTTTTTTGTGTTTGTTTATATTTTTATGGTTTCTCTTCAAGAAATATTATGAGTAGGGAAATAACAAGATGTAAAGAGCAAAAAAGTCATCATTCTCTTTTAAGTTGTTAGAACATCTACCTGCAATCATAATGCACTGTGGTATGTGTTAAAATAGGAAATATGTGTCATGTCCCGTAGGAGCAGGAAAGTCAGTGGTGTTAGTGAGGGTGTGTCATGGAAGTAATCACTAAGCAGGTGACTGCTGGTTGGGGTCCTGAAACATTAGTGTGTGTTCCCTGTGTCCAGTAGTGGTCTGGAGAGGTCAGGAAGCGTGCCTTTCAATTTGAGGGAACAGAGGGTTTGAGGTCCTCTCTGTTCTATTGCTCTAGTATAGTATACTGCATAGCAGCTCATAAAATACTGTGTTTATAGTTGATATTTAAATCGCTGATTGATCATCAAGATTGGGATGTATCATTGGAAATGAAAATAGGAAGAGTCTTACGCTTTTTAGGTTTTTCCTTTTTTTCCGATGTCTCAGAAGGCTCTTTGATGGGGGACTTTTTATTCTCCCATACAATTCCATGAATACTTATACCCTGGCACTTATTTTAATGGCATTTTCAATTTATAAATGTCTCTGAAACACATACTGTAAACTATTTGAGGGTAATGACCATGGCCGTTGATGGCACATCTTAAATGTGCATCGTGTTAATGTTTGAGTGTCAAGTGGTCTACCATCAGTGCTTCCTTCTTTCACCCAGTTTTCTTCCTCATTTCCTTCTCCAAATTTGTCTCATTTTTCTACTCTCCCTTTTGCTTCTCTATTCTTGCTTTCTCTTTCCCATTGCATGTGTCATTCTTCTTCTTCTTCTTCTTCTCCTTCTGACTTCATTATTATGGCCAACCAAAACCTTTTCCAGGATTGTCTCTATCTTCCTTTCCTCTTCATTGCCATCCACAAACTCTTAGAGAATATTCTTGCTTGACTCCCTTACTTCCTAGCATACCCATGTACTTCCTGATCAGTTTAGAACATTGAAAAGGGTTGCAATTTTTAAAAATAGGTAATTATAATCAGTCTTCTTTCACCTCTGGCATAAGACTCTTCTTCCTCAATCTGACCATTCTTAAATCTAGAAGTACTCCAGCTCATTGGTCTCCCTTATCCGCATGTTTAGGCCAAAGAACTTGTGAAACCTTAGCCCTGTTTAATACTTGAATTTATCAAAACATAAGAGGGCTAATTCTGCCTAAGGGCACCAAAGAAGAATAAAGATGCCACAAATAAATGTTTAGTCCAGATTTATAATGGACTCTTAAGTGCCTAGTTGAGTGCTAACCGTTAACTCACTTGAACACCAGGGAGGTCATGACACAAACTAACATGTTAATTGTAAAGACACTTCACTTCACCATTCCTCAATGTAGCTGATAAACTGCATCCAGTTAGCTTAAATAACATGAATGATGAATTTCCCTGTGTATATAAATTGGGAGTTTCTAAAGTTTTCTTTTTCCCTTTGTACAACTACTGACTGGCACCTCGCTTGGTCAGTGCAATAGGAAATGATGACTAAGAAACACATTGTCGGGGCTTCCCTGGTGGCGCAGTGGTTGGGAGTCTGCCTGCTAATGCAGGGGACACGGGTTCGAGCCCTGGTCTGGGGGGATCCCACATGCCGTGGAGCAGCTGGGCCTAGTGAGCCATGGCCGCTGAGCCTGTGCATCCGGAGCCTGTGCTCCACAACGAGAGAGGCCGCGGCAGTGAGAGGCCCGCGCGCTGCGATGAAGAGTGGCCCCCGCTTGCCGTAGCTAGAGAAAGCCCTCGCACAGAAATGAAGACCCAACACAGCCAAAAATAAATAAATTAATTAATAAAAGAAACACATTGTCTCAATATCAGTGGACATAATGTCCTAGTAGTCTATAAAAATCTCAAAATTCTTAATCTAAAAGGTAGGTCTGCCAATCTTATATCCTTTTCCTTTGTTAATATAAGTATCCAATCTATGAAGGTCTCAGTTTCCTTACTTAGAATAGGAGGTGGATAGATTTGCTAATATCTAGGGACGTTTCCAATTTTAATATTCCCTAGTTATAAGGGCTGAGCCAAATACAATGGCTCCCTTAATCATTAACCTCGCTCATGATGAAAGTTATCAGCAAGTTCTACTTGTAAGAGATCAAACATTCATATCCATGTATATTGTAGCACATTGACTTTTACAGAACTCCAAGTAACACAACGTAGTTACATTCATAGACTTAAGGTCACTGTGGTATACTTTACAATTTTTCTTTTCCCTAGGAAGGAAATGTAGATCCCTAGGAAGGGATTTCTTTCTCTGCCTTTCAGTAATGTAAGCCTTTTATTATCTCTTGGATCCTAAAAATGGGTAGGGTTTTGGCAGGTGGAGCTTAGGACAGACATTCCAGGTGACAGGGACAACAGGAGAAAGGGCAGAAGGAAGAATGGATTTTCAGAAAGACTTGATATCTTACACGATGAGAGCAGCGTTTCACAATCTCTGTCCTGCAGAACACTGGTTTTAGATGATGTTAATGTAGTTACAAGACAGAAGCATTTGGGAAGAACTGTACTCTACATCCCGACATGAAATTCAAGTTTCACTTTGTTTCATTACATACTCTGAAAAGTTTTGGAGGAAGGAATTGATTTATTTTTGTTTAATTCAGTCTTACTCACAGTTACTTGACAAACCTATATTCAGCTGATGGGACTGTATTTTGTGAAAGGCCAATCGGAGAAATGGTGAGATGGAGCTTAGGATATTTCTTTGTTGGGACAGGCATGTGATTATTCTTCTTATAATTCTTTACTGTTTGTCGTAACAATTGTTACTTTGCAGGAGTCAGTTTTTTTTTTTTACATCTCTATTGGAGTATAATTGCTTTACAGTGTTGTGTTAGTTTCTGCTGTGTAACAAAGTGAATCAGCTATATGCATACATATATCCCCAGGATTCAGTTTTAAGCCCTCTGTTTTTATCTGAGTTATTGGGACTCTTAGAAAGCTCAACAATCCTGGAGTCTTCATCTCTGATGTAGTTTCCAGAAGCTCCTGGCACTTACCACTATTTCCTCTTGATTCTTTTCCTCCGACTTCAGACTTCTTACGATTATGAGCTGATGGTTTTCTCAGCCTCTAGTGTCAAAACCAGCTACCTCACTCATCTTCATTGTCTCAGTTACAAGGTGCAATATTTCCCATGTTTATATGTGTCAAAATAGAAGTCAGGGATTGATACATAGCATATGCGTAATAAAAATTGTATTTCTGGGGCCTCCCTGGTGGCGCAGTGGTTGAGAGTCCGCCTGCCGATGCAGGGGATACGGGTTCGTGCCCCGGTCTGGGAGGATCCCATATGCCGCGGAGCGGCTGGGCCCGTGAGCCATGGCCGCTGGGCCTGCGCGTCCGGAGCCTGTGCTCCGCAGCGGGAGAGGCCACAACAGTGAGAGGCCCGCATACCGCAAAAAGAAAAAAAAGAAAAAAAAAAAAATTGTATTTCTTTTTTTTCTTTGTTCGAAGGTATCCAAACACTGGCCAAGTTCTTAAATTGAAAGTAGAGTGATCTAACTTATTCAGCTCATCCAACCATCAATATTGAATATTTGTCTTTTTTCTTACACATATTTCTTGTATTCCAATTGTGACATTCTAGAGCACAGTGAGTACATTTATAACTTATTACTGCATTACTACCTTGGCTATTCCTTGACCAAAATTTACTTCACACAACTGACAGCCTAATTAACCTACTAGAGTTTTTTTTAATGTACACATATATTAAAAAACTCTAGTAGGTTAACTGCATTGCTAATAACTGAGTTTTTACATCTCTATGCACCCATGTATCCAACACCAGATCAAGATATTATAAAATATTTCTAACACCCTACACGGTTCTCTGTTACTTCTTTCTGTTCCATACTCTCCCAGGGCAACACCTAAGCTGACCTCTATCACCATATATGACATACGTGGAAACACACAGTGTGTATTCTTTGGTATCTGGCCTCTGGTTACATATCATTATATCAGTAGTTTATTCTTTTATTGTGTTTTCCTGATTTTTTTAAACCTAGACATTCATACAGTGTCAAAGTACCACTGAGTTCTTCATATTATTA
Organism: Mesoplodon mirus; assembly: GCF_964341445.2. Lineage (NCBI taxonomy): Eukaryota > Metazoa > Chordata > Mammalia > Artiodactyla > Ziphiidae > Mesoplodon > Mesoplodon mirus. The sequence continues at coordinate 75,037,233 of NC_138983.1, read as the reverse complement.
TGCTGACCTCCATCTTCAGGGGCTTTCTACAGTCTTCCGTGTGTCTTTGCACCTACTTTCTCTTCCATCTAATTATGTTTCATTTAACCAACCTCAGCCAGCCTTCCCCCATATTCCCCAACACGTAGCAGTCCTGTGTTCAGCCAGTTTTGTCCCCTATTCCAGAAGCCCTTTGTGCCATTCCTGACACTGTGCCTGTTCCCTGCCCGGAAGGCCTGTTCCCTACCCTCTATATACTTGTTCAAGACTCAGTTTAAATGCTACCTGTTCTGAGAAGTCTTCTCAGAAGAAGCCAGTACTTTTTGGAATCCTTCTTTAATGAAATCCCATAGCAAGTGTAATCTGTCCTCCCTGATCTGGTAATTAATTATCCATTGTTCCTATCATATAGTGTTTGTTTTCCTTGTGTGCTGTTATTATTTCTTGAAGCAGATTACAGTGACTTGAACCAGGAACTGGGTCATTTTCCTCTTCATTTTAGTGCAAGTTTCTGTGATATGAAGTTAAACTCTTTTTCCCTCACTTCCCATTCACCCTCAGCAGTTGTTAAACATGAAGTACAAGTGAAACTTATTGGTTAACAGGTTTTTGTGGTCCTTGGTTCCGGTCCCTAGGTCTAAGCTGCACTTCTGTAGTGCTGATTTGACTGATTTCTTATTGTCACATAACTCAGGCATTAACTAAATCCTTACAAATTTAGATACATATAAGATAGTATTAAAAAAACCCAGTGGATATCAAAAGTTTTGGCCTGGAGGAGAGTGTTGTATGAGTCCTAGTTTGGTGGGGCTCACACTTAATGATCGAGCCTTCCAATATTCCACTGTAAGTAAGAAAGAGTTATGCAAATATATGGTTAATATTTAACAGTGTTGATAAAAAAGAGAAGAGAGAAAGGGACGACAGATACTTTGAGGGCCTTCTGGAATTCATGAACAATTATGATTGGATGGGGAAAAAGAAGAACCGAGGGCTAACCTCCCACAAGTGAAGTCAGGAAAGAGAGAAGGGCTCATCTGGTATGCAGGTAGAGAGAGAGGTTTGACCTACAGAATCTTAGAAAACCTCAACAATCTGAGCAGCGTTGGCAAGAGGCAAACTAAAGGGCTAACAAAAGTCTGCAAAAGTCTCACACAAAGAACTCTGGCATGGTGTTCATCATCTAGCTAATCCTAACATGCAGACATTCATGAGAGTAAAGTCAGGTCTTTACCAGAGTGGGTTTCTTATCTGGGCAACTGGGTCAAATGAAGAAAGGCAGGTGTAGGCTGCCAGAGTAATAAATAAGGAGAGGAAAAACAAAAAGAACGAGACATATCATTCATCAGTGATTTCCCCCCAGTATTCTTAGTCTCCACCTTATCTCCATCTTACTGCTAACACAGGAACTAGACCGAACAGTGAGGTAAAAGGTCTCTACAGAAACTGAGGTAATATAGAAAATAAAAAAATAAAACATAAAATTGTAAATTTTCTTCCTAGGGGTAATTGAGATGATAGTTCAATAATAACGTAAGATCAGGTGAAGTCTAAAGAAATTTTAGAAAAGCTGGATAAAGTAAGAAAACATCTGTTTGCTGCCATCTGAATGTTAGAGAGACACCAAGACGTGGGCCAAGTTGTGGAGAGAAGGGAAACACATACACAAGCTTGACATTTGGTGCAGCTTTTCTCCTTGGGGCATTTGCTGATTCAAATCTTACAGCCTACGAACTGAAAAGCCAAGGAGTTCAAAAGACTCTAACCACAGAAGCCAATGGGCAACAGCTCAGGCTAAAGGCAACAACTAGTGGAATGACAAGCTAAGTGTATCTTTAGTCTCACAGGGCTGCGGGAACCATTACATTTAAAGCCTAACAAATACAAGGGTAGTTGGGAATAGGGAGAATCCAAACTTTCACATGGTAATCCCAAAGGGCAACACCCGTAGAGGAAGGACAAGACAGGAATAGACCAACCTTCACACAGACTGAAAAACGGCTTTGAATGAGCTCAAACTGAGAATGGACTAAGGTTACCAGTCCCTATAGTAACTGTCTGTCATGGGCCAAAGTAAATCTTTTCAAGAGAAAGATAACAACATCCAGAATGTGGAGGTATCTTTATAGTTTCCTAAAATAAGTTAAGCCCAGTTTTAGTATAAAAAATAATTGGACATAACCAGGAAAAAGACTAAATGATCAAAAGTTCAAAAAAAGAAAGAAAGAAAAAAGACAACATAAATAGACACAGGAGGACAAGAGTTAGCAGGCCTTGGTTAAAAAAACAACAACAACAAAACTACTATGGTTAAACAAAGAAAATAGACACATGGCAAATAAGCATATGAAAAGATGCTACACATTCCATGTCATCAGTGAATTTTGAATTAGAACGATAATGAGATACCACTACACACCTATTTAAATGGCTAAAATCCCCAAACTGAAATACCGAAGTTGGTGATGATGCAGAACAATTGGAATTCTCATTTGTGGCTAGCGGGATACTTGGCAGTTCCTTACAAAATAAACGTACTTTTACCATACAGTGATCTAGTAATCCTGCTCTTTGGTATTTACCCATAGGAACGGAAAAGTTCTGAAAAGTTATGAAAGTAAGAGCCTTTACAGTGAGAAAATTCTATGATTCTATGGTTTTTCAACTCATTAATTTGTGTAGTTCATCCATTTTACTCATTGTATACACTTAAGTATATTGTTCCTTGAAATGGCCATTCAAAGTTGTTTCCTGCGCCACACACTATGAATGTTAGGGTTGGTCCTGTGTAAATCTTACCCCCATTGATTTAGTATTATCCCTAAACAAGCAACTTTCTTCCATAAGGAAACAAACAAGAGGTTCAGAAATGTCCAAACTAAGTTTTTATAAAACTGTGTTATCAAATCTTATTTATCAAAAAACTTCAAACATAGCAGTATGCGTTCCCATATACCCTTTACTCAGCTTCCCCAAATGTTAACATTTTCTATTACTAGAGTATAATTATTGAAAGCAGAAAGTTTACATTGTCACAATGCTACTAATGATTTATAGACTCGTATTCAAATATTGCCTATTGTCTTGTGGTCCAGATTCAAATCTAGGATCCCTTATTGCATTTGCTTGTCATATCTCCCCGTTCTTCTCTAATCTAGGATAGTTCCTCAGTCTTTTTTTGTCTGTTATGACCTTGAACTAAAGGAAAATCTTAGCCAGTCATTTTGTAGAATTTTTCTCAAATAGGGTTTGTTTGATATTTTCTCATGGTTAGACTGAGGATATGTATTTCTTGACAAGAACACTTCAGGAGAGATATTATGCCATTTTCAGTACATATTAGAGGTACAAACAAATCTGTATGTCTCACTACTGGGGATGCTAACTTTGATGACTTAGTTCTAATGATAGCTGCAAAATCACTATTTTTCCCTTTGTAATTTTTTGAGATTGTTCAAATATTCTGCTTCTTGTTTAATTTTCCCATACTAATTTTAGCATCCATCAATAATTTTTGACTCCACCCATTACTGTGGTGTTTGATGATTGTTCATTTTCTATTCCCATCATTCCCTCTACATTTATTAACTATAATTTGAGTATAAGAAAGAGCTGTTCTTCTCCTTCATTTATGTATTTATCTGGTTATTTGTTCATATATATACATACATCAGTATGAACTTGTGGATAATTATTTTATTCTACGGGTTAAAATTTATTACTATCATTAATAGTTTTGTTTCTCAAAGTGTTCCATATTTGGTCACTGGTACTCCTTCCAGCTGTCTCCTATATTTTTTCCTACATGGCCATACAATTTTTGGAGTAATATCTTACTTTCTGACACCACAAAATGCTCCAGACCCATCTTTTACTTTCCTCTGTCTCAGCCTTGAATCAGTCATTTCTCCATGGAGTTCTTGTTCCTTGCATTAATAATGGTATTCAGAAACCAGAATCTTGGTATGAGGTGGATTTATCACTATCCAAGCTACCTCATTGTGTTTTCATCAGAGAGAGCTAAAAATATATATACGAATACATAAAAATATACAAGTATCTCTATTTTCATATTATCTATCTGGGTGTGTATGTATATACACACACGTGTGCACGCACACACATTATCATCTGTCTATCTACATATATATATAACTTCAAATTGATATATGAATTCACATTGATACCTTGATTCCAATCCAACAGCACAGGGTTTGTTCTAGCCTCCCTTACCCTTTCCTTATTTGTCACTCTTTAACAATTAGAAACCTGATTCTCATTATTTGCAGTCTATTCATTTGCTCAATTCTGGAATACACATAAAATATTTAAAAATCATTAACCTGTACACATGTGAAAAATAAATTTACTAACAAGTTCAGTATTTGTGTACATTTCTTTTTGTCTTTAGCTTTTCAGTATATATTGTGCATGGTTAATTACAGTATATTAAAATACTGTTTTCCAAAGTTACTTAGGTTAGCTCTTTCCCACCTCCTTCAGTGTGTTTTTTTTTCTTCTGCAGTGTGAGAAAATCTAGTACTTTGTGTTCAACTCAGACTACCAAACCAGAAGTTCTAGCAGAAAAGGTGATAATCCATATGTGCAGTAAGATCCCCAGGTGATTCTTTTCATTGGAGAAATATGAGGAACACTGCTTGACGTCTCTACAACTAAGATATCTAAAATGAAACTTCAATTATTCCTTCTTCCAAACTTTTCCATCCTGCAAATCTTTTCTTCCTCAGTGAATGGTGCCATGATTCACACAAAAAGTAACTCCATGCAGAAACCTGGGAATGATCCTCAGTTCCTTCCTTTTCTTCACTTTCTGCATAGACTGCATCATTAGGTCCTCTGGAATCTCATCTCTTTCTCTCTCATCATTTATATAATGTTTCTCTTCATCTTCATTGCCACCATCTTAGCCACTACCATTTCTCCTTTGCTCTACTTGAACAGCCTAGTATCTACACAACTATCTTTTCATTTAATTGCTTTCTCTTGCATCTAAGATAAAGTCAAAATCCTTAGCCTTATAGATTCTGGCCTTGCCTTTTCTTGTAAGTTGTATTTTCATACTTACAAGTACAGGCACACTCACACACACACACACGTATAGTTGGTATTGTTAGTTTAGGTTTTGTTTGCCCTCCCATCCTAGCATGAGAAAATTAAGAAACAAAGTCAAACCAAAGAAAAACTTTAAAAATAAATTTGAATAATATCCTTTCCCTCCAGAACATTTCTCTAAAGCAGTATTATCATTAATGGCAGTACAGACCAGAATTTTTTCCCTTAGACATAAAGGCATGGTGAAGAAGTCTCATTAAAAACTGGAATCTAAGCTTTCAATGTCAAGTTCTGTCTCTAATCTTCTGCAGTAAGCCATAATGATTAAAGTATAGGAATCTGAATCAGAGGTCTGGTTTAGTATAATCTTTTTTGTAATAAGCTTTGTACCTTAGACAAGTCATTTATCTCTCCATTCCTTAATTTCTTCATTTATAAACGGAGATGTTAAGAGTATTGATATTCAAGGCTAATGAAAAAAGAATGCATCTAAGTACTGTATCAAACACTTTAAAAAGTGACCAGTTCAGGTTCTCTGCCCATTTTTAAATTGGAATATCTGGGGTTTTTTGATATTAAATTGTATGATTTCTTTAGATAATTTGGATATTAACTCCTTATCAGATATATCATTTGAAAAAATCTTTCATTCAGTAAGTTACCTTTTCATTTTGTGATGGTTTTCTCCTCTCTGCAAAAGCTTTTCAGTTTGATATAATGACACTTGTTTAATTTTACTTCTGTTGGCCATGCCTGAGGAGATAGACCCGCAAAAAATATTGCTAAGATCGATGTCAATGTATTTTTCCTAGGGGTTTTATGGTTTCAGGTCTTCAATGTGAGTCTTTAATCCATTTTAAGTTTCTTTTTATATATGGTATAAGGAAATAATTCAGTTTCACTCTTTTGCAAGTAGTTGTCCAATTTTCCTAACACCATTTATTGTCTTTATTTCATTGTATGTTCTTGCCTCCTTTGTTGTAGATTAATTGATCACATAACTGTGGGTTCACTTCTGGGCTCTCTATTCTATTCCACTGACCTATGTGTCTGTTGTTATGCTAATACCATACTGTTTTGATTACTATAGCTTTGTAGTATAGTCTGAGATCAGTGCATGTCATACCACCAGCTTTGTTTTTCTTTCTCAATATAGCTTTGGTTATTGGAGGTTGGTTGTTTGTTTGGATGATTCTATACAAATTTTAGGATTATTTGTTCTAATTCCGTGAAAAATACCATTGGTATTTTGATAGGGGTTACATTGCTTTGGGAATACATACAAATGACCAAAAGACACATGAAAAGATGCTCAGTATCACTCATCATCTGGGAAATGCAAATCAAAACCACAGTGAGATATCACCTTACACCTGTCAGAATGGCCATCATCCAAAAGGGAACCCTTGTGCACTGTTAGTGGGAATGTAAATTGGTGCAGCCCCTATGGAAAACAGTACAGAGGTTCCCCCAAATGTTAAAAATAGAATTACCATATGATCCAACAATTCAACTTCTGAGTATCTATCCAAAGAAAACAAAGACACTAATAAGAAAGGATGTATGCACCCCTCTGTTCATTGGAGCATTACTTATACTAGCCAAGATATGGAAGAAACTAGTGTCCATAAATAGATGAGTGGATAAAGAAGATGTGGTGTATATATACACACATATATAATGAAATAGTACTTAGTCCTAAAACAGAATGAAATCTCTTCACTTGCAGCAACATGGATTGACCTAGAGTACTAGGTATGCTAAGTGAAATAAGTCAGACAGAGAAGAACAAATACTGTATGATTTCACTTACATGTGAAATCTAAAAAAGAAAACAAAAGAGAAACAAACTTGTAGATACAGAGAACAAACTGGTGATTACTAGAGGGGAAGGGGGATGGGGACTGAGAGAAATAGGTGAAGGGGATTAAGTGGTACAAATTTCCAGTTATAAAATAAATGTCTTGGGGATGCAATCTACTGCATAAGGAATATAGTCAATAATACTGTAATAATTTTGTATGGTGATATATGGTTACTAGACTTATCATAGTGACCAATTCAAATGTATTTAGATGTTGGATCACTATGTTGAACACTTGAAACTAACATAATATTGTATGTCAACTCTACTTCAATAAAAAGTGACCAGTTAACATTAATTGGTATTATAATTACATTTTCTCTTCATAAAGGCACATTTTATTGATTTTTTCATTATAAAGTATAAAAGTACCTTTTATTTTCAAGATGAGTTCTAAGATTACTTGTTAATGTTAATATGGTAATTTAAAATACGTCTAGATATAATTTAATTTTAATTGCCTAACACAAATATGTCTGATAGTCACCATTATGAGTTCAAACCTTTTAGTAAAGATGTCAGAGGAGTCACCAAAACATTTTTGTTTATTGCCTCTCATTGAACCCTAAATGCTAACAAGACTTTTTGTTGGAATGAGGGATCAACATTTTATACTCTTTAAGAACTAATGCCATAGCTGTTTTATTTTTATAAATAAAGCTCTTTCCGTTTACTTTGTAGTGTACAATTTTTGAATGGCCCGGAAAGAGAAAAATTATTCTTTGGGCTGACAAAAAATGATAAAGAGGCTCATTGCTGATGAAGGGAAGAAGACAAAGAAGAATAGAGAAAGAAAGATTAGTTCCTCTTTCAAAAGGGGGGCAAGATACTAGAGGTTTCTGCAGGGAATCTGAAGCACACCTTTCTTTCTGAGATTTGAAAGGAAGAGATGCCCTACATTTAAATATCTAGAGTATATCTTCCATTTAAAAATGAACCTAGCTAATCATCCAGTGAGGAAGAAAAGAGTAAAATAGCCTTTGATCAAGTCCTTTCTGTGGTGTTAAATGCGACGAATTATAATGAATATCACATATCTAATGAGTTCAAGAATTCCCCTTGGAAGAATTGGTCTGTCCTTTACAAAAAAGAGAGTTCAAGTGAGTTATTTGCATTTGGTAGGGAAGCTCTACTGTCTAAATCATACTCATTTAAAGGTGAAGTTCAGGGCTTCCCTGGTGGCGCAGTGGTTGAGAGTCCGCCTGCCGATGCAGAGGACACGGGTTCGTGCCCCGGTTTGGGAAGATCCCACATGCCGCGGAGCGGCTAGACCCGTGAGCCATGGCCGCTGAGCCTGCGTGTCCGGAGCCTGTGCTCTGCAACGGGAGAGGCCACAACAGTGAGAGGCCCGCGTATCGAAAAAAAAAAAGGTCCAGTTCAAAGTCTGCCATAATTTGTTATTATATATGTAATTTTTGAATGTAATATACAGTTATATATGTATATAACATCAACAAGAAAGTGACCCACTTTAGAGTCAAGAAAATATATAGGTGAAGTGTAAAAGGGTTGGAATAGATATACCATAACAGTAACAACAAAACAAAACAAGACAACAACAAAAAAACTGGAGTGGCTAAGAAAATATCAGAAAAAAATATTTTAAGATGAAAATTTTTACTAGAGACAAAGATATTTTAAAATGATAAAAGGATTATACCATCTAGAATGTATAATAATTATAAACTTATATGCACCTAACAACAGAACTTCCAAATACAATGAAGCAAAATCGACACAACGGAAAAGAGAAACAGACAGTTCTACAATAATAGTTGGATACTTTAATACCTTTCTTTCAATAGCAGAACAGACAGAAGATCAACAAGAAAATAAAAAAACTTGCACAACATTATCAATCAACTAGACCTAACAGCCATCTATAAAATGTTGCACCCAACAGCATCAGAATATACATTCTTTTCAAATGCACGTGGATATACTATATGCTAGGCCATAAAACAAATTTCAGTACATTTTAAAGGATATAAACAATACAAAGAGTGCTCTCAGATGACAACAGAATGCAATAAGAAATCGTTAACAGAAAGAAATTTGTTGAAAATCACAAATGGAAATTATACAGTATATTCCTAAATAATTCATGGGTCAAGTAAGAACTCATAAGGGGAATTAGAAATAATTTGAGATGAATTAAAATGAAAGTATAACATATTAATACTTGATTGGTCGCACATGGTCTTTTGAAAAGCAGAGGGGTTAGACAAAGAGATCTAAATTAATTAAAAAATCATTTATTATTCTGGGAATACAAAGAACTGGGCTTAGTTAGTCTCAGTTTTGCCTTTCTTTATCTTTGTGTCTGTTGATCATCTTGGAATAGTCATTACATAGTCAGAATACAGTTGCCATCTCAGGAATCAAATACTGTTATCTCTAGGGCTACCATAACAAGATACCACAAACTTGTTAGCTTAAAAGAACAGAAATGTATTTTATTACAGCTCTAGAGGCCAGAAGATCAAACTCAGAGTGTTGAGAGGGCCATGTTCTTTCTGACACCTCAAGGGGAGGATGCTTCTTTGTCTTAACCAGATTCTGGTGGTGGCCATCAATCACTGGTGTTGGCATTTTTTTTTGTTTGTTTTTTGTTTTTTTGTTTTTTTTTTTTCTTTCCTTCTGCGGCACGCGGGCCTCCCACCGCTGCGGCCTCTCCCGCTGCGGAGCACAGGCTCCGGACGCGCAGGCCCAGCGGCCATGGCCCACGGGCCCAGCCGCTCCGCGGCATATGGGATCCCCCCAGACCGGGGCACGAACCCGTATCCCCTGCACCGGCAGGCGGACTCCCAACCACTGCGCCACCAGGGAGGCCCGTTGTTGGCATTTTTTGATTTGCAGCTGCATCACTCTGGTCTCTTCCACTGTTGTCACATGGAATTGTCTCTGTGTGTTTCTGTCTCTGGAAACAATTGAAATAGAAATTTCTATTTTTAAAAAAACAAACTGTTGATTACTATGCTCTATTTAGATAGTTCCTCTAACCCACCCACCTCCATTTCCCCATATGTATTTGAGAAGGAAAGAGGAACTCCTGTGAGCTATCATTTTGGAAAAAATCAATGATACAGTGTTTTACTAGAGATGCCTCTTATCTAAAATATTTGAATTAAATATAAAATCTGGGGAAATTATCACCCAGTTTCCCTCTTCTAGAGGCATGATCTAAATGATAGGCAGCAGAATATTTTATAGCCATGAGGTTTGCTGACATTATTGATTTGATCCAGAATCTGTATTTTCTCTCTAAAGAAAACAGTATTCTCTCTTTCCTTTCTTTAATTTATAATGTTGATGTCTTAAGATTATTGTCAGAGAGGATGCTTGTAGTTCAAATGATTTGGCTGTATTTCACCAGTATTATTACAAGCTAGTCAGACAATGGCTGGGCTCCAGTATAGACCTCGGTCCCTTTGTTCCACTGGGATACGGATGTGAAAGCCACTGTTTCCTTATATTCCAAAGACCAAATAAATAAAACAAATAAATAAACACAAAAAAACAAGTAAATGAAACTATCTTAAAACCAACTCTCTTTTCTTCCTCATCCATGTTAATTCTCTTCTACCTAAAATTACTTCCTGGAAGTGATTTTTATGTTTCTTAGAGCCTCTTTATGTATATATCCACACTAATGCATATAAAACAGTTCCTTGTAGATCTTTTACTTTTTCCATTTGAAGAATTATTTTCACATGTCATATAGAGTTTATCCATTGTCCTAGATATGCATTTTTCCTGTGTATTTGAGCATCATAGGAAGATAAATTCTACTCTTGAAAATGTTAACTGGTGACTGAGACACAGAAAGCTATTCTTCTTATCATTTTTCAATAGTGAGTAGTAGATTCTGTAGGGGTGGAATTTTAAGATGTAAGTATACTGTTTTTCTACACTCCAATTACGTTCCCCTTATCATAGAATATTGACCAGTGAAGTGTGCTGCTGACTTTTCAGAATCCATGTACATACAATCCATTAAGTTATTAGATATAACGTTGGTCAGAAAAGCATACTGCGAAATGTTGCTTTTATTTAAACTCCCACTATTTTCACTCCATGGTTTCAAGATTTGACTTCTTTATTGCCCTCTGGTAGTGGGCTCTGTGAACTGCATATTTACGGGTCTGGAGCACATATCTTCCCGGAGGTATTCAACTCCTCAGGTACAAGCTAAAGAGTAGATGATAAGAAGCATTCAGATTTATTAAAACTAATTAAGAATATCAGTAGCCTGACTGTTGTTTCTAAAAATATAAAATATTTATCCTTCTGTTGTCAAACAACCATATTTCATGAAAAGAAGTATAAATCCTTTTTTGCTTGCAATGAAAGAACAATAATTGAAGGTATTCTTCATTTGGACCAAATACCTTCTCTGAAAATATAAGTTAAAATAGGAGTTGAACTTTGCAAAATATTCTTTAGTAAATAAAACTCCACATATAATTTCAAATTATCATTGAATTTTACCTTAAATTGAAATATCTATATTGACTTAAATGCTGTCCTCTGTAATTTCGGATGATTCCCTCCTTTATATCTTCTTCCTCTCTTCAACAAATAAAATACATATGAATGCCTAACATGAGGTAGGGTATTCTCTGTGAAATAATGATGTTGGTATACTTGATTTTGACTTAGCAGAGGGATTGAGCCTCTGTGTTGGTGAATTCTCCCCAGATGGTGCGTGGGGAGAGGGTCAGGCATGTCTCTGTGCTCCTGAAGTTTTCTCTGTGAAACTGTCAACCTCCAATATCAGAAATAACTTCCTTCGTTAGAAGGGATTTTCAGACATTAAAAGTTTTCTCTTAAAGTGCAAGTATTTTTAAAATCTATAAAATATAGGGCATTATACATTTTCTTTAGTTACTACAAGCTGAATTTTAACTGAGAAGACTGGGGACTCCATGTATGTGTACACGCATGCATGCGTGCATGTTTGTGTGTTACACATGTGTGTGTGTGTGTAGGTCTACTGAGGATACAGAACGTATTCTGCACATGACAGAGCAGTGGTATATCAGAAGGGAAAAGAGTATAAAGGACCAGCTTCACCTGCTTAATTTGTCCCCTGACCTGGTGTCTTCTTATTTTCCACAATCCTTTGCTGATCTGTATACTAAATACCCAGGGTTCCTGGGTACCCCCAGGTACCTCTGTAAGTTTTACAAGCCTATCAATATCCCATGTACAGTGGATGGAACCTGGACTTTCTGCCCATATAGTTTTCCTTTCCCTCAGAGTTTTCGTCTGAGCTATGTCATGGGGTAGGTACTGTTGTGAAAATTTGTGCTCACTTGTTAAATAGAAACTACTCATTTAACTGTTTAAACAAATAAACAGTATCTTGAGTCAATTGCACGGCACCTCCAGTCTCCGCAAAGCAGAGTTACTTTGGGACAGGAAGTTCTTTTAGTTTCCCCTTAAATCAAAATACAAAGTTATTGAGCAATTCTAGGACCAACCCTATAGTTGCAAACTTGGGAAGAGATCACAGGATTCTGTAATTGTTTGCTTACCCCCTTACTGGGACAGCAAATAGCTCAATAGTTCTTTTTTTTTTTTTTTTTTTTTTTTTGCAGTATGCGGGCCCCTCCCGTTGCAGAGCACAGGCTCCAGACATGCAGGCCCAGCAGCAACGGCTCACTGGCCCAGCCACTCCGTGGCATGCGGGATCCTCCCGGACCGGGGCACGAACCCGCGTTCCCTGCATAGGCAGGCGGACTCTCAACCACTGCGCCACCAGGGAAGCCCAGCTCAATAGTTCTTATACTGAAGTCAAAAGGAAGAATAATACCGGAACAAAGTCTGCAGTTAAAGTCTGCGTCTTATTTTTATTTTCTCTTGGCACATAGTAGGTAACTGTTAAATGTTCTCTTGATAAATATTAAAAACACACAAGATACTTCCTATACTAGGGGTCATAAAATTTCAACTTTTCTTTTGGTGTAGGGGTTGAGGATGAAAAGTTTGGAAACTTCTGATCCATGTTAATGTTCCTGCTTTGAGAACTGCAGGGCGCAGCTTTTAGATGGAAAAGGTTGCCAAGAGGACCAGAAGTAGAATAAAGGCATTTATGTAATTCTTCCTTATAATTTCATTTATTGGTTTTCAGCATCTAACTTTGAAAAGTTGCCTGAGGCTGCCTAGGGTCTGCAATAAGGATCACAGCTGTGCTGTCCTACCCCCTCCCCACACGTGGGAACAGAGCCTCCCCAGCAGTGCTCATAGAGCCCCATGGCTTTCCGCCCACCTCGGTACTGCTCAATGCAGTGGCTTTTTTCTACCAGCCTCACCCTTCTCCATGTGAATCTTTTTCTTCTTTCCAGTTTTATTGAGATGTAATTGACATGTAACACTGTATAAGTTTAAGGTGTACAACATCATAATTTGATACATGTATATATTGCAAAATGATTACCACAATAAGGTTAGTTAACACATCCATGACCTTACACAATTAATTACCTTTTGTGTGTGTGTGTGTGTGTGTGTGTGTGTGTGATGAGAACATGTAAGATCTACTATCTCAGAAACTTTTGAGTATGCAATAGAGTGAGGTTAACTATAGTCACCATGCTGTACATCAGACTCCCCGGATTTATTCATCTTACAACTGGAAGGTTATACCCTTTGACCAACAACTCCCCATTTCCTCCACTCCCCAGCCCTTGACGGCCACCATTCTACTCGGTTTCTGTGAGAGCAGCGTTTTTAGATTACACGTAAAAGTGAGATTATGCAGTGTTTGTCTTTCTCTCTCTGACGTATTTCACTTAGCATGATTCCCTCAAGGTTCATCCAAGTTGTTGCAAGTGGCAAGATTCCCTTATTTTTTAAGGCTGAATAACATTCCATTCTACATATGTGCCATATTTTCTTTATTCATTTGTCTGTCAATGGACACTATAGAAACAGAAACTCACTCAGTTCCTACAAGTGTCCAAGGTAACAATAGACAAAATATGGATGTTGGTGGGTGTAAATCCAGGCAGTAGGTTAGACTACATCCCACAGGCAGGAAGGCCACTATTTTAGGAGGAGCTGCTTTGAATATGAATCAAATAATAATTGATTTATATATCACCAGTTCAGAACTAACTCATCTGTTTTAGACACCTCACCATAGATATGAAATGAGAATGAGTGGAAAAAGAGGCTTCTGAAGGCAAACAGTCATAAAACCCATTATTATTCTGTAAAAAGGAGACTATACAGTCTTAGCTTTAGAACCTCAAATCAAACAAAGACATGTAGCAGCCTCAGTAGGATATAATCACAACAGAAAAAATAGAAGCAGAAGGCAGAGGAAAAAGAAGTGCCATTTGGTATGGGAATAACTAGCTCTGTATGTCTCAAAAGCCTCCTATAAACATGTCTGGGTGTCAATATAGTGTAATAATTAATATCCATAAACCCTGAGTCTTAAGAAAAAAGAACTGTATCTTTTGCTTTCTTTTAGAAAGGGACAGAAAGGTAACTATATTTGCTTTAATAAATACAGAGACTTAGTGCACTTAAATATTTGATCAAATAATTAAAAAAATGTTTCTTACAGCATACATCATTTTCTTTTTTTTTTTTTTGGCGGTACGCGGGCCTCTCACTGTTGTGGCCTCTCCCGTTGCGGAGCACAGGCTCCGGACGCGCAGGCTCAGCGGCCATGGCTCACGGGCCCAGCCGCTCCGCGGCATGTGGGATCTTCCCGGACCGGGGCACGAACCCGCGTCCTCTGCATCGGCAGGCGGACTCTCAACCACTGCGCCACCAGGGAAGCCCCATCATTTTCTGATGAAACAGGTAAAATAAGGTTCTAGGGTGTGAGGCAGGCATGAGGTATTATACACATTTTCTTTTCTGTCCTTTTGTAGCTGAATATCCTTTTCCAGGCCTAAAGAAGTAGTAAAATTATGGATCTAAGATTGAATAAAAGGTTTCATAGACATATTTTACATATATGCCATTAGATTTCCACAGAGTTATTTCAGGCTGCTGACAGGCTGCTTGCTTGAGCTGAGACCCCTCTAAACAAAGCCCAGGAAGAAACTAACAACTGTGAAAGCCAACTTATTTCTTCTGTGAGTAACTTGGCTGCAGAGCAGACTAATTACCCCTTTAACCACACTGTTTGAACTCATTGTACTTATCTGGGAATCACTATTCTGAAAGTAGAGAAGGGGACTAGGGAAGTTAAAAGAGACAAAAGGTGTAAATATGGTCTCTTTGCAGAATCTCAAAGGTCAGGCAACAGGCTTATTTCTGATGGTTTTAAAAAGAGAAGCTGAGCTGTGGTTTAAAGGTCCACTTTGGAATTCAAATTCTACCTCAGGTGCAGCCTGAATGCTAGTCTCCACCTGGAGTGAATCACTGAAGGATCATTTCTCAGCACATAGTCAGTGTTTGTTAAATTTTCATATTATTTTATCCCAGTGAATAATACTGATGAGGGATTTTGAAACTATTAAATTCCGCCAAAGGACTTGATTTTGTAATGATACCAAACCTTGGAAAATAAAGGAAGTAGAGATTGGTGAATCCTTGACAAATTATTAGAGGTATAACTGATTGTTTCATAAGGAAAGATAGGGAATGGATCATTTAGGAACCTGAATGAATACTTTGAATTTCATCTATTTCTGTTAAAACTACAGGTCAGTTGAGCTCAAAAATTGTAGGTATAAAAATTGTGTTTTTTGGTAATAAAATTTGTTTTAACCCTTCTCTGAATTATGCATTTAAACGTTGACCAATTCACAAGTAACTGTTTACAGTCGATGGATTGGCAAGTGGCTTTGGGGTCATTCATTTTATAGCCTGGGATTTCCAGTGTTATCTTTATCTTCCCATGTATACTCTATTTCATACATTTTATTAGCAGCAGTAGTAGAAATGGTAGCAGCAGTATCATTATTATTTAGTTAGAGTAGAATTGTTTCTGTAACTTCTCACGGTCAGACGTACACTAAGCAACACACATTTTGAAAGCACTGGTGTTGGAGTAAATTCGATGTTGATGAGACTAGTCACTGCCCTTAAAGGAGCTTGTCTTCTAGTTGGAAAGATGTGACATATACAATAATCTGAGGCAGTAAGTAAATACATGGGTCTGAGGGCAGAAGATCCTGAAGGAAGCAAGCTGCAAAGAACTCATTTTGAATCCTGGCATTAATATTGGCAGATCTCCTCACACCTTTTTAGGACAGTTATAGACAAAGCAAGTAGGACTGGAGAATACACTACAATGGCCAAAATAAGATTTAATGTCACTTCAGCCTAGGGGATTCTTTCTAGGCTTTGAGCATATGATAATTTAAATGCCACCTAAATAGTAAATTTACTTTAATGCTGACAATGTAGAAAAGATATTTTGCTGCAAAAGTATACACAGTAGTAACAAGTGGATTTTGGAAGGAACTAATATTTTGCCTTATACTGATACTACACTATTGCCCTAGACCTAGCAGCAGCCTTTACTCTTTGTTGTTTTCTTCTAAGACTAAAGAGTTTCTTTATTTTCTTCCACCAACAGATCTCAGAGCAATCTGAGTGCACTGGCCAGTTGGGACACAATTATCATTAGAATTCTTGGCTAGAGAAGAAAGCTCCTAATTTAAGAATGGCTTTTTGCCTTCTGAGAGCTCAGAAGAGCAAATTGCAAGCCATCTACATTTATAAAACATGTTTTAGTATGGAAAATTTCAAACATCTACAGAAGTAAAAAGAAAGAAGTAGAAACTTTCATCAATTGTTCTCATCAAATGTCAATTTCAGGCCAATACATTTTCTCTACACCCTCTCTGAATACTACCGCCATAATCCCCAGCAATTTTAAAGCAAATCCCAGATTTCTTTTTCTCAGTGAAAACGTCAGTATACATATTTCTAAAATGCAGGAACTGCCCTTTTTAAGCTCAACTATGTCATTATCACACATCCGCAAATAATAATAATTCCTTAATATCAACAAATAGCCAGTCAGTTCATGTTTCCTTGATTGTCCTATAAATGTATTTTTATTTTAATAACCATTATTTATTTGATTGCTGATCCAAACACAATTTCTTTTAAAGTATAGGTTTAAAAGAACTCAATTTGTTCATTTTTCTTGCAAGTATTTGTCATTGAATTCAAAGCATTCATCCAGTAGGGTTCCCAACTGTCTGGATTATGCTGATTGCATCCCCTTTATGCTTATATATTTATCATGCTCCTTTGGCCCATGTATTTACTGTCAGTTGGTAGATAGATCTAGAGCACTGACATAATTCAGGTGTGATTTTTTGTCAAGTTTACTTCATAGATAATATTGATGAATTCCAAAAGGAACTATAAAGTGTCTGTCTTACTGTGATGTTGCAGCCATTAATGATCAATGTCTAGATCCATTAATTTCTTAAGGGTACCAAATGGTGATATTCTACTAATTAGATTATTATTCATTTACTAGCTAGAAGATTATTTCATCAACTACTTGGTTGCCCTGAGTTACAGTTTAATTAGGAAAGGAAGAATAAATGTTTCTTTTATTTTATTTACCAGTTTTACAAAAAAAAGAAAAAACAGGAGAGAGAAAGGTTGACTGCAAAGTAGCTTCCAAAGATGACTAATGAGGTATTTTCTTTCTTTGTTGTTGTTTTCAGTGAGGTTGTTATAAATATCGATGCAGAGATTGTCCCCTCTTAGGCTCACGGATCCTGTTCAAGTTGGCTCCTGAGTCCTTTGCACACAACCACAGTAGTCTTTGAAGTCTTCCCAGCTCTCTTGTACGACAAGGTGTAACAGGAACATCTAATTCGTTTCTTATGCTGGATTTGAAATCAGCTATTTCTCCAAGGAGGCATTATCCACTGTGTTTATTCAAACTTGTGTTCTTTCTAGTTTAACCTTCTCTCGAGACATGTTTTTTTTTTAAACAAATTACTTACTGAATTTTTTCACCTTTTCAAATCTTGCTATTCTCCAATCACTTCATTTCTGATTTTTTCTAATTTTATGTTTTTCTTAAAACCAGTTTCTATTCCTTTTAAAATTTCTTTTACTTTTTCCGCAATATCAGGCAATAAATTTCATTTGTTCTGTGGACGTGTCTTTCTGTCACGTTTTCAGGATTTGCTGGAACTTTCTTTTCACCCTCTTTTTTCTTTTTTTTTCTCACTGATTTTCTACAGGATGTGAGTGGAATACTCTTCTGTCACTCATTTTTAAATGAAATAAGTTTCCACTTTAGGAGGGAATCATAGATCAGAATATAATTTCTAGCTTCAGAACTCCAGGGCTCACTATCTTCTATTATTTTCACAACATAATTTTTAAAAATGACCTTAAAATTTCTCAAATCTTCCTCCTCGGCCCTCCTCTGCCCATTTACCCAGGGCTCCTCTTTCTTTTCCTTGTTGAGTATGGGGGTTTGTTCTGGAATGGTGCTTTGGTTTGATAGGTGTCAAGGTTTCACAGACCCCAGAACACTTGGCATCCTCAGAACATTTCAAGGTTCTTGCACTCAGCTGCAAAGTGGAGCCTGCAACCCGGTTTCTGTCGCTGTTCTCAGTGAGTTTTTCAATCTCAGTGAGTTCTTGAACCATAGTAACCTTTGGCTCTCCTGAAAGAGAGAGAGAGTCCTTCCCTTGTCTTCCTCCCACACACCTTGGGATACACATATGTAGGTCTTTTTCCTGTTGTTGATTTGTTCCTACCTGGCTATATGTTGCAGTTAATGTGGACACCTTGTTGTAGATGTTGTCTGTGGGTTTTTGATCTTGCTATTCTAGATGCTTTTCTTTCTTCTTTGTGGGGGTGGGGGCTTGTGTATTTAGGGGAGGGGTGGCATATTCAGGGATAAAAATCTTCTCTGTAGCCACCATCATTTCCCCAGAATCCTCTGCCATTAATATTTAAAAGAAAATCATAGGAATCATTATCCGGATCCTTAGGATAATCATTACATTGTATCTGTCTTTTTTCCAGGCTTCAAGCTGCCTGTGGCTTCCCACGTTAGGTTATATTTGAGGGTATTTTCTTATTTTTTCCTAGTTCCCTTTACTTGCACCTCCTTTCTTTTTCTCTTTTCCCAACTGAAACGTTTATGGTTTCAAAAGTAATTACTTCTTGAAGAAAGTTTTCGTGTATACTAAGTGCTACCTAATGGAAGCCATAAGCATAGAGTCTGCTAGCATTTAGAGTGGTATAATACATAGCCAGGTTGAATCAAGTGGGAGAGAAGGTTAATCATTCTTTTAAACTGGCAGTGTTGCCGGAGGTGGATTAATATGCTTTTTGAATCTCTTATGTGCTGTAAGTCTCCTTGATCACAATCACTACGTTAATGGTTGAGGTTTTGAATTAGAGGTGTCTCCTGGACTCAGCTGGGCCAAGTCCCTTCATCTCTCTGGCCATATTAGGTGATAGTTTTCTCATTTCAATACACGATCTATGTTAGAGGGAGTGTTGACTATACCAGACTTTCAACGTGAGCACCCAGAAAGTGGAAGAATCTCTCTATTGGTGATTAATCATAACTCTTTTCATTGTGAATATAGTCCTTCCCTTAGGTAAGGCAGGAACACCATGAAAAATAGAAAGTTCTCGGGTGTCTGTGGAAGCTGGAGTGCTCTCGACCTGTCAGCTCACTGGCAGAGCAGGCTTCGTCCGGACACTAGAGAACAAAATGTGAAATTGGCACCAGCCAGCCTCTCCATTGCACAGGATATCCCTATTTAAATTTGACAACCAGGATATTTTACAATTTGAAATTCTTGTCATCTGGTTTTCTTTAGTTTTTTCTTTGGGTTGAAAAGACTGAGAAGCTTGTTAAAAAATCTGGAATTCTGATGGTGAGGCTTAACCAGATGTATTGAGTCATCAATCAGCAAACATTGACCAACGCTTACCATTCCCCCAGTTACTATACTAAGGACCCAGACACGTCTCAGGTAGTGGCCTTGCTCATTCACTGTATTTACAGTACTTTTTTCTAAATGTAACCAGAGCTCAGGTAAAGACAAGACATTGATTTGAGTCTGAAGTAAACAAAGCTGACTGGTCTGATCCCTTCAGTTTCCAGAATTATTTTGTTTCAGGTAGTAATTTTCCCAGACCAATAGAACAAAGTTCTATCGTCTATTTATTTACTATTTTATCACAATAGTCCTTGCCCCTTTGACCTCTAGTGAGGAAACTTGCATAAGAAACTGAAATATGCTTAGGTTCTATGGGTAAGTGCAGATAATGATATGAATGAAATTGAAAATGAAAGCCAAAGGTGGAAAAGGCAGTTCTGAATAGTTGAAGTAAGACAGAGGTATTTGAAAAATCAAGTAGAAAAGATACCATAAGGAATGGAGAGCTTCTGGAAGCTCTAATAGGTGAGGGGTTGGTACATCTTTTTTTTTTTTTAATAACATGTCTGGCAGTTGTATGCCAGAGAAAGTTATAAGGGGGTTGACTATATGCATGAAGTCCAGTGAGAACACTGTTTCTGTAGGCCACTGACGATGTTCTGAGTGTACATTCTATAGTACTAGAAATTAAGTTAGGAAACAAAGGGTAATCTGATGTCATTTTAAATGAAATTTCACAAATGATTAGAGCTAAAAGGTGTCTTTTTTCACTCAGCCAACACGTTGAGCACGTACTATGGGGCAAACACTGTGCTTATGGGTAAGAGATAAAAGAAAAAGGCCAGAGGAACTCAAAAGAGAGTGTGAGAGATGCATGAACAACTCATTACAATCGAATAGGGATAGGCTATTAAATAAATAGATCATAAAAATATAAATTTGTAAAACAGAACTTGGAGTCAGTAACCCTTCTAGGGGATATTAAAGAGAATGCCAACAATGAGGGGTCTTGGAATTAGGTTTTGAACGTCAGTAGGAATGTTCCACGTGGAGAGAAGGTCGGGGCATACCAGGCAGAAGGAACATCCTGGACTTGAGAACCAACACAATGTATGTAAGTGACTGTAAATGAGATTCTTTTTGACTAGAGCATAGGGTATAAGTTGCCAAATGGTAGAAAATAGAGTATAAAAGTTAGGCTGGAATGAAAGTATAAAGTGTCATAATTCTTATGATGAAAGATAGGTGTTTTCTACAAAATGGGTTACTTATAAATATTTTAAAAATAGAGACCCCGGAGAGAGGAGCACGCCCGAGGAGCAGCCCCCGGACCGGAGCCTCGGGAGCCCGGGGCTGGTGAGTGAGTCCCGACGGGGTAGGTGTTGCGTCTGCAGGCCTGCAGGCGGTTGTGGAGCCTGCGGCCCTTGGAGAGCAGGGCTTGCGAGACCGCGGCTTGGAGAGCGGGGCTTGGCTTTGCCCGCCCCAGGGCCCGCAGTAGAGCCACCGGGAGGGTTTGACTGCTTCCTGGAGGTGGAGGGGCTGGGCTGGAGGACAGGGCTGGCTGCTCCGGATGGGTCTCCCCTGGGACTTGTGAGCTCCGGGTGTCCTGGTGGAGCAGGGTCCACAGGCTCGGCCGGGACGTGCCGCGTCCTCCCCTCCGTCCAACCCCGATCCTCCTCCTCCTCCCCCTCCTGTCGCCGTCTGGGCATCTCGCACGTGTGTCTCAAGGCGCGTCAGCACCTTGGTTGTCTAATGTAAGCATCCGCCGCCCCCCTGGGTTGTGCCCTGTGGAGTCGCCCAGTGTAATCGGTGCAGGACGAGTCTGCAGGGCTTCTGTCCTGCCGCCTCGGGTGAGGAAGGAAGCGATGGGGCCTGAGGAGGGAGATGACTTGTCCTAGACCCTCACCGGGTGTGCACGTGGGGTCGCTCACAGGACTCCAAACTCCTAGGGCAGGTGTTCTGTCCACTTAAAGTCAGTTTTAATAAAAGATGTTTTTGAGCGTCGCACTTAAGTTTGTAAAGTTTGTACAAATCATTGCAAGACAAGCGCACCTGAGTGTGTCCCTTTATTCTGGGTATCCTGTGGATGTTCTGATCTAAGTTGTTAACAGACTGAGAAGAGGTAAACTATAAGCGTTTTTAAATTTCATATTTAATGACGGAGGTTTATTTTAATAGGATTCAGTGTACACTCACTATGGAAAAATAAAGTATCCCCTCAGGTACCAGAGTCACGTGGGAGCTACAGACCTGAGGGTGGTTGCTCCCTCCTTATTCTCACAGGCCCTTCTGAAGGTGAAAGGACGGGTCTCCCACAGGTGTCTCTTGTGGAGCGCGGGGCGGGTGCTCGTGCACCCCGAGCCGCTTCAGTCGTAGCTTCACTGCCTGCGTTTTCCTTCTCCAGGTCCGCCTCCACTGTCACAGTCCTGCACGTTGTTCCAAGAGCAGCGGAAAATGAATCAGCCTCTGGTGAGTTTTGCTGTTTATGTGTTTACCTGCTGCTGTTCTTTTGTGATAACACCTTGGGAGGCGAATAGTTCAAAAGTTAAAATGGGAAAGTAGGAGTAGGTAAAAGATGTGGTTAGACAAAGCGTAGAGGAGCAGGTCAGTACCAAGTGTTTCTGGCAAGTTCTACGTGTAGATCCCAGGATCCTCTTAGAGCCACAGTACAAGCCTCGTGTTCTTGACATTTGTGGCAAAACACCATCCCTTGCTTGACTTACATTGTCCTGCCGAAGCACTTTTGTTCTCGAGCGTTAAAAGCTTTCCTTGAGGATCCCGCTGTAGGCCGCGAGCCTTCCTGAGTGACAGCCCCTAACGTGTTGACGTTGGTGCCTTCCTTGTACTTCCTGTAAGCTGAGAGCGTGCTGTCCAGGGAGCACTCAGTGCATATAAGTTGTCTGTTCGGTAGAACACCGTTGTCACATAGGTACATTGTTTCCAGTGCTCAGTCGAGGGATGCAATGAGGATCATCTGGAAGAACAGCCTTGTCACCCTTCCAGTAAATTTCCCTCTTTGTCTCTTACAATCTCAGAGGGTCGCGTTACACACCATGCAGTGAGGTCTCTGGCAAAGATTCTTGTTTCCCAGCTGAATTGTATCGTGCAGCCTGCGGTCTTGGTTCTGCCCCTCCATGGAACCTGATCCGGTTGAGGTGACCTGGCATCCAGCATACAAAGCAGTGGAGATTTGCCAGTCGTCACCTCAGACCACTGTCGCCTTGCCATCTGCAGAGTCTGCTCTGTTGGTTTCTGTGACAGATCTCTCCTTGCTGTCTTCCTGACTGATTCTTTCTTCCGCCCTCTTTGTGTGTTGTCTTTTCCCCCTTGGTTCATGACTCTTCAACCCGTCTGATCTCACCCTCTGGTGCTTTTCACCTCCAACTCTGTCAGTTCTCCCACCTGGACCAGATAGATGCCTCTGTCCAGCCACTTGCCAGCATCTCTATGGAGTTTGTCCAAAGGGCACCTCGAATTACTAGATCCAGTAGATCCAGAAATGATTATTTACAGCTCCCCTGCCCCTTGCCTTGTCCTGTTGTCTCTGGTGGCTCATCGTTGCGTCATCCAGCCTGTCACCTGCCCAGAAAAATGAGTTCATTGTAAAGTCCTTCTCCATCCTCTGTTACCACGTTGTAGTGTGAGGCTTGTTAATGTCGTATTCTAAATGTTTTTTATTTGTTCTCCTTCATCCCATACTTGCTACCATTAAAACAGCTTATCGGGCCTCCCTGGTGGCGCAGTGGTTGAGAGTCCGCCTGCCGATGCAGGGGATACGGCTTCGTGCCCCGGTCTGGGAGGATCCCATATGCCGCGGAGCGGCTGGGCCCGTGAGCCATGGCCGCTGGGCCTGCGCATCCGGAGCCTGTGCTCCGCAACGGGGGAGGTCACAACAGTGAGAGGCCCGCATACCGCAAAAAGAAAAAAAAAAAAAAAAAAAAAACAGCTTATCTTTTCATTCCTGTAGTTACAGAAACTTTTTTTCTGTGCCGCTACTTCTTTCCTCCAGCAGCTCAATTGTATTCTCCACGCTGAGTATTTCTCCTAAAATATTAATCACAGCATTTTGTCTGCATGTGGGAAGCACTTTAGAGGTTCCCTGGGTGACTGGACAAACGAGGTTGCCGTTCTGCGGAGCCATTAACCATCGAGCCCAGCACTGGGGGGAGGTCGTAACTCGCTGATGATGCGTTTGGATGGATCTGTGGGGTAAAATCCTGATCGGAGAGGCTTAGGAGAGAGGAGTGGGAGAACTGGGTTTGTTCTGGTCCCAACTTTTTCACGACATTTTGCTGTGACGGGGAAAATAGAAACTGGACAGTAGCTGGGGTAGGAGCTGAGGTCCGGGGAGGATGTTGTGTTGTGTTGTGTTGTGTTGTGATGTGATGGGAGAAATAACAGTGGGAATGATCCAGTAGATGCGTGTGGGGGAGGGGAGAGCTGCTGCCCGTGGTCCTGGAGTGGGGAGGGGATGGCTGAGCAGGGTTGCAGGTGGGAAGCCCTCCGATGGCTTCTCTGTTCTCAGGGAAGCAGCTCCTCAGCTGAGGGTGAGGGTGAGGTTGGGGGTTTGAGGGGAGAGCAGAGCTCGGGGGCCCAGCTCCGTCGTGACCATCAGCACGCACAGTGCGTCCAGCTGGGAAGACTGCACTTGCCTCCCTGCCTGAAAAGCCATCTCCTTTCTTAAATGTGGGAGTAATTACTCTTTGGGGAGCCTGTGTAATTACATGGGTGCTTCTCAGCTCAAAGCGAATTGAGTGCCAGTTCTGGCCATGGACATTTTCTTCTCTGCTGATGGAAGGGTCCCCAGAGGAAGTGTCCTGCTTGCCTGGCTCTTGGCCTCGAGGACCCTTCACACCATCTAGTGTTGTGTCTTTTATCTTTGACGTAAGCATCAAATGTCTTCAGTTTCTGCATGTGCTCTTAAGACGCAATTCCCTGCTTCCAGGAGCTTCTGTTCTCCTCGGGAAAGGCACTTCACAGACGTAATTACAGGAGAGGACGGGAATCCTGCCCGTCGATACGTAGGGAACTCCAGAGTGCTGACAAAGCAGAGCCTGCTTTTATTTATTTATTTATTTATTTATTCATTTTAATTTTTTATTTGTTTACTATTTAACTTATTCAGTTTCAGCTGCGTTGGGTCTCTGTTGCTGCGCGCGGGCTTTGTTCTCTAGTTGCGGCGAGCGGGGGCTACTCTTCGTGGCAGTGCGCGGGCTTCTCATTGCGGTGGCTTCTCTTATTGCGGAGCATGGCTTCTAGGCATGTGGGCTTCAGTAGTTGCGGGTCCCGGGCTCAGTAGTTGTGGTGCGCAGGCTCTAGAGTGCAGGCTCAGTAGTTGTGGTGCACGAGCTTAGTTGCTCCGCAGCACGTGGGATCTTCCCGGACCAGGGTTCCAACCCGTGTGCCCACTATTGGCAGGTGGATTCTTAACCAGTGTGCCACCAGGGAAGTCCGAGAGCCTGGTTTGAAATGCATTGTCAGAGCACGTGGCTCAGTGACTCGGGGAAGGGGGACGGCCCTGAAGTGACCAGGACTTGGGTAGCTGCAGAGGTTGGCGAGGCTCTCAGAGCAGTGTGAGGTGGACTGGATGAGGCTCCTGAGGCGCTGGTAAGGACCTCCTTCCTTAGGATGTGGGCCTCCCGTCAGGAAGAGCGGGACGTGAAGGCAGGCAGACCCTGAGTTTGACTAAAGAGCCTCCCCTCTGTGCTGGTTTTGGTTTCTTCCTGTGGAGAAACTGAAACCTTGTAATTGGGACAGTGAGTCGTCTGATCAAAAGATGTCATGTGTAGAGACTGTGGACGGCATGAAACGCGGGGTGGGGTGCGGTGGGTCAAGTCAGGGGGACTCTGGGCTCCAGCGCGATGCCCGACAGGAAGGGGCGAGGCCGCGGCGTGTTCCCGCTCATCCTAGGCCCCGGTAAGCAGTATGGACGTTCCCTTGGGGTTTTTCTGAATCGTGAATGAGGTTGAGAGTATTTTCACGTGCTTAGAAGCCGTTTCTTCTTTTTAATTGGTAGACAGTCTTTAGAGCAGTTTTAGGGCTATAGGAGAACCAGAATCGAGCAGACCGCACTTTCCTATACCCGTCCCTCTGGGTTCCCTCCCTTGGTAACATCTCTGGCCTGTGTGGCGCGTCATCTCAGTGATGGCTCGGCACTGACACCTAATTCTCCCCTGGAGTCTGTAGTTTATATCAAGGCTCACTCTCTGTGTCCTACTGTTCAGGTTTGGACAGGTGTGATGACCTGCAGCCACCACTGCAGTGCCACCCAGAACCATTTCACTGCCCGAAACATCCCTGGGGGCCACCTTCCCTACCAGTGCCCCCAAGCCCCCGACAGCTGCTGGTCTTGTTACTGTCTGTGTTTTTTTTTGCCCTTTTGAGAATGTCACGTAGTTGGAGTCCTTCATTCTGTGGTCTTTTCAGACTGGTGTCTTTCTGTTTTTATATGAAGGGCCTGTTCATGTCCACTGCCCGTCTTCCTGCCCCAATACTGTCTTGTTTTGTTTTGTTTTGTTCTGTTTTGTTTTCCTTGTCTTATTGGCTTTCAGAGTCGTCTTAAATGTTTCTAAATTTTTCCAGTTGGGGTCCTGTTAGTAAACATTGTTTTCCAAGGTTTATTGTCATTTTCCTGTATTTTCCAGCATTGCTATATAATTCATTACTTTTTTTTACTTTGAGAGGTTGAATACCATGCATTTCAAAAGCTTCTCAAAATCAGCACATTTGTGTGGATAAGATTCCTAGTTGAAGAGCACCCTCCTTGGTCAGTGCTGGGGTGCAGCTTCTTTGTGGGGGGAGGAATGCATCGGTCTCGTGGTTCCCTTTCTGTTGGGTCTCAGTTCCCCTTTCTGGTTCTGGGCACTGCATCAGCCACTCTCCTGGGATAGGCCAGGCAGGTGGGGTCCTCACTTCCTGGCTCCAGAAGTTGTGTGTGTGTGAGAACACCTTTGTTTTTCCCTGAGGAGCAAGAGGACTCTTTTGGTTGGGGAGCGGCATCCTAGGACTGCGGCCCTTGGGCCCCCACTGTTCTGTGTCATTTGGGCCCCAGCCATGTGTGGGAGATCTCTGACACAGGGACGCAGCTGTTAAAGTCCTCTTGGGGTTGTGTCATTTACAATCCTCTGAGGAATACTCCTTTTCTTTAATGAAATTCCAGTGCTTAAGCTTTCTAGCCACTCATGAAAGGAATCTCAGAAAGGAAAGGAGACCGGTCCTCTCTGCCCCCAAGCAGAGGAGTGAGCCGACACTGTTAACCTAACAGTGAGAAAGTGGCTTGTGGGAAATGTGTAACCAGTTCTGAGTTCTGTGATTACAAGGCTGCCTGTGGAATCTTACTGTACCAAGGGGTCTTTTAAGACACATACATCATGGGTTGTTCCCTTGTGTTTTGAAACTAACCTAAAACCCCTAAATATTTGCAGTTCTGATTGCTTTCTTAATTTGTTATCCAGGTTTCCCGAAATCCATTTTCTTAAAGTTTAAAGTGCAAGAAGAGTGCAATTTTCTCATCTTCCTTTTACATAAAAGTGAATGTGGTCAAGCCGCTTAACCCATCACCAGATAGAAAATCATCTGGAACATTCACATTAATGCTCTTTTCAAGCAGGAACAGTGCGTATATTTTTATGCCCATTACCAGTGAAAACTATAATGTTTTCTTATTGTGCTGTTTTTTTCGCATCAGGCAAAATGACAAGCAATTAGAAAAGCCCCACAAATCACACATTTTGTGAAATTACAAATGCAAAACCGGAAAGTAGAATAAGGTGCGCGTGATTCTACTTAGGCATTAAAATTTGAGTAGTTCATGGTCTGATCCCTCACTCTCTTGCATTTGGTAGTAACTTTCAGTGTGTGAACGAGTGGGCCCCCAGTCTTCATCCGGGCAGCCACAGATGTGACCAGTGACACCTGAATGGAATATGCTCAGAGCTTCTGGAAGAGTTGCTGTCGATTTCTGAGCCAGGCTTCTCGAGGCTGAGCCGAGGCAGTTCTGCACAGACGCTTGTCTGCCTTGGGTGGCAACCAACTCTTTCCCCCGGCCCCCCTCATCCCCCCACCTCGTGTGTCCTGTCAGCAGCTGGGCACCCTCAGCCTTCCCAGGCCAGCAAAGCCTGGGTCCCGGACATCTCTGCATCTGGAGCTGGGGGTCAGGTGACCTGGCATCTCAGGGGACCTTGCTAACAGAACCCATCCTGCCTCTTCGATTGTTCCACATAAAGAACTTTGATTTGCAGTCAATGTCAGGAGTTTGTTGCCATCTGAAACGGCCTCTGAGCTTGGCATGGTCTTTTCCTTAACCTCCTCCACACCATTCCTTAGTTACACTGTGGCACGTGGGGTCTCAGTGTCCTGACCAGGGATTGAACCCAGGTACCCTGCATTGTAAGGCAGATTCTTTAACCCTGGACCACCAGGGAAGTCCCTACCCTTATGTTTTAACAGTTTTGGAGGTCTTCACAGAGATCTTGGATGGATTCACCTAACATCACCAGGTAAACTTCGTTTCAAAAGTAGTGCACCTCATTCCTCAAAACTTTTAAAGTAGAACTATTATAAGATCCAGAAATTCCACTTCTGTGTATTTTTTCGGAAGAAAACAAAAACACTAGTTCAGAAAGACACATGCACCCCTATGTTCATTGAGCATTATTTATAATAGCCAGTGTATAGCAGCAACCTAAGTGTCCATCCATAGATGAATGGATAAAGAAGATGTGTCATATATACATATATATTTATATGTATACGTATATATATATATACACATATATATGTATATATATATAACTGTACACACACACACAATGGACTATTAGCCAGAAAAAAAGAAAAGAAGAAGAAGAATGAGGGGCTTCCCTGTGGATGCAGTGGTTAAGAATCCGCCTGCCAGTGCAGGGAAAATAGGTTCAAGCCCTGGTCCGGGAAGATCCCACATGCCACGGAGCAGCTAAGCCCGTGTGCCACAACTATTGAGCCACGCTCTAGAGCCTGTGAGCCACAACTACTGAACCCATGTACCACAGCTACTGAAGCCCACTCACCTAGAGCCCATGCTCTGCAACAAGCTAAGCCACCGCAATTAGAAGCCCATGCACCGCAAGGAAGAGAAATCCCCGCTCGCCGCAACTAGAAAAGAGGCTGCATGCAGCAACAAAAACCCAATGCAGCCAAAAGTAAAATAAATAAATATTTAAAAATTAAAAAAAAATGAAATCTTGCCATTTTGTGGCAACGTGGATGGAGCTAGAGTGTATTATGCTAAGTGCAATATGTCAGACAGAGAAAGACAAATACCGTATGATCTCATTTGTATGTGGACTCTAAAAAACAAAACAAATGAACTAATGTCACTAAACAGAAACAGACTCATAGATACAGAGAACAAACAGGTGGTTGCCAGAAGAGGGTAGGTGGTTGAGTGAAATAGGTGAGGGAGATTAAGAGGAACAGATAAGCAGTTAGAAAATAAATGAGTCATGGGAATGAACTATACAGCATGGGCAATACAGTCAATAGCATTATAACTTTGTACGGTGACGGCTGGTAACTAGACCATAACTAGAGTTAATCTTGGTGATCATTTTCTAATGTACAGAAATATTGATATTATGCACCTGGAACTAACATAGTGTTGTAGGTCAGTTACACTTGAATTAAACTTTTTTAATTCAAACGAAAACAATAGTGTGCCTCGTTAACTAGAGATGCTTAGTCATACAGCAGTTCTCTAGAACGTATTCATCCTGTGTAACTGTAACTTTATACCCGTTGAACAACTCCCCATTCTCTCCTCCCCCACCCCTGACAATTTTTGGGTGACTCTTTTAGATACCTCACCTCATATAAGTGGAAACACACAGTTTTGTCCTTCTGTGACTGACTTATTTCACCTATCATAATGTGTTCTGTTTATATCCCCGTTGTCACAACTGGTAGGATTTCCTTCTAATAGGAAAGTCTGAATAATATCCTATGTATATCCCCATTTTCTTTATCCATTTCTCTGTGGATGAAAATTTGCATTTTTTTCCTACCTTGGCTCTGGTGAATAATGCTGTAATGACTATAGAGGTGCATGTATCTCTTCTAGATATTGATTTCCTTTTCTTTGAATATACAGGCTATATTATATTGTATTATATTCTATTACATTATATTCTATTACAGTTATTGTGCCTCCCGGATCTTGTGTTTTTCACAAATGGAAGGTTTGCGGCAACTCTTTGTTGAGCAAGTCTGTTGGCACTGTATTTCCAACAGTAGTTGCTCACTTCTTGTCCTTGGGTCATATTTTAGTAATTCTCACACTATTTCAAACCCTCCATCAGCAAAAAGGTTACTACTCGCCGAAGGCTCAGATGATGGTTAGCATTTTTTAGCAGTAAAGTATTTTTAATTTTCTTTTTGTTTCGGCTGTGCTGCACACCACATCACGTGGGATCTCAGTTCCCCGACCAGGGATCAAACCTGCGCCCCCTGTAGGAAGGCGGATTCTTAACCACTGGACCACCAGGGAAGTCCCTAAAGTATTTTGTTTTAACATCTTTATTGGAGTATAATTGCTTTACAGCGTTGTGTTACTTTCTGCTGTATAACAAAGTGAATCAGTTGTATGTATACCTGTATCCCCATATCCCCTCCATCTTGCGTCTCCCTCCCACCCTCCCTTTCCCACCCCTCTAGGTGGACACAGAGCACTGAGCTGATCTCCCTGTGCTATGCGGCTGCTTCCCACTAGCTATCGGTTTTACATTTGGTAGTGTACATGTGTCCATGCCACTGTCTCGCTTCGTCCCAGCTTACCCTTCCCCCTCCCCGTGTCCTCAAGTGAATTCTCTATGTCTGCGTCTTTATTCCTGTCCTGCCACTAGGTTCATCAGAACCACTTTTTTTTTCCTTTGGTTTCCATCTCGCTTCGTCCCAGCTTACCCTTCCCCCTCCCCGTGTCCTCAAGTGCATTCTCTACGTCTGCATCTTTATTCCTGTCCTGCCACTAGGTTCATCAGAACCACTTTTTTTCCTTTGGATTCCATAAATATGTGTTAGCATACGGTATTTGTTTATCTCTTTCTGAG
The DNA here is from genome assembly GCF_964341445.2 of Mesoplodon mirus. Classification (NCBI taxonomy): domain Eukaryota; kingdom Metazoa; phylum Chordata; class Mammalia; order Artiodactyla; family Ziphiidae; genus Mesoplodon; species Mesoplodon mirus. The sequence goes on along the minus strand of NC_138983.1, from coordinate 75,006,379 downwards.
TTACTTCAGTCTGTTTCACAGACTCTAGGTCCATCCACCTCACTACAAATCGTTCAATTTCGTTTGTTTTTATGGCTCAGTCAAATTCCATGGTATATATGTGCCCCATCTTCTTTATCCATTCATCTGTCAGTGGACGCTTAAGTTGCTTCCATGTCCTGGCTATTGTAAATAGTGCTGCAGCGAACATTGTGGTACGTGTCTCTTTTTGAATTATGGACTTCTCAGCGTATATGCCCAGGAGTGGCATTGCTGGATCATATGGTAGTTCTATTGTTAGTTGGGTTTTTTTTGTATAAATTTATGTATTTTTATCTATTCATTATTTTTGGCTGTGTTGGGTCTTTGTTGCTGTACGCGGGCTTTCTCTAATTGCAGCGAGCAGGTGCTTCAGTGTTGTGGTGCGCGGGCTTCTCATTGCGGTGGCTTCTCTTGTTGTGGAGCGCGGGCTCTAGGCATGCGGGCTTCAGTAGTTGTGGCATGCGGGCTCAGTGGGTGTGTCTCGCGGGCTCTAGAGTGCAGACTCAGTAGTTGTGGCACACGGGCTTAGTTGCCCTGCGGCATGTGGGATCTTCCTGGACCAGGGCTCGAACCCATGTCCCATGCATTGGGAGGAGGATTGTTAAACACTGCACCACCAGGGAAGCCCTATTTTCAGTTTTCTAAGGAACCTCCATACTGTTCTCTGTAGTGGCTGTATCAATGTACATTCCCACCAACAGTGCAGGGGGAGGGTTCCCTTTTCTCCACACCCTCTCCAGCATTTACTGTTTGTAGATTTTTTGGTGATGGCCATGCTGAGTGGTGTGAGCTGATACCTCACCGTAGTTGTGATTTGCCTTTCTCTAATGGTTAGTGTCGTTGAGCATCCTTTCATGTGTTTGTTGGCAATCTTATATCTTCTTTGGAGAAATGTCCATTTAGGTCTTGTGTCCACTTTTGGATTGAGTTGTTTGTTTTTTTGATATTGAGCTGCGTGAGCCGCTTGTATGTTTTGGAGATTAATCCTTTGTCAGTTGCTTCATTTACAACTATTTTCTCCCACTCTGAGAGTTGTTTTTTTGTCTTGTTTATGGTTTCCTTTGCTGTGCAAAAGCTTTTAAGTTTCATTAGGTCCCACGTGTTTATTTTTGTCTTTATTTCCATTCCTCTAGGAGGTGGGTCCAAAAGGATCTTGCTGTGATTTATGTCATAGAGTGTTCTGCCTGTGTTTTCCTCTATGAGTTAGACAGTGTCTGGCCTTACCTTTAGGTCTTCAATCCATTTTGAGTTTATTTTTGTGTTATGGTGTTAGGTAGTGTTCTCATTTCATTCTTTTACAGGTAGCTGTCCAGTTTTCCCAGCGCCACTTATTGAAGAGGCTGTCTTTTCTCCATTGTATATTCTTGCCTCCTTCATCAAAGCTAAGGTGAGCATATGTGCGTGGGCTTATCTCTGGGCTTTCTATCCTGTTCCATTGATCTATATTTCTCTTCCCCAAAGTGTATTTCAATAAAGGTATGTACATTGTTTGTTTAGACACAAGGCTGTCGCACACTTAACAGACTACAGTATAGTGTAAACAGAAGCTTTTCATGCACGGGTACACCAGAAATTTCATGTGACTCGCTTTATGGCGGTATTGGCTTCATTGCAGTGTTCTGGAACTGAAGCTGCAGTGTCTCTGAGCTGGGCCTGTATACCCAGAAGTGGGATTGCTGGATCATATGGAAATTTTATTTAAAAGATTTTGAGAAAACTCCATACTGTTTTCCACAGTGCCTGCACAATGTTACATTCCTGCGTACAATATGCAAGGGTTACGATTTCTCTACCACCTTGACAACTCTCATCTTTAAAAAAAAATAAAAAATTGTAGGCATTCTAACAGATGTGAGGTAGTATCTCATGATGATTTTGATTTGCATTTCCCAGATGATTAGTGACGTTGAGCACCTTTTCATGTACCTGGTGCTGTGTTACATCTTTCTAACGCACATACACACACACAGAGGGATAGAAGGAATCTTTTGGAAGTGATGAGTATATTACCGTGATGGTGGTGATGGTATCACAGGTGTGTGCATATGTCCAAACTTATCAAGTTATATACATTAAACATGGGCTAGATTTTGTATATCAGTTCTACGTAAATAAAGCTGTAAAAGCCCAGCAACAAGTGGTGTATTTCATGAGCCAGTGAAGCCCAGGTACATCTTGTCTCCTCTCCCAGGGGTGAACCCAAGCAGCCTTTGAACTTGGCTCACTTTCTGTTTCTTTAGTTTCCCCTTCTATTACTTTTGTGTTTCTCCTTTGTTTTCAGATTCCAGCGAAGTGGTTCCCCATTGGTGGCAGCAGTGGTTCTGAGTTTGGCTCTGTCGTTTGAAGACTTGATGGTCTCTAAAGGGATGAAGTTTCTACAGAACTGATCTCAGTTAGGTGAGAGGTAACAGAGGATCTAGTTTGTTAGTCTTTTCTTAGTCTTTTCTGTTTGTCTATTTGTCTACTTTGACAAGCTCAAATCAATGAAGAATCTCTTGCCCAATGGGATGAGAACGGCTCTTTAATATCTAGACTGGTGAGTGTTTATTCCTGACCCAAGTCTAAGACTTAAAACTGCAGGTAAAAGTTCCATTTCTCTGTATGTCTGTGTGTCTGTAATTCAAAAAGGTCTTTACCTCTGACAGTGCGAGTATGTAATGTTTTCCTACTTCTGGATCTATTAAAGTAGATTGTAGAGTCTGTTAAATTAAAGGGTTTCTGTCCTGATTGGCTTACAAAGATACAAATGTGCTTATAAAAATTATATATCCCTAAAATTCTCAGAGAGAAAGGAATTAGAACTTCTAATACTTTAAATGTGCTAGAAAAATATTCTTATTGAAATCAAGTCAGGGAATTCCCCAGCGGTCCAGTGGTTAGGACTCGGTGCTTTCACTGCCAGGGTCCAGGTTCAGTCCCTGGTCAGGAACCTAAGATCCAGCAAGCCCCTCGGTGCAGCCAAAAAAAAAAAAAAAATCAACTCAGAAATTTAAAGACTTCAAGTTTACATAATTTAGGTAAATCTTTGACACATGAAGCTAGTTTAATATTTTTGGTTTAATAAAAAGTTATTCGTATCTTATTTATCAGTATTAGGCATACATTTAAAACAATTCTACTTGGGTGTGTTCTTCCTAAATTTATATAGGTGTGCCCATCAACTAAGCTCATATTACTTCTACTTAATGTTTAAGGTTATGAAAAATGTAAGTTTGTGTTTAACCACATTTAGTTTTTATTCTGACAGACTTTCTTTCAACAGTAACTATGTTTTCTACTGTGTTAGCTTGTCGATAAATTCCCAGATCTTCAGTTTACGTAAACCCTTGAACTGATACTAAATTGTGTTACTTACTGGATAATCATTGGATACCGAGGTCATTTGTAAGCAAGACAGAAACCTGAGACATTGATTACTAAGCATAATCTCAAGTTATATGCTCTTGCTGCATATGTTTACTTGTTACCTAGAGGCTCTGTCTGTGGGTGTGTTAATGAATGTGTTTGTCTCTGCCACTTGAATAAGTTGTGTAAGGGATGTTTGCGGCTGTGTAAAGTTGTGTTATGTGTGTTCATGAGCTCTGCTAGCCTGAAATGCTGATGTGTGATGGGCAGTTGTCAATCATTCACTCCTAGTTTTCTTTGTGAAATGGAAGTAACTTTGGTTCAAAGTTAGTATTAATATACTATGAATGAGACTTGACCCATAGTGATGTTATCGGCTGGAACAGAACTCAGGTTCAGCTGCTCATCGCTCAGAAGTCAGTGTTCCAGAGACAAGGGTTGGTGGAAGAAGAAAGATGCTTTATTCAGGAAGCTGGCAACCTGGGAAGATGGTGGGCTAGTGTCCCCAGTACCATCTCCCAGTTGCCAATGAGAGGGAAAAGGGGTTGATAGGGAAAAGACGGGAAGTCTCTGGGCTGTGCCGGTGGGGGCTCCGTGCAGAGTAGCACAGTCAGCTCTGACCATCCTCTTGAAATTGGTCATGCAGCGGTGTGGTCAGTGTCTGTTGATTGTTTCAGGCACAGTTAATCTTCAATTCCAGTGTTGGTTTGTTCCCATTTCCTTGAGGCCAGTTCCTGGAATTGTGTAAGCCATTGGTTCAGGTCTGCTCAAGATGGAGCAGCTTGTGTCATAGCTCCAGTCTGGTCATCATACAGTTAGCTTTCTCCTCTTGTAGTGGTTTTAGTATCTGCAAAACAAGTTAGGAGTGTGTGTCTGACACTGTTACTTATGTCCTTCGGGAGGAACTAAAGATTCTGTGACTGCTGTTGTCCTAATCAGTAACTGCTTGAACCTGTTCTTTGGTGACTCAGGGGAGGCCTGGGAGACTGCAGCTATTTTACAGACAAGAGGCAGGGGACATGGAAGGGCCCTGCATGGTCCTGCTTGGTTCCAGCAACCGAGAGGTACAACTTTGTATGCAAGATAATGCGATGTAGTTTTGTTTATTAACAGGAACAAAAATCGTTTGGTCCTAAAGTAAAATGACTGATTGTTCCAGCACCAGAAAGAGGATAGTGAAGGACACAACCTGAATGAGTATAGAAAGTTGTAGGAGACGGGTCGAAAGGGAATTTTATTTGTCTGAGCCGAAGGCAGCTCAGTTTTGATGTTTATTCCAGAGATTTTCAAAAAAGAGCTTATGGTTCTCTTAGTAGCAAATATTATATTGATGCAAAGCTGGAGTTTGGTTTTCTCTCTGTACAAATGATAAATTTTTTTCATGGAGTATTGGTCTCTTTAATAAGTGGTTGGAAAAGTTGTTCTCTAAATCTGCCTAAACAGCAGAGATTCTGTATCTCACTGGAAGAGGTTTCTGCACCTAGTTCTGAATCCATCCGGCCTTATTATTTTTTTGAAAATAAATGCACAGGGACTTCCCTGGTGGCTCCTTGGTGAAGAATCCGCCCGCCAGTGCAGGGCACACTGGTTCAAGCCCTGGTCCGGGAAGATCCCACGTGCTTTTAGAAACTAGAGCACGGAAAGACTAAGGTCACGTGAAATTTGAAACGCTAAATATTGTCATAGTGTTAAGCAGTTTGAAGATTGTTGGAAGAAATTATTTGTCATTCATTCAAGCAATAAACATTTGATGAATACTTGCAAAACATAAAAAACCTCTAGAGCCCGTGAGCCACAACTACTGGAATCGACGTGCCTAGATCCCATGCTCCGGAACAAGAGAAGCCACCGCATGGAGACGCCGACGCACCGCAATGAAGAGTCGCCCCCTCTCCACTGCAACTAGAGAAAGCCCACGTGCAACAAGGAAGACCCAACGCAGACAAAAATAAATAAATATATAAATAAATGTATTGGGGGAAAAAAAGAAAGAAAATAAATGCACAACAAAATGTCTGCATTTCTGAGAAAGTTAAGCTTCCTTAAAACTGTGTTCCTTTTGGTCTGGTTTTTTTTTTTTTTTAAAGTCTACTGTCAGGAACTCCCTGGCACTTCAGCGGTTAGGATTCTGCGCTTCCACTGCTAGAGGCCTGTTTTCGATCCCTGATCAGGGAACTAAGATCCTGCAAGCTGCGTGGCAAGGCCGAAAAAACAGCCAAGACAAAATAATCGTCTCTTGGCTGTTAAACAAAGTCAAGGATCTTTAGTTCCTCCGCAAGGGCTATTGGGTAATATTCTGAGCCACGTCCTTGGAGCTGTTTGGCAGAGACTGAAACCCCCAGCAGGTGGAAGAAGTTAACTGCATGTTGCCCACAAGCACGTAGACCCCAGACCAGTTGGAACCAGAAGGCTGATGATGTTGAGTCCCCGTTACCTCACCACTGACCATTCAGAAGAATGACCGTGAGCTGATCACGCACCCTGTAACCCTCTCTTCAACATGTAGCCCCTTTCTCTTTTCCCTGTATAGTCCTCAAGCAAAACTTCAGGAGGGGAGAGTTGGTTCTTCGGGACACGAGTCCACCTCTCTTCTGGACTGCCGGCTTCCTCAATAAAGCTATCTTTCCTTTTACCCAAGAGTTGTCTCTCAGTATTGGAGTCCTGAATGATGCAAGACCTGCCTCATCTTCTGTAGTTTTCTCTACATGAAAAATAATTGAGGACTATTTTTCAGAGTTAAGAAATGTGGTTGGATAATCACAACGCCATTAAGTAACACCTCGTTGGACAGCAAAGAGGCGAAGCCGACTGGTAATGACCACACACATCCTGACTCTGAGAAGACTTTCATCTTTATTGTAGTTCCCCAAAAGCTGCATCGCACGGTACTCTTGAACAATCTAAAATAACATACAAACATGCTGAGGCAAGTTAAAAAAATTAGGACTGAATTCCCACAATTCAATAATGAGAACTAAAAAAATACAAATTTATGCTTACAAGAATTGGGAGGAAATACCCACTATGCTATAAGTAGAATGGAAATATGATGTAATAGATAAAATCAACAATCTCTCTTGAAAATGTGAGTAAAATTGTATATATGTGTAAATATACAACAGCTACAGTTCTCATCACAAAAGTTTGTAGTAATAAGATGTTTCAAAATGAAGACTATTTCAAAACTATTTAAAATAAATATATAAATATAAAATATAAAAATACAATAATTTTATAGGTGACATTTTCAAAATAAGCCAGTGAAACTTAAGTCATGAGTCATGACCCTGTGGCTGTAATTATATATATATATATTTTTTCCTAATTATATATTTTAATGTTATTCCCTCCTATTCTGAGCCGCTACACTCCACCTTCAAATGCTTCTAGACTGGGGCAAACAAGTGTATAAAAAATGGGACCTCCAATGTTCGTCTCAGGGGAGATGGAAATGAAATGATCTGAAAATTGAGGTGGTGCCTTCCAAAAGGGTGGAATCTGAATAAACCCTGTTTTCTTATTGTCCTGCCACAGACTCCTAGAAGCACACCCCGCTCCTAGGAGTATAACACGAAAACTGGCCTCCGCTCATTCTAGAAGATGCTGGCTTCTTCTCGATGATCTGCACAAGAGGCTTCTCCCTTCCTTCTTCACGGCTGTCGTCAGTGTCTGGATTGACCTCTTGTTGAACATCCTCATCTCTCCTGGGCTCTGTGATCTGGAAGTAAGAGAAGGAGCAAGGATGTCAGATTTCAAAGTGGCAACTGTCCAGATATAAAGGTTTTCACATTCTTAGTCAATTCTAACCAGAATTGAGACTCATTTATGATTGGAGTTTTATCTCAAATTCTCCATTCTGAACCCCAGTCCTGAACCATTCATTGTTTTCAAGTGCGATTCTTGGACTTTGGTGACCCTGACTCCAAAAACTACTGAATGCACCCAAGGTCAGGCCCAGTAATCTGCTTTATAGCCCAGACTCCAGGTGATTCTGCTCAGGGAGCTGGCATTTGGAGAAGGCTGCTTTAGTCTTAACTCACCTTGGTCCTTTGGCACCACTTAAATTCTGAACTTGGAAGCACACTACAGACATCACTGACAAGTCAACATCGTGGACCAGGAGACCTGAGGCCGGATCCCTAACCCCAACCCTGCATCCTAATGTCTATGTTATTATTAAGTTTTCATTTATTTACTTATTTTCTTTCTTTTATTTTTGGCTGCATTGGGTCTCTGTTGCTGTGTGTGGGCTTTCTCTAGTTGTGGTGAGCGAGGACTACTCTCCGTTGCTTCTCCTGACGGCGTCTCTTGTTGCGGAGCACGGGCTCTAGGCGCACAGGCTGAGTAGTTGCGGCTTGCGGGCTCTAGAACGCAGGCTCAGTAGTTGTGGCTCGTGGGCTCTAGAGCGCAGGCGCAGTAGTTGTGGCGCACGGGCTTAGTTGCTCCGCGGCATGTGGGGTCTTCCCGGACCAGCGCTCAAACCTGTGTGCCCTGCATTGGCAGGCGGTTTCTTAACCACTGTGCCAACAGGGAAGTCCCTGGGTCCTAATGTTTAAATAATACTCAGCCCTAAACTTGGTTAGTGTTATGTGCTGAATGTTTGTGTCCCCCAAAATTCTTATGTTGAAATCTTAAAATCTTAACCCCTAAGGTGCTGGTATTAGGAGGTGGGGTCTTTGGGAGGTTATTAGGTCATGGGGTAGAGCCCTCATGAATGAGATTATTGCCCTTGTAAAAGAGACCGTGCTGTGTTGTTTCTAAGCAACGCGGTCTGTAGTAGGGCAGGTTGAATGGACGAAGACAGCTAGTTTGCAAGATTTAAACCAAATGTTTGCTCAATCCTCTGCCCACATCTAGAACTCTAATGTGTCAATTGTAATAAGCCACGCTGAAGATGGCATTCCTTAACCTTCAGTCGTTGTGATAAACCCCCTTGACCATAAACGTGAGGGGGAAAAGGTGAATTGTACTAGAGGAATCATTGGTCCAGAAGTGGTGAGTCAGGGGGAATAAAGAGTCACAGGTGATCTGGCCATAGGCAATTTGAAAGTAAATTTGGATGAATATAAAGCTAGTCATAATTCATCTTTTCTTATTGAACGTGTGGGCTGTTCTATCTAATATCCTGTTTGTAGACATTTACTTTGTTGTAGATAAATGCTAGAACCCATAACCCTGAGGGATGTAAGGCCAAAAATGAATGAAAAAGAGAAACTGGAAACGCAGTATATGGAAAAGAATCACCATCTCGTCAAAGCTGTTATTTGGACCCAATTGCTTTGGGTGAAATAACTTCAGTGAGACCCATGCGTCTGGGACAAACTGGTTTCCCCGAGGTCTGGTGCCCACGGGCCTCGCGGTGCTGGTGTCTGTGTGTGGCTGTCAGTCCGTGGCTGGCGCAGAGTCGGCACGTGGCTGTGTGCCTGGCTGGCCCCCTTCACAGTGTGAGAGGTGATGTGGGTCCAGCAGTGGGATTCCTCCGATTTCCTCAGTAGACAACACGTCATTCCACCCGCACCTTTGCGCACGCAGACCTACCTTTGCGCAGGCCGATGACCTCAGGCCTGCGTGGTCCTGGGGCCTCTGGGGCAAGAGGGCGCGATCTCTTCCCCACACCCAGAGCTCTGGATCAAAAGCCTGGATCTGGAAAGACAAACAGCCCCTGGCAATGAGGATGCCGCTGCCTCCCGTTGCCCCGCCTCCGGTTCTTTCTCGTCTGTCCCCAAGTCCCAAACCGAGTCCCCCATGATCCCCACCTCCTCTCCGTCCCTCCCCCTCCCCGAGACCGCCACAGCCCACCCACCTGCTCGCACTCTTCCCGAGTGACCCATGTCTTCCAGCCCATGGAACGGATGAACTGGGAACGCAGTTTGTGGAACAAGGCATGCTGCGAGCTGTTCTTTCCATAGAGGAACGAAACGATGGCCTGCTTGGGGGCCTGGTTGTTCTCTTCCATGTCGCTGGCCACATAGCTGGGGAAAGACATCAGGTCGCTGTCATCAGGACAGGAAGGGCCTCCACTTGAGATCAGCTTCCCAGAAAAGAGGCAGGCTGAGCATCCTCACACGACCCACCCAGCCCTGCCCAGCGTCACCGGGAGCCGCCCAGTCATCAAGGAGCCACTGCCAGGCAGGACCTTTGGAAGGGTGCCTCTCACACCTTGATGATGAGGACACGATCCAAAGCCCCCGTTCCCTTCAACTTGTTTTATGTGCACACACCTCTCTTCCTATGTTGTAGGTACATGTACAGTTCCTGAGGGCAGGAGCTGATCTGATCTGTTTCTGCATTCATCCCTCTCCTAGCAAATGACACATTTAGGGCTTGGTTCATATTGATGCATGAATTCAACAGCCTTTTGTGAATCTCTGTTCCCACCACCTCATATTCCCCAGCATGTAGGGTGTACTTTATAAGGTTTGTTAGATGAATGAATGAATGAATGAATGAACATTTTATCTCATGGCCAAATGCAATACTGATTACCTAGAAGTCTCACAGTAACAAACATTTGCCCAATGAAAAGAATTGTGCTGAGTGTTTTGGGAATGCATTGACATTTTGACGAGACCTGCCTTCCACATGGTGTCTAGTCTAGTGGGACCGGGGAAGGGGAAGGGGGGAGATAAGAAATGACTGTAATGCAAAGCATCACATTATAATACAATTTGAACTAAAGTGCCTCTGGGATGCAGAAGTTAGGGAGATCGGGCATCGTGAAGGTTTTGGTGTTTGAACCCACTTTAAGGATAAGGTCGTTTTCTTCAGATAAATGTATGGCAAAGATACCTGGATAGAAAGCTCAATAGAAACTTAGAGGGCAGGGTATTTGGAAGGAGCAGTGAAACACAGGAATAAAGTATCAGGACGGTGTGCTGGAGATTGCAGAGAGAGTTAAATCCCAACGCAGAACTCTGGCCTTGATTTGGCATGTCATTAGCCAATGAAATTGTGTGAAGCGGTCAGACCTGTGTTTTGGAAGGATGTTCAGGCAAATAGAGCCAACTGGCTTGGGAGACTTGGAAGAAACATCAGTGGGGAGCATTTGACACCAAATCCGCGCTATGTGATACGGGCCCCGATTGTGGCATTTGTCGTGGGAATGCAGAAACGGAAGATAATCACACTTGGTGCTGATGTCGGAAGACCCGAGACCGGAGAATTCGAACCGGAAACGTCTCAAGTCTGTTACTCGGGGGCAGGATGGTGTCAGTTCTTTCTTCCTCTCCTCTTAGGAAAGTTTTGCGTTTTGCTTTGTTTCTTTCAGTGTTTTAATTGACATTAGGGTAGTTTGTTTTGACAATGAATGCTATAAAAAACAGAACATGGTTTGAAAAAGAAACCACGGTACCGTAATCCTGTCATTTTCACACCTAGAGTCAGTACAAAGGGGTTTAAAAAAATAGATGAAAGGTCAGAGCCCCACGTCTCTCCCTCTGCCCTCCCAGGGTGTTGAATATTGATGGCGGGGATGGAGCAAGGTACTCACAGAGCTATGAAGAAATGGATTCTCTGGAATTGCCAGGAGAGGAGCCCGGCCCGGCTGACATACGCTATCACCATCGACAGGAGATACTGATGGAAAGAGGGGAAAAAACGTAGGAGAGAGGTCACATCCTGGAAGAGGAGAAAGAGTGGGAGGGAGAAGGGAGCAGGGGACGAGGAATGGGTGGTGCCAGTTGGAGGAGAGACCCCCGTGTGGGGTGAGCCTGATTATTTGGGGAAGGGGAGAGGACAGAAGGTCAGAGTTGGCGGCGCTCCAAGGATGGGAGGCTTTGGGATTGAGGGCGTGGACTTAGGGCCGCGGGCACAGGACGGTGTTCGATGAACCGGAGCCAAGGCGAGTCCCCAGGAGCTGAGAGGAGAGGGGACTTAGGCAGCAACCACCAAAGGGGCACTCCTGGGGCTCAGATCCCAGAGGGGACCTCGAGGCCCCTGGAGGGAAGTGTTGACAAGGCATGAGGTTAGGAGGGGAGTGGAAACGTGGGTGTAGAAAGCACCCAGCGCGCCCACCTAGAACAGGCGCTGGAGCAGGAATCCATCTCAGTGGGTGACTTACCTTGTCAGATACTTCCAGGTTTTTGTCCCAGGCGAGGAATTTCCTAACGACGGGATCCTCTGTGAAAAAAGGGCAGATGTTGCCAGTGGGAACAGGGCTGTCGTGGGAGCATTCCAGAGCCAAGAGGGTGAACCGCGCCCCCCTGGGGAAATGCCAAGATGTGGCCCAGGGTGAAGCTGACGGAAAGAGGGGAGGGAAGACCATTCACTGTGGGAGGAAAGGGGGTGACTCCCCTTCTGGGGGGGCCGAGTGACAGGGAGTGATGCCCCTTCATCATGCATTCACGTACCTGCAGAGGGCATCAAGATACTCTCAGCCAATGTCTCAATTGACAGTCACGTCAGGGGGTGAAGATGGCTTGTCAGCCCCTCCTCCCCCCACCCCGAACATGCCAGTAAGATTCAAAAGGCCAGTAAGAGCTAGAGTCTCGGGTACAGTTGAAACCAAGCGAACCTAATCCTGTATCATTTCTAAATCTAACCTAGTCTTGTATCATTTCTAAGTCTAACCTCATCCTGTATCTTTTATGTGTCCCCCGTATCCTGTATCCGTAGACAGTCCGCCAGGGACAGAGAGCGCACCAAGTAGCAGGGAATTCTTTTCCACTGGGAAAGTGTAGTCATGGGAAGTTTTGGTTTGTTTGTTTTTCAAGTATAGGATTGGAGGTTGCTGGGCAGGGCGGTGGGTCCTTACCAAGCATCCACTTGAAGACCTTGTGGTGCTCAGGCAGCACTGAAGACACCCGCTGTCGCTTCAGCTTCATCTTGAGCCCACTGAACGACTCCATGACCCAGGTGTCGGCCTCGTGGTGCTCAGGCAGCACTGAAGACACCCGCTGTCGCTTCAGCTTCATCTTGAACCCACTCAGCGACTCCACGACCCAGGTGTCGGCCTCGTGGTGCTCAGGCAGCACTGAAGACACCCGCTGTCGCTTCAGCTTCATCTTGAACCCACTCAGCAACTCCACGACCCAGGTGTCCTGGGCCTCAGCGGCCGTGTTGCCCTCCACCTCCGCTCTGAACGCCACTGACCTCTTCCTCTTACAGCCGGGGCGCTGAGGCGCGGGGCTGCAACCAGCCCAGGGAGCTGACGAAGGAGAAGAGACTACAGTATGACGCTCTCGTCTTGGGAATTCAGCCACTGGTGACCACCCAACCCCACCCCGACTCCGCCTCCCCCCCGAAGCACCCCCGTGCTTTCCAGTCTCACAGACCGCTGACCTTGCCCCAAGTCATCTTTCCATCTTTCTCTGTCCACATCTACCTATCCCTCCCCTGACTCTTTTTGTCATTTGTCCAGCTTCCCGTCCTCGAAACTCTTTCTCATGGTAGATAATTTCTCCCACCAGGAATAAAAAAAAAGAACCCTCCCCTTGTTTCCTCTCTCCCCTTCTCTCATCCTTGGATCTCATCTCCTAACCCTGTTTCTTGCTCCCCAGGTGTTCCGTGTCCCCAGCTCCTGTGCTCTCCTCCCTCAATCCCTGGCTTTCTGAATGTCTCCTTTCTTTCATAGGCACCTTATGCAGGTGCTCCTTCCCGACCTCTGTACCCTTTCCTCCTTACTGGTCAAATCTCTGAAATTCCTTCTCATGCCAGCTCCCTCACCTGACGGTCCTGGGCTTTCTTCATAGACAGTCAACTCCAGGGGGTACCCTGAAGAGCTGGACTGGGAATTCAGCTCCTCAGCCTGGGAAGTCGGTTGACGATTGTCCATGATGTCTCCCAGACTCTTCCCTTCCTCGAAGCCTAGACTCTGCTTTGTCCCAACTCTTCTTCTGGACTTGGGCTAAACACAAGTGGTCGTCCCTTCTCCAAGCTGCGGGGCAACTGTCAGTGGAGAGAAGCTCTGGCGAGATTCTGTTGTCTACTACTGCTGCCGAGCACCAAGGAGTCTGGTCCATCCAATCGGGAAGGTCGGAAGCCTCTGATGTCATCATCGGAGTTTGAAGGAAACCAGTTTGAAGGAAAGCACAAGTAACTGTCAGACCTATGCGTGCACTTGTCCCAGAGATCAGGGGTAAATGGTATCTCCTGCCACTGACCCAACCTCTGCCCATCCTCCAAAACCCCCCTCAAGGTATCCGGACCCCTCTTTTTTTTTGTCATAAATGGCAAAATTTTATTCTTTTTTTTTTTCTTCATCTTTATTTTTAATTTTTTTTTGCTTTATAACAAATTTAATCAGTTATACATATACATATGTTCGCATATCCCCTCCCTTTTGCGTCTCCCTCCCACCCTCCCTATCCCACCCCTCCAGGCAGTCACAAAGCACCGAGCTGATCTCCCTGTGCTATGCGGCTGCTTCCCACTAGCTATCTACCTTACGTTTGGTAGTGTATATATGTCCATGCCGCTCTTTCACTTTGTCACAGCTTACCCTTCCCCCTCCCCATATCCTCAAGTCCATTCTCTAGTAGGTCTGTGTCTTTATTCCTGTCTTACCCCTATGTTCTTCATGACATTTTTTTTCCTTAAATTCCATATATATGTGTCAGCATACAGTATTTGTCTTTCTCTTTCTGACTTACTTCACTCTGTATGACAGGCTCTAGGTCCATCCACCTCATTACAAATAGCTCAATTTCGTTTCTTTTTATGGCTGAGTAATATTCCATTGTATATATGTGCCACATCTTCTTTACCCATTCATCCGATGATGGACACTTAGGTTGTTTCCATCTCCGGGCTATTGTAAATAGGGCTGCTATGAACATTTTGGTACATGTCTCTTTTTGAATTATGGTTTTCTCAGGGTATATGCCCAGTAGTGGGATTGCTGGGTCATATGGTAGTTCTATTTGTAGTTTTTTAAGGAACCTCCATACCGTTCTCCATAGTGGCTGTACCAATTCACATTCCCACCAGCAGTGCAAGAGTGTTCCCTTTTTTCCACACCCTCTCCAGCATTTATTGTTTCTAGATTTTTTGATGATGGCCATTCTGACTGGTGTGAGATGATATCTCATTGTAGTTTTGATTTGTATTTCTCTAATGAGTAAAGATGTTGAGCATCCTTTCATGTGTTTGTTGGCAGTCTGTATATCTTCTGTGGAGAAATGTCTATTTAGGTCTTCTGCCCATTTTTGGATTGGGTTGTTTGTTTTTTTGTTATTGAGCTGCATGAGCTGCTTATAAATTTTGGAGATTAATCCTTTGTCAGTTGCTTCATTTGCAAATATTTTCTCCCATTCTGAGGGTTGTCTTTTGGTCTTGTTTATGGTTTCCTTTGCTGTGCAGAAGCTTTTAAGTTTCATTAGGTCCCATGTGTTTATTTTTGTCTTTATTTCCATTTCTCTAGGAGGTGGGTCCAAAAGGATCTTGCTGTGATTTATGTCATAGAGTGTTCTGCCTATGTTTTCCTCTAAGAGTTTGATAGTGTCTGGCCTTACATTTAGGTCTTTAATCCATTTTGAGCTTATTTTTGTGTATGGTGTTAGGGAGTGATCGAATCTCATACTTTTACATGTCCCTATCCAGTTTTCCCAGCACCACTTACTGAAGAGACTGTCCTTTCTCCACTGTACATTCCTGCCTCCTTTATCAAAGATAAGGTGAGCATATGTGCGTGGGTTTATCTCTGGGCTTTCTATCCTGTTCCATTGATCTATCTGTTTTTGTGCCAGTACCATACTGTCTTGATTACTGTAGCTTTGTAGTATAGTCTGAAGTCAGGGAGCCTGATTCCTCCAGCTCCCTTTTTCGTTCTCAAGATTGCTTCGGCTGTTCGGGGTCTTTTGTGTTTCCATACAAATTGTGAAATTTTTTGTTCTAGTTCTGTGAAAAATGCCAGTGGTAGTTTGATAGGTATTGCATTGAATCTGTAGATTGCTTTGGGTAGTAGAGTCATTTTCACAATGTTGATTCTTCCAATCCAAGAACATGGTACATCTCTCCATCTATTTGTATCATCTTTAATTTCTTTCATCAGTGTCTTATAATTTTCTGCATACAGGTCTTTTGTCTCCTTAGGTAGGTTTATTCCTAGATATTTTATTCTTTTTGTTGCAATGGTAAATGGGAGTGTTTTCTTGATTTCACTTTCAGATTTTTCATCATTAGTATATAGGAATGCCAGAGATTTATGTGCATTAATTTTGTATCCTGCACCTCTACGAAATTCATTGATTAGCTCTAGTAGTTTTCTGGTAGCATCTTTAGGATTCTCTATGTATAATATCATGTCATCTGCAAACAGTGACAGCTTTACTTCGTTTCCGATTTGGATTCCTTTTATTTCCTTTTGTTCTCTGATTGCTGTGGCTAAAACTTCCAAAACTATGTTGAATAAGAGTGGTGAGAGTGGGCAACCTTGTCTTGTTCCTGATCTTAGTGGAAATGGTTTCAGCTTTTCACCATTGAGGACGATGCTGGCTGTGGGTTTGTCATATATGGCCTTTATTATGTTGAGGAAAGTTCCCTCTATGCCTACTTTCTGCAGGGTTTTTATCATAAATGGGTGTTGAATTTTGTCAAAAGCTTTCTCTGCATCTATTGAGATGATCATATGGTTTTTCTCCTTCCATTTGTTAATATGGTGTATCACGTTGATTGATTTGCGTATATTGAAGAATCCTTGCATTCCTGGAATAAACCCCACTTGATCATGGTGTAAGATCCTTTTAATGTGCTGTTGGATTCTGTTTGCTAGTATTTTGTTGAGGATTTTTGCATCTATGTTCATCAGTGATATTGGCCTGTAGTTTTCTTTCTTTGTGACATCCTTGTCTGGTTTTGGTATCAAGGTGATGGTGGCCTCGTAGAATGAGTTTGGGAGTGTTCCTCCCTCTGCTATATTTTGGAAGAGTTTGAGAAGGATGGGTGTTAGCTCTTCTCTAAATGCTTGATAGAATTCGCCTGTGAAGCCATCTGGTCCTGGACTTTTGTTTGTTGGAAGATTTTTTATCACAGTTTCAATTTCAGTGCTTGTGATTGGTCTGTTCATATTTTCTATTTCTTCCTGATTCAGTCTTGGCAGGTTGTGCATTTCTAAGAATTTGTCCATTTCTTCCAGGTTGTCCATTTTATTGGCATAGAGTTGCTTGTAGTAATCTCTCCTGATCTTTTGTATTTCTGCAGTGTCAGTTGTTACTTCTCCTTTTTCATTTCTAATTCTATTGATTTGAGTCTTCTCCCTTTTTTTCTTGATGAGTCTGGCTAATGGTTTATCAATTTTGTTTATCTTCTCAAAGAACCAGCTTTTAGTTTTATTGATCTTTGCTATCATTTCCTTCATTTCTTTTTCATTTATTTCTGATCTGATCTTTATGATTTCTTTCCTTCTGCTAACTTTGGGATGTTTTTGTTCTTCTTTCTCTAATTGCTTTAGGTGCAAGATTAGGTTGTTTATTCGAGATGTTTCCTGTTTCTTAAGGTGGGATTGTATGGCTATAAACTTCCCTCTTAGAACTGCTTTTGCTGCCTCTCCTAGGTTTTGGGTCGTCATGTCTCCATTGTCATTTGTTTCTAGGTATTTTTTAATTTCCTCTTTGATTTCTTCAGTGATCACTTCGTTATTAAGTAGTGTATTGTTTAGCCTCCATGTGTTTGTATTTTTTTACAGCTCTTTTCCTGTAATTGATGTCTAGTCTCATAGCATTGTGGTCGGAAAAGATACTTGATACAATTTCAATTCAAAAAAAAATTTTTTTAGCTAAGTAGTATTCCATTGTATGTATATATATCACATCTTCCTTACCCATTCATCTCTTAATAAACACTTAGCTTGCTTCCATATGTTGTCAATTGTAAATAAT
This sequence comes from Mesoplodon mirus, assembly GCF_964341445.2. Taxonomy (NCBI): domain Eukaryota; kingdom Metazoa; phylum Chordata; class Mammalia; order Artiodactyla; family Ziphiidae; genus Mesoplodon; species Mesoplodon mirus. Next base: position 74,989,199 of record NC_138983.1, on the reverse strand, counting down.
GCTGCCATGAACATTAGCGTGCATATATCTTTTCAAATTAATGTTTTTTGGTTTTATTTTTTTCGATATATATCCAGGAGTGAAAATGCTGTGTCATATGGTAGTTCTAATTTTTTTTACAAGTTTATTGGAGTACAATTGATTCACAATGGTGTATTAGTTTCTGCTTTATAACAAAGCGAATCAGTTATACATATACACCTGTTCCCATATCCCCTCCCTCTTGTGTCTCCCTCCCTCCCACCCTGGACCCCTCTTTACCGCTTCCCAGCAGGTGCACTGTCCTCTCCCTGCTGGACTCTCCCCCTCCCTCCCATTCCTCTTCCACGGCCTGGTGGGAGAGTGGGGAGAGGGACAAGGAAACTTAGGGGAAGCAGCAACGTTTCAGCCTTATAAGAGTGAGATAATGGCTTCCGTGGTGGTGCAGTGGTTGAGAGTCCACCTGCCGATGCAGGGGACACGGGTTGGTACCCCGGTTCAGGAAGATCCCACATGCCGCGGAGTGGCTGGGCCCATGAGCCATGGCCGCTGAGCCTGCGCGTCCGGAGCCTGTGCTCCGCAACGGGAGAGGCCACAACCGTGAGAGGCCCGCGTACCCCCCCCCCAAAAAAATAAATAAAGAGTGAGATAAGTATGTAAAAAAAGATCCCAGGTACATCGACTCACTGGATTAAAAAGTTACATTAAAACACGCCATTTGGCAAAGCTCTTTGGCTGAATGTTTACTGACACTGCGTTCAGAATTCTGTACTGGGGGAGTACACGTCCGCTCCCCTCAGGCACCTTTGAGTCCAAGAGCCATTTGGAGAAGCTAAAATCATAGAAAACTACAGGTGCTCACGCACCCTTCAAAGGGTGTCTACAAACACACACACACACACACACACACAAAGGGCACCTTTGGATGTCACAAAGTCCATGGATTGTCCAAAGCCTGCCCCTTGATTCCAGTTAAGAAGTTCTATTCTACTTATCAAAATCTTGAGAATGTGGTATCACTGTTGACCCAGAGATTTCACTACCTGAATAAAAATGTCACATGTACAAAATACTAAATGGAAAAAACTCCAGTTCAACACAGATTATTTTTCTGAATAAAAATGTCACATGCACAAAAAGACTAAATGGAAAAATTTCCAATTCCAGACAGGTTATTTTTCTATGAGGGTAGGAAGTATATGGTAGCCGAGATGCAGAGAAGAAAATAGCCAACTCAGGGTCATGCAGTGTCACTGGAAGCTTCTTCTGAACCTCCCAACTCGTACTTCCACTCCTCCCCTTTGGGTCTGAGTCTTGCTTTTTTTCTTGGGTTTCCCTGGTGGCACAGTGGTCAAGAATCCGCCTGCCGATGCAGGGGACACAGGTTTGAGCCCTGGTCCAGGAAGATCCCACATACCGCGGAGCACCTAACGCCCATGCGCCACAACTACTGAGCTTGCAAGCCATAACTCCTCAGCCCGCGAGCCACAACTACTGAGCCCATGCGCCTAGGGCCCATGCTCTGCCGCAAAGAGAAGCCACCTCAATGAGAAGCCTGCACACTGCACCGAAGAGTAGCCCCCGCTCGCCGCGACTAGAGAAAGCCTGCGCACAGCAACGAAGACCCAACGCAGCCGAAAATAAGTAAAACAAAAATCTTAAGGAAAAATAAAAGAATTCTCATTGTTGTGCAACCATCCCGACCATCCATCTCCAGAATGTTTTCATCCTGTCCAAGTGAAACTCTGTCCCCATTAAACACTGACTCCCCATCCCCCTCCCAGCCCCTGACACCCACCACTCCACTTTCTGTCTCTCTGAATTTGACCCGTCTGGGGACCTCACAGAAGTGGAATCATGTAACATTTGTCCATTTGTATCTGACTTACCCACTTAGCTTAATGTCTTCGCATGTCATCTGTGTGGTAGCCTGTGTCAAAATTTCCTTCCTAGACCCCAAAGCCAGTGTGGACAGTACACAGTACACAGTGAGTGAGAAGGAAATAAAACCGTGGGTCTGAAGAAGTTCAGATGTTTGCCAAGTGCAGTGGGAAAGCAGTGAATGAGAGGTGTCCTGATCCAGTTTGCACTGAAAGGGGAACAATTGATTTTGGCTGCTGCATAAATGGATGGGGTGGGGATTCAGTAAGAGTGGAAGTCGGGAGACCCAGATAAGGTTAGGAATTTGGCGTGGTAGTCCAGGAAGACGATGTCTGAGAAGATGGAGAGAAGTAAACAGGTTCTCTATATTTGGAGGGAGAATCAGCAGGGCTCATCGGGGGATCAGATTGCGGGGAGGTAGTGGGGCGCTGTTCTGTTTACTCTGTGTGCACGTGTGTGCTTATGCCTCTACTGCTGAGACTTAATTGTTTCTACAAAGAAACACTAACCTTTCCTCTTAAAAGTTGGAATTGTTAAATTTTCACTGTTCATACAAAGAAATGTCAATCTTTGAAAAATACATAAATGGTCTTTGTATCAATTAGAAACTTTCCTTCCTATTTGTGGGTGAATAATGTCTGTTGTGTGAATATATACACTACATTTTCTTGATCCATTCATCTGTCAGTGAACACTTGGTTTGTTTCCACATTTTGGCTCTGAATCTTGCTTTTGAATTATTGTTTGGACTTTGATGAGAAGTATCTGTGTTGTTCAGGATGTGCCCAGAGGTTTATTCTGTCTTCTGATCACTTCCATATTTCTAATTAGCCCAAGCAATGCATACGTAGAGTCAAATCAGTTCATCCAAGGTGCAGGGACTGAGTGTCTCTTTGGTTTGCACTCGTGGACTTTCTGAGATGTTCTAGGTCTCAGAGGCCGTGCAAAGAGTGTCTGAGGTCCTCCAGAGCTGCCACAGCCTGGCTCTCCTCAGGGTCTGCACTGCTGGGAAAAGCACTGCTGCTTGAGGACCTGTGTCCCTCTGCTGTAGACGTTGCATTGTTAGGAGGCAAATGAATTCAGATTTGCGTTCCTCATGCTTTCAACCATCACAGCTGATTGGGTCCTTGTATAACAAAACAGAAGTTCACTCTCCCTCTTGGCTAACAGGCTTTCAAATATTAGAAGGTTGGTATTCTGTCCCCATGAAAATTTCTCTTGTGTACTGTGAAATACCCTGATTGCTTTATCTAGTCTTCAGATCTGGATTTGCATAATCCCACCCCACCGCACCTTGTCCAAATGTGCTACAGTCGGGTGGGACCCATCTTAAGATGTGTTGGTATGTTGTCCAAAAATGGCGTAAACAGCCCAGATTGAATGTGATATTGTAAGTGAGCAGGACCTTGTGGGGCCTTCCTGGGACGGATTCTCCCCATGTCTTCTGCCTGCTTCTTGTCTTTAGAAAATTTTAGCCTCCTAGCCTTCCGTGAGTTGGAAACAAACAATTTAATCAGAGAAGGGAGAAAGTGCCAAAAGCAAGGAAAAGAGTCCCAAAAGACCAAATAATACTAGTGTAGCCGTTAAACAAAGTCAAGGACCTTTAGTTCCTCCTCAAGGGCTGTAGATACTGTTCTGAGCCACGTCCTTGGAGCTGTTTTGCAGAGACTGAAGCCCCCAGCAGGGGAGAGGAAGGTAACTGCATGCTGCCCACAAGCACGTAGACCCCAGACCAGCTGGAACCAGCTGGTTGATGATGTTGACCTCAGATTACCTCACCACCAACCAATCGGAAGAATGTCCACAAGCTGACCACACACGCCTCAACCTCCTCTCCCTCACCCCACTCGTTTGTAATTCACTTTAAACATTTTTTAAATTTTATATTGGGAGTATAGTTGATTTACAGTGTTGTGTTAGTGTCCGGTGTACAGCAAAGTGATTCAGTTATATGGACACAGATATCTATTCTTTTTCAGATTGTTTTCCCATTTAGGTTATTACCGAATTTTGCTTTTTTTTCGTGGTGCTGTGTGGCTTGTAGGATCTCAGTTCCCTGACCAGGGATTGAACCCGGGCCACGGCCGTGAAAGACCAGAATCCTAACCTCTGGGCCACCAGGGAACTCCCTAGGTTAATACAGAATATTGAGTAGAGATCCCTGTGCTCTACAGGAGGTCCTTGTTGATTTCCTGTTTTATATATAGTTGTGTGCATATGTTAGCCCCAACCTCCTGATCTATCCCTCTCCCCCACCTTTTCCCTTTGGTAAACCTAAGTTTTTTTTCTATGTCTGTGAGTCTGTTTCTGTTTTGTTAAGAAGTTCATTCGTATCACTGTTTTAGATTCCACATAGGAGTGATAGCATATGGTCTTTGTCTTTGTCTGACATCCTTCACTTAGTATGATAATCTCTAGGTCCATCCATGTTGCTGCACATGGCATAATCTCATTCTTTTTTATGGCTGAGTAGTATTCCATCACACATATGTACCACATCTTCCCTATCCATCCCTCTGTCGATGGACATTTAAGTTGCTTCCATGTCTTGGCTATTGTAAATCGTACTGCTATACATATTGGGGTGCATGTGTCTTCTTGAATTATGGTTTTCTCTGGGTATATGCCCAGGAGTGGGATTGCTGGGTCCTACGGTAGCTCTAGCTTTAGTGTTTTGAGGAACCTCCACACTGTTCTGCACAGCGGCAGCACCAGTGTACATTCCCACCAACAGCCTCACCCCATCTGTAAACACCTTTCCCTGAAAGCCACTGGGGATGGGGAGTGGGGGCCTTTTGAGCCCTAGATACCTGGACCCCTTGCTTGTTGCCCTGCCATAAACGTGGCACTTTCCTTCACCGTGACCCGTGTCAGTAGATTGGCTTTAGTGCATGCGGGCGAGTGGACCGAAGTTTGGTTCAGTAACAGCGTGTTTGGAGATAAGCAAAACTATCACCTCTCCTCCTCTCTTTTCCTCCTGTGGATGCAGTTTAATATAACAACGGCTGTAGCTCTCGTGCAGAAATATCAGTAGGGTGAAGCAGAAGTGCTTTGTCAATACAATCCTTTGGGCATGAGAGTCACGTGGAGAAAATATTCCAACACAGATGCCTGGACCCAGCCTCACAGATTCTAATTCCACAGCACTGAGCCAGGGCCTAATTTTAACCTTCTCAATTGACATGCTTCTGATTTGGAAATGACTGGGTGGGATGTGCCACCCAGGCTGGTGCAGTAGGGGGTCTTCAAGGCGTCGTTGAATGCAATAAGCAGGAGGGAGGTGAACCGTGACCTGGATTTCAACCAGGCAGCCTCTGTCAGGGCTGTGGCCGGGCCATGGGTCCACAGCTGAGCGGACGTCTGTGTCAGCCTGCAGTCCTCCTGCCAATGGGTCCGTGACAAGCCCTCCAGCGGCCTGGTGCTGCTGCGGATGAGCAGCCCTGGGATCGGAGTTCAGCCCAGGCACCTACCTGGTACATACATAGTGCATGTGCTTGTGAGGAAACCGCCCTCTCCACCAGGAAGCCTGGAGCACATCCTCCCGTACAGCCCTCAGAGGGGACCAACCCTGCTGACACCTTGATCTCAGACTTGCAGCCTGCGTAAATGTCGGACAGTGCATTTGTGTTGCTTAAGCCCGCCAGTGTGTCGTATTTTGTGACGCAGCCCAAGTAAACTGCTACGACCTGTATTTTGAATAAGAAGGAATTCACATGAGACGGTCACTTTCCTGCTTCCCCTGCCTTTATTTTTTTTATTTTTATTTGTAAAAAATTATTTATCTCTCTTAGGCTGCATCGTGTCTAATTGCAGCACGCGGGCTTAATTGCCCCGTGGCGTGTGGGATCTTAGCTCCCGGACCAGTGTTCCCAGGCTTTGAACCCACGTACCCTGTATTAGAAGGCGGATTCTTTACCACTGGAACACCAGGGAAGTCCCTCCCCTGCCTTTAAATTAAGACATGTCGCTGAGCTTCAAAGAAGAGCCTGTCCTTTTCTGTTAGATTACAAACTTGAGTTTTCTTCTTAAACATTGCGTTTCCTGGTTGTGGTAGATGTGTTAGTGTTGAAAAAAATGGCTGAGAGACTTTAAGAGGAAAATGATTTTACAAATCCTGAAGATGGGTGCCAGTTATCTTGATAAAATTGGTATGTTAAGAGACCCAAAATAAACAGGAGAAAACACAGGCAACTACTTAGGAAATGCAGGATGGGAAAGGCTTCTTCAAGTACAGTGTCCAAGCTGATGAAAAGTATGAAGTGAAAGTGAAAGATTTGAACACAAAATCTCTTTTTAAGTGTCTGTATAACAGAATGTGAGAGTAAAAAATTAAGTTAAAAAGATAAAGAACAGGGATTGACAGATACACACTTTTATATGTAAAATAGATAAACAGTAAGGACTTACTGTATAGCCCAGGGAACTATGTTCAATATCTTGTAATAACCCATAATGGAAAAAAGAACCTGAAAAAGAATACGTATATTCTTACATAAATACATGTAACTGAGTCACTTTGCTGTACACCTGAAATATTGTAAATGAAGTATACTTCAATAAAAATAGATAAGTGACAAAGTAGGGAAAATATCTGTATTTAATAGAAATGCAGATACAAAAAGAGAAAGCTTTATATTGTAAATCTCCATATATATGAAGAGATCTTAATGAAAGCAAACTAAAAGGTGGCCATTGCTGCTTCTGGTCAGGGTGAAATCGCAGGGTCCAGGTTTACCCTCCTAGCTTCAACAACTTTAAAAGGGGGAAATGTATGAAATGACAGTTTTTCGCCTTTTGGAGAGAGGGGTGAGTCGTGAGAGACATCAGCTCACTGCTGGACATCCTGTTCATTGGGATGACTCCGTACTTATTATTCCCTTTTTTAGAGCATTTCCTCAAGACAACTTGTAATAGAAAGACTTGCAGAGAGTGTCCAGGGCAGGGGGCTGGGGAGCCCAGCATGTCTCTGGGCTGAAGGGATAGAGTGAGGTGTGGAGGTGGGCACAACAGCTGGGGTTCACAGGCCACCCCAGTCTTCTGCTGAGACACGGTCAGTGCACGTGGGTGAGGTGAGAATTGGAGGCCTGGTGGCGTGCTCATGGGCGCACTGCCCTTCCAAGGCGCTTCCCAGCAAGGTACTCCGTGTAGCTGATGTCCTTACGTGGTGAACTTGGAAAATGCGAGAAATGCGCCCTGGAGGTTTGCCAGGCTCAGGCTCAGAGGAGGTGTGGTCGCTGTCATTCCCACACAAGCAGCATTTCATCGGTGAGAATTCAGGCAGAGGCCACAGTCAGCAGCAGCAAGAACTGGAAAAGACCATTCGTGGCTCTAAGCAGCCACTTCCAAGAGCAGTTTTGGGGAAGCACACATTTTGTGCAGGATTCATTTAATGTGGCAGTTCAGCTGGGGAAATCAGGAATGGGTTAGGTGCTTATTCATTTGCATGAATCATCACTTCTTATTTCCGTTTTTAGAGGATTTCCTCAAGACGCTTGTAATAGAAATACTTCCTCTGTCCCTTTCGTAAGTATCTAAATCTTTTAAAAAGCTAAATCAGTCTCTTGCCAGCATTACAACCCAGGAATGTTTATGTTAAGGACCTGAGAGCTATCTTCTTTATCTCTCTGTCACCAGGGGAGTTTAGGCTAGGTGTTAGGCACTTTCCTCTGAGCTATAAGTACGTGATTGTCCTAGAGATAGGAGAAGTTGTCTTTCTCCTTTGGATAAAGGGTATTAACTAGCATGGGCAACCACCGAGATGACCAGGTGAATTTAGGATGTACTCTGAAAGAATGTATGCCATTTTTATGGTGGTGTCAAGTCTATTCCCATGAGGCAAGTTCCCGTTTATCTTGAGAACCTGTATGCAACAGATTTTATCTGCTGAGCTATAAAAAAAAAAAGGTGAGGTTGATTTCATTTGCACAAACATTAGTGGTTCACCTGTGGGTGCACAGCACAGTCTGGTTTAATGGTTATTCAACAGTAAAACCGTTTTCTTTATCTCTACATTTGTGGAGAGGATTTTCTCGGTTGGCGAGAGATTTTATTTTTATTTTTATTTTGTGTGTTCGTTAATTAATTAATTAATGAGACTGTGCTGCGCAGCATGCGGGATCTTAGTTCCCCAACCAGGAATCAAACACGTGCCCCCTGCAGTGGAAACTAGGAGTCTTCACCACTGGACCACCAGGGAAGTCCCTGGAGATTTTATTTTTAACTTTTCCCCTAGCAGCTTTTAAGGAACAGTTGGCCAAGAACACAGTTATATTATTTCACCCCCAGTGATAAATAGTGATAAATCATTACCCTTCTGATTCCATTTTTGAAAAATGATATTTTTACCTAACATAAACAGTATCCTCTTTAAGAGGTAAGATCCCAGGTATCTGTTTTCTGTTTTCGGTTTGTGTGTACGTTCTGATTTTCGTACAGCTTTTAATGCGTTGGTTGTGTAATCTAAACAGCTACAGTTTCTATTTTCTTTTCCTTCCGTGGGCAATATTAGTTTGTGTCATGGCTGGGCATTTATTGTATTCTAGGATTTGAATGAAAGTTATAGCGTTTCAGTTAAGCGAACATGATACCCTCCTTCCCCTCTCCTGGTGGTGGGGGAATCTCAGATGTAACCCGAAATGTCCCAGGGCCGGGAAGGGACCAGGGACCCTGGAGACCATCACACAGCCCCCACTTGAGGCTACACCTTTCCTTGATCCCTAACAGGAGTGAAGACAAATGGGCAATGGAGTCCCTGGTCCAGGCGGCACACCCTCGCAGCACAGCAGCACTTGAGCGCCAGATGAGATGGAGACATTTCATACGTTCACTATCTTGACGGCACGGAGACTTCTGGGAGGCTTCTGGAGTCCGGGTACTTGTCCCGCGCTCCTGGCGGGCTTTGGCAGGCGGACTTCGGGCGTCCGCCTGCGCAGGTGCGCCTCCTGATTTGTGCGTGTTGGCGCACGCGCACCGTCGCCGCCCCGCCCTCGCTTGCTGTGCGTGCCCAGGTCGTCGCTGTCCGTCGTTCCCCGTCTTGGCCTCTTGCGGGCGAGCATTTCGGGGCCTGCGGGGCGGTACGCTGTCCGGGCCGGCCGGCAGCCCGCGGGAGCGGGCTGTGCGGGCGAGGGTTCGCGTGGGCCGGGCGGAGGCTGGAACTGTGACCTCCGAGCTCGAGCCGCGGAGCCCGCGTTTGGGCCGGAGTGGCCGGGCGGCCGGCGGCGGTGCAGTGCCCGACCATGTGCAGCGCGGGGCCAAGCGAGGTCCCGGGAGGGACGTGGGCCCAGAGCCGGCTCCTCTGGCCCAGTGGTCTCGGGAGGCGGAGCGGAGGGACGCCGAGAGAGGAGCGCGCCCGAGGAGCAGCCCCCGGACCGGAGCCTCGGGAGCCCGGGGCCGGTGAGCGAGTCCCGACGGGGTAGGTGTTGCGTCTGCAGGCCTGTAGTTGGTTGTGGAGCCTGCGGCCCTTGAAGAGCAGGGCTTGGGGTAGCCCGTCCCGGGCCCCGCGGTAGAGCCACCGGGAGGGTTTGACCGCTTCCCGGAGGTGGAGGGGCCGGGCTGGAGGACAGGGCTGGCTGCTCCGGATGGGGCTCCCCTGGGACTTGTGAGCTCCGGGTGTCCTGGTGGAGCAGGGTCCACAGGCTCGGCCGGGACGTGCCGCGTCCTCCCCTCCGTCCAACCCCGATCCTCCTCGTCCTCCCCCTCCTGTCGCCGTCTCGGCATCTCGCACGTGTGTCTCAAGGCGCGTCAGCACCTTGGTTGTCTACTGTAAGCGTCCGCCGCCCCCCTGGGTTGTGCCCTGTGGAGTCGCCCAGTGTAATCGGTGCAGGACGAGTCTGCAGAGCTTCTGTCCTGCTGCCTCGGGTGAGGAAGGAAGCGATGGGGCCTGAGAAGGGAGATGACTTGTCCTGGATCCTCACCGGGTGTGCACGTGGGGTCGCTCACAGGACTCCAAACTCCTAGGCCAGGTGTTCTGTTCACTTAAAGTCAGCTTTAATAAAAGATGTTTTTGAGCGTCGCACTTAAGTTTGTAAAGTTTGTACAAATCATTGCAAGACTGAAACGGACCTGAGTGTGTCCCTTTATTCTGGGTATCCTGTGGATGTTCTGATCTAAGTTGTTAACAGACTGAGAAGAGGTAAACTAAGCGTTTTTAAATTTCATATTTAATGACGGAGGTTTATTTTAATAGGATTCAATGTACACTCGCTACGGAAAAATAAAGTATCCCCTCAGGTACCAGAGTCACGTGGGAGTTACAGACCTGAGGGTGGTTGCTCCCTCCTTATTCTCACAGGCCCTTCTGAAGGTGAAAGGATGGGTCTCCCACAGGTGTCTCTTGTGGAGCGCGGGGCGGGTGCTCGTGCACCCCGAGCCGCTTCAGTCGTAGCTTCACTGCCTGCGTTTTCCTTCTCCAGGTCCGCCTCCACTGTCACAGTCCTGCACGTTGTTCCAAGAGCAGCGGAAAATGAATCAGCCTCTGGTGAGTTTTGCTGTTTATGTGTTTACCTGCTGCTGTTCTTTTGTGATAACACCTTGGGAGGCGAATAGTTCAAAAGTTAAAATGGGAAAGTAGGAGTAGGTAAAAGATGTGGTTAGACAAAGCGTAGAGGAGCAGGTCAGTACCAAGTGTTTCTGGCAAGTTCTACGTGTAGATCCCAGGATCCTCTTAGAGCCACAGTACAAGCCTCGTGTTCTTGACATTTGTGGCAAAACACCATCCCTTGCTTGACTTACATTGTCCTGCCGAAGCACTTTTGTTCTCGAGCGTTAAAAGCTTTCCTTGAGGATCCCGCTGTAGGCCGCGAGCCTTCCTGAGTGACAGCCCCTAACGTGTTGACGTTGGTGCCTTCCTTGTGCTTCCTGTAAGCCGAGAGCGTGCTGTCCAGGGAGCACTCAGTGCATATAACTTGTCTGTTCAGTAGAACACCGTTGTCACATAGGTACATTGTTTCCAGTGCTCAGTCGAGGGATGCAATGAGGATCATCTGGAAGAACAGCCTTGTCACCCTTCCAGTAAATTGCGCTCTTTGTCTCTTACAATCTCAGAGGGTCGCGTTACACACCATGCAGTGAGGTCTCTGGCAAAGATTCTTGTTTCCCAGCTGAATTGTATCGTGCAGCCTGCGGTCTTGGTTCTGCCCCTCCACGGAACCTGATCCGGTTGAGGTGACCTGGCATCCAGCATACAAAGCAGTGGAGATTTGCCAGTCGTCACCTCAGACCACTGTCGCCTTGCCATCTGCAGAGTCTGCTCTGTTGGTTTCTGTGACAGATCTCTCCTTGCTGTCTTCCTGACTGATTCTTTCTTCCGCCCTCTTTGTGTGTTGTCTTTTCCCCCTTGGTTCATGACTCTTCAACCTGTCTGATCTCACCCTCTGGTGCTTTTCACCTCCAACTCTGTCAGTTCTCCCACCTGGACCAGATAGATGCCTCTGTCCAGCCACTTGCCAGCATCTCTATGGAGTTTGTCCAAAGGGCACCTCGGATTACTAGATCCAGTAGATCCAGAAACGATTATTTACAGCTCCCCTGCCCCTTGCCTTGTCCTGTTGTCCCTGGCGGCTCATCGTTGCATCATCCAGCCTGTCACCTGCCCAGAAAAATGAGTTCATTGTAAAGTCCTTCTCCATCCTCTGTTACCACGTTGTGGTGTGAGGCTTGTTAATGTCGTCTTCTGAATGGTTTTTATTCGTTCTCCTTCATCCCATACTTGCTACCATTAAAACAGCTTATCTGTTCATTCCTGTAGTTACAGAAACTTTTCTTCTGTGCCGCTACCTCTTTCGTCCAGCAGCTCAAGTGTATTCTCCACGCTGAGTATTTCTCCTAAAATATTAATCACAGCGTTTTGTCTGCATGTGGGAAGCACTTTAGAGGTTCCCTGGGTGACTGGACAAACGAGGTTGCCGTTCCGCGGAGCCATTAACCATCGAGCCCAGCACTGGGGGGAGGTCGTAGCTCGCCGATGATGCGTTTGGATGGATCTGTGGGGTAAAATCCTGATCGGAGAGGCTTAGGAGAGAGGAGTGGGAGAACTGGGTTTGTTCTGGTCCCAACTTTTTCACGACATTTTGCTGTGACGGGGAAAATAGAAACTGGACAGTAGCTGGGGTAGGAGCTGAGGTCCGGGGAGGATGTTGTGTTGTGTTGTGTTGTGATGGGAGAAATAACAGTGGGAATGATCCAGTAGATGCGTGTGGGGGAGGGGAGAGCTGCTGCCCGTGGTCCTGGAGTGGGGAGGGGATGGCTGAGCAGGGTTGCAGGTGGGGAAGCCCTCCGATGGCTTCTGTGTTCTCAGGGAAGCAGCTCCTCAGCTGAGGGTGAGGGTGAGGTTGGGGGTTTGAGGGGAGAGCAGAGCTCGGGGGCCCAGCTCCGTCGTGACCATCAGCACACAGTGCGTCCAGCTGGGAAGACTGCACTTGCCTCCCTGCCTGAAAAGCCGTCTCCTTTCTTAAATGTGGGAGTAATTACTCTTTGGGGAGCCTGTGTAATTACACGGGTGCTTCTCGGCTCAAAGCGAATTGAGTGCCAGTTCTGGCCACGGACATTTTCTTCTCTGCTGATGGAAGGGTCCCCAGAGGAAGTGTCCTGCTTGCCTGGCTCTTGGCCTCGAGGACCCTTCACACCATCTAGTGTTGTGTCTTTTATCCTTGACATAAGCATCAAATGTCTTCAGTTTCTGCATGTGATCTTAAGAAGCAATTCTCTGCTTCCAGGAGCTTCTGTGCTCCTCGGGAAAGGCACTTCACAGACGTAATTACAGGAGAGGACGGGAATCCTGCCCGTCGATACGTAGGGAACTCCAGAGTGCTGACAAAGCAGAGCCTGCTTTTATTTATTTATTTATTCATTCATTTTAATTTTTTATTTGTTTACTATTTAACTTATTCAGTTTCAGCTGCGTTGGGTCTCTGTTGCTGCGCGCGGGCTTTGTTCTCTAGTTGCGGCGAGCGGGGGCTACTCTTCGTGGCAGTGCGTGGGCTTCTCATTGCGGTGGCTTCTCTTATTGTGGAGCACGGCTTCTAGGCATGCGGGCCTCAGTAGTTGCGGGTCGTGGGCTCAGTAGTTGTGGCACACAGGCTCTAGAGCGCAGGCTCAGTAGTTGTGGTGCACGGGCTTAGTTGCTCTGCAGCATGTGGCATCTTCCCGGACCAGTGTTAGAACCCGTGTGCCCACCATTGGCAGGCAGATTCTTAACCAGTGTGCGACCAGGGAAGTCCGAGAGCCTGGTTTGAAATGCATTGTCAGAGCACGTGGCTCAGTGACTCGGGGAAGGGGGACGGCCCTGAAGTGACCAGGACTTGGGTAGCTGCAGAGGTTGGCGAGGCTCTCAGAGCAGCGTGAGGTGGACTGGATGAGGCTCCTGAGGTGCTGGTAAGGACCTCCTTCCTTAGGATGTGGGCCTCCCGTCAGGAAGAGCGGGACGTGAAGGCAGGCAGACCCTGAGTTTGACTGAAGAGCCTCCCCTCTGTGCTGGTTTTGGTTTCTTCCTGTGGAGAAACTGAAACCTTGTAATTGGGACAGTGAGTCATCTGATCAAAAGATGTCATGTGTAGAGACTGTGGACGGCATGAAACGCGGGGTGGGGTGCAGTGGGTCAAGTCAGGGGGACTCTGGGCTCCAGCGCGATGCCCGACAGGAAGGGGCGAGGCCGCGGCGTGTTCCCGCTCATCCTAGGCCCCGGTAAGCAGTATGGACGTTCCCTTGGGGTTTTTCTGAATCGTGAATGAGGTTGAGAGTATTTTCACGTGCTTAGAAGCCGTTTCTTCTTTTTAATTGGTAGACAGTCTTTAGAGCAGTTTTAGGGTTATAGGAGAATCAGAATCGAGCAGACAGCGCTTTCCTATACCCGTCCCTCTGGGTTCCCTCCCTTGGTAACATCTCTGGCCTGTGTGGCGCATCATCTCAGTGATGGATCGGCATTGACACCTAATTCTCCCCTGGAGTCTGTAGTTTATATCAAGGCTCACTCTCTGTGTCCTACTTTTCAGGTTTGGACAGGTGTGATGACCTGCAGCCACCACTGCAGTGCCACCCAGAACCATTTCACTGCCCGAAACATCCCTGGGGGCCACCTGTTCACCCGCCCAGTGCCCCCAAGCCCCCGACAGCTGCTGGTCTTGTTACTGTCTGTGTATTTTTGCCCTTTCGAGAATGTCACGTAGTTGGAGTCCTTCATTCTGTGGTCTTTTCAGACTGGTGTCTTTCTGTTTTTGTATGAAGGGCCTGTTCATGTCCACTGCCCGTCTTACTGCCCCAATGCTTTCCTGTGTTTTTTTTTTTTTTTTTTTTTTTTCCTGTGCGCGCGCCTCTCACTGTTGTCTCCTCTCCTGCTTTGGAGCTCAGGCTCCGGACGTGCAGGCTCAGCAGCCATGGCTCAAGGGCCCAGCCGATCCGCGGCATGTGGGATCCTCCCGGTCCGGGGCACGAACCCGTGTCCCCTGCATCGTTTGGCAATGGAAGGCTTCCAGAAGCCTCCCCCTTCCATTGCAGCTGAGGAAGCAGCTCCTCAGCTGAAGGTGTGGGTGAGGTTGGGGGTTTGAGAATAGGCAGTTGGAAGAACTCCTCAGTCTGGAAGACACGATGTGGGAGGGAATCTGAGTAGCTCATGTAACGTGTGTATATTTTATTCACTAAATCTTGAGTTAGCTCTTAAGATTGAGAAGAAGCAGCATTAGGGAATAATAAGCGAGCTGTCCTCCACATCCTAAGACACGGTACCAACTGAGACTATAAATCTGCAGGTCCAGATTCATTCACAGATGGTAGGCTGATGGGAAGCTGTTAGCCAGAGTTAGGGGGTTAGGGAGCAAATCCCCAACTTAGATTCTGTAGAGGGTAACAACCTGCCTCTCTCATGCAGGGGGAGATGGAATTCTCAGCTCAATGCCTCAGGACTCCGGTCCATTATCATGGCTGTTGTAATCTGTTTCTGAAGTGGTCTCTTCTACAACATTGAAAAAAGTGACTGCATTATCCTGAACATTTTTATCAAGTAACAAATCAGCTAATATAAATGCATAAAGTTGGCTGAAAGCAGGCCAGGATTTCAAAGCCCCTTCGGCATGTCTAGGTTGGGCACACGTCATGGAGCCTAAGAGTTTATTTAGATGGGGAATCTTAAAAAGCTGCGACTAAAAGTGACCATGAAATCATCCAACTTTTAAGTTTGAAAAAGGCTCATTCTTTTTCATATGTAAAAAAGCATTAACTGAGTCATTAAATGAGCTTTTAAAAAAGCCTCCTGTCAAGAGAGTGACAGATACAGAACTTTAAACCCATGCCTCTGGGGCCAGTGCTCTTTCTGTCATAAAATGTTTCTCCCTAACATTTGATGAATCAAAACATACACACACACACACACACACACACACACACACACAATGTTAAGACCCAGTGTTCACTCTTCAACTTGCTTTCAACCATATGGAAACTTTATGGATTGAGTCTTTCAGATATTATTTCAGAGCAGATAAGCCAAACGCTACTTCTCTCACCTGGCTCCAAGCCCTGTTTAGTCTTCTCCAACTGGGTGTAATTATTCACTAGGGATCTCACCTATTGTTCAACACTCAAACTTGTGATGGCCATGCTGTGGACTCCATTGTCTTGAGAGGAAAGTTTACACACCAAAACATTTGGGTGGGTGAAAGGAACACAGGAGAGGAGACTAGAGGAAAGGTATCGGTAAATATGTAGTGAGTTGTTGCTTTTCTACCTTGATTATGCCTGAATGGCTATTTTTATTAACATGAGCTTGTGCTACATGCTTGATGCATGACACACGCAGACTCCCTTAACTTAGAACATAACTGTGGCACATGTATCTCCAGCTACAAATATAGATACCAAAGAGCCTAAGGAGCTCTGAGAGTCACATACCTTCATTTATTTTTTTGACTTTTTCTTTTTGTGTGAGAATTGAATAGAAATAAAAGCTAAAAAATATCCCTTATTCACCTAGCAATTTCTTCTCATCTTCCTTTTCTCAGGTAACATCTCTAGGAATCCTCCCATACCCAGGAAAAGATAGTTTCTCCTGCTCTTTACAATCAAAACCCCCTGGGCAACCCTTTCTCATACCTTTTATAGTAGAGTGTTGAATTGTGGATTTACTTGTCTGAATCTTCTTTAACCTGTGAGAAAATTGAGTGCAGGGGCTGAATCTTCCAACAGTGTATCTTCCAGTGCCAAGCACAAAAGCGTCAACTAACATGTAGCTTTAAAAAAAAAGTATCTTGGGGCTTCCCTGGTGGCGCAGTGGTTGAGAGTCCGCCTGCCGATGCAGGGGACACGGGTTCGTGCCCTGGTCTGGGAAGATCCCACATGCCGCGGAGCGGCTGGGCCCGTGAGCCATGGCCGTTGAGCCTGCGCGTCCGGAGCCTGTGCTCTGCAATGGGAGAGGCCACAACAGTGAGAGGCCCGCATACCGGAGAAAAAAAAATTATCTTGTACATATTGTAAGTGTTCAATACATTTGTACATCAAATACATGAAATAATCAAGGCTGAGAAATATGATAGGAAAAAATTAATATTAAGGAGGATTTATAAATTAGTAGAAAGGGGATTTTAGGGAAGAAATCATGATTTAAGATGATTGGTTTTTTTTAACCTGGTATATGTTGCAGATTGCTATAGAAGAAAAGGCAGTTCAATACTTTGAAAATGTGTGAAGTCTATATTCATTAGTTCATCAGCTAAAATAAGGTGGTATGCCCATAGCTGCTCATCTTTCAAAAATTTTCATAAATGTCAACTTGTTGAAAATATTTTTGAAACTAATTTTTCTTTACCTTTTAAATTCTCTTGGAATTAAACATGGTGATTTACCACTAAGACCTTCAAGATGTATTAATTTATTTAGGCCACCATAATAAATTTGAGAGAGTCTTTGTACAGAGATGCATTTTAAAAAACACAGTTAATCACCCAAAAGTAATTTATAAAGGAATGCAAATTTTAACCATTACTCATAAAAAAAGGTGAAAAAAGGAATTAAATTCATAAAAAGTTGAACATTCCTAAATCTTCATCCCCCTACTCAATTTTCTTGTAGTTCACAGTGCTGCAGAATTCCTAATGCAGAAATCCTCAATTATATCCAGCACTTTTTGGCTTTTCCCTTTTCTTTACAAACCCTCCATTATTTTCTTTTTCTTTTTTTTAAATATCTTTTTTGGAGTATAATTGCTTTACAATGGTGTGTTAGTTTCTGCTGTATAACAGAGTGAATCAGCTATATGTATACATATATCCCCATATCCCCTCCCTCTTGCGTCTCCCTCCCACCCTCCCTATCCCAGCCCTCCAGGTGGTCCCAAAACACCGAGCTGATCTCCCTGTGCTATGCGGCCGCTTCCCACTAGCTCTCTAGTATTCTGTACTTGGTAGTGTATATATGTCCATGCTACTCTCTCACATCGTCTCAGCCTAACCTTCCCCCTTCCTTGTGTCCTCAAGTCCATTCTCTACGTCTGTGTGTTTATTCCTTTCCTGCTCCTATGTTGATCAGAACCATTTTTTTTTTTTTTAGATTCCATATATATGTGTTAGCATACAGTATTTGTTTTTCTCTTTCTGACTTGCTTCACTCTGTATGACAGACTCTATCTAGGTCCATCCACCTCACTACAAATAACTCAGTTTCGTTTCTTTCTATGGCTGAGTAATATTCCATTGTATATATGTGCCACATCTTCTTTATCCATTCATCTGTTGATGGACACTTAGGTTGCTTCCATGCCCTGGCTATTGTAAATACAGCCGCAATGAACATTGTGGTCCATGACTCTTTTTGAATCATGGTTTTCTCAGGGTATATGCCCAGTAGTGGGATTGCTGGGTCGAATGGTAGTTCTATTTTTTAGTTTTTTAAGGAACCTCCATACTGTTCTCCATAGTGGCTGTACCAATTTACAGTCCCACCAACAGTGTAGGAGGGTTCCCTTTTTTCCACACCCTCTCCAGCATTTATTGTCTGTAGATTTTTTGATGATGGCCATTCTGACCGGTGTGAGGTGATACCTCATTGTAGCTTTGATTTGCATTTCTCTAATGATTAGTGATGCTGAGCATCGTTTCATGTGTTTGTTGGCAATCTGTATGTCTTCTTTGGAGAAATGTCTATTTAGGCCTTACGCCCATTTTTGGATTGGTTTGTTTGTTTTTTTGATATTGAGCTGTGTGAGCTGCTTGCAAATTTTAGAGATTAATCCTTTGTCAGTTGCTTCATTTGCACATATTTTCTCCCATCCTGAGGGTTGTCTTTTCGTCCTGTTTATGGTTTCCATTGCTGTGCAAAAGCCCCATAGCAGTATTGTGAGTGTCACTGAAGCAGACTTGGGTCCACTTATCCACGTGCAATAAACCCAATCTCCTGACACTGGGTTGTGGTGAAAGAAAGTGCCGTGTTTTATTGTAAGGCGCCATACAAAGAGTCCGGGACAGCTAGTACTCAAAAAGCCTCATTTTCCTGATGGGTTTCAGCAAAGTGTTTTTAAAGGCAAGGTGAGGGAGGGGAGTCCCAGTGTATGTGATCAGCTTGTGCACAGTTCTCTGTTTGGTTGATGGTGAGGTTTCAGGACAGTGTCACAGGGGTTAACGTCATCAATTCTTTGGCTCCAGTAGGCCTGGGGGCTATGTGCTCATGGTCATTAAGTAGTTAACCTTCCATTTGGTGGGAGTTTTAGCATCTGTAAAGCAGGAAATGTGCATCAAATACTGTTATCTATGTACTTCAGAGAGGAGCTAAAGTAGAGGATATGGGGGAGGGTTCTATCCTAGGAAGGCCCCATAGGGTCCTCCTCTGTTACATGAGCCCTGATGTTCTTTCCAAAATCCTCTTAAAGTTGAAGACAGACAGATTTGGTTTCCATTTTTTTGCTACCAAAAGCATCCTAACTTATACACTTAGCATAAAAATACTCTACTAATTTGGTACCTGCTCAGAGGTCTTGCTCAGGGCTGTACACAACTCCAGCTTGTGTCATTCACATTGACATTATTATGAATGGTACCCCCTGGAGTTGTGCAGTCCCCAACTTTCATAGTTGTAAAAGGCTGTGCTGCTTTGTATCTGCTCATCTTTCCAGCTCCCCTTCAGTTGTCTTACATATGTGAGCTACAGTTGAGTCAGTTCCAACTACTTTTGCTCTCCAGAGGAACCATGGTATTACTTGGGCTTTTTGTGATCACTTTGTTCCCAATGCCAAATACAGATTCTTCACAGTTTGTTCATCTGACAGAGTCGTGTTTATTCTTTGATGGTCTTCTCAGATATCACCTTTACTCTAAAACTTTTCTGGTCACATCATTTTCCTGCCATAGGCCCTAGGCACTCATAGTAAATGACTTTATCAAATGTAAACATAGCACTTTGTGTACATTTCTATCAATGCATCTCATGATGGTTTTATGTTAGTCTTCTGTACTGACCTATGTGCTTTTTGAGCAAACAGATTTTTCTAATTGTGGCCTAGTAGAGGAAACCCTAGCACACAGCAGATGCTTAAAGGACTCTCTCTTTGTGGACTGTTTAATGTATTCATTAACACTCATAATTCACTGAATGAACCAAATCATTTAATATTTACAGTTTTCCACAGCAAGATCTTTTTCGACCCACCGCCTAGAGTAATGAAAATAAAAACAAAAATAAATAAATGGGACCTAATGAAACTTAGAAGCTTTTGCACAGCAAAGGAAACCATAAACAAAATGAAAAGACAACCCTCAGAATGGGAGAAAATATTTGCAAACAAAGCAACTGACAAGGGATTAATCTCCAAAATATACAAACAGCTCATTCAGCTCAATATCAAAAAGACAAACAACCCAATCAAAAAATGGGTGGAAGACCTAAATAGACATTTCTCCAAAGAAGACCTACAGGTGGCCAACAAACACATGAAAAGATGCTCAACATCACTAATCATTAGAGAAATGCAAATCAAAATGACAGTGAAGTATCACCTCATACCAGTCCGAATGGCCATCATCAAAAAATCTACAGACAGGGCCTCCCTGGTGGCGCAGTGGTTGAGAGTCCGCCTGCCGATGCAGGGGATACGGGTTCGTGCCCCGGTCTGGGAGGATCCCATATGCCGCGGAGCGGCTGGGCCCGTGAGCCATGGCCGCTGGGCCTGCGCATCCGGAGCCTGTGCTCCGCAACGGGAGAGGCCACAACAGTGAGAGGCCCGCATACCGCAAAAAGAAAAAAAAAAAAAAAAATCTACAGACAGTAAATGCTGGAGAGGGTGTGGAGAAAAGGGTACCCTCCTACACTGTTGGTGGGACTGTAAATTGGTACAGCCACTATGGAGAACAGTATGGAGGTTCCTTAAAAAACTAAGGATAGAGCTACCATATGACCTAGCAATCCCACTGCTAGGCATATATCCAAAGAAAACCATAATTCGAAAGGATGAATGCACCCCAATGTTCACTGTAGCACTATTTATAATAGCCAGCACGTGGAAGGAACCTAAATGTCCATCAACAGAAGAATGGATAAAGAAGGCGTGGTACATATATACAATGGAATATTACTCAGCCATAAAAAGGAATGAAATAGTGCCATTTGCAGAGATGTGGTTGGAGCTAGAGATTGTCATACAGAGTGAAGTAAGTCAGGCAGAGAAAAGCAAATATTGTATAGTACCATTTATGTGTGGAATCTAGAAAAATGGTAGAGATGAACTTATTTGCAAAGCAGAAATAGAGTCACAGACGTAGAGAACAACCTTACTGTTATCAAGGGGGGAAGGGGTGGGTGGGATGAATTGGGAGATTGGGACTGACATATATAACTACTATGTATAAAATAGGTAACTAATGAGAACGTACTGTATATCACAGGGAACTCTACTCAGTGCTCTGTGGTGACCTAAATGGGAAGGAAATCTAAAAAAGAGCAGATATATGTATATGTATGACTGTTTCACTTTGCTATACAGCAAGAAACTAACACAACATTGTAAAAGAACTATACTCCAATAAAAATCAAATAAAAATTTTAGAGCTTTCAATCCCCCATTATCACATATATCCAGATGCAGCAATATTTACTTCTTCTATCAGTTGCCAATGTCAACTAAAAAAACCCAAACAATAGCAGCATAGTAAGGAGAAACTTTACTCAAAAGGGTAAGTGCGAGGAGGGGCCTATTGCAATTGGGGGAGGAGAACTGTTGCATTAGGGAGAATGCTGTGACCCTAAGATCTGCAAGCCTCTCAGTGGTTAATCAAAAGGGGTTTTTCTTCTCTTGAGAGGAAGTAACAAGGGTATTAAGTGTAGGGTGTGGGAAAATGGGATAAAAGAGTAGCTTGAGTGGATGGTAGATCAGAGAATATTTTACCCTGAGGTCAGATGTTCTTAGGAGAGATTATATGTTGACTCAGTCTGACAGTGTGTCAGAGTTCTGGAGCCTGGAGGAAGGAGTGAAACTTTACAGTTTGATTAATAAGCAGTTTGTTCCAATTGATTAGTAGGAATAAACACTTCAGATGATAATTTATGAGACAAAAAAAATGGCAATTTGGAATATCTTTGTCTGGCATTGCCATAGGTAAACAAGAGGAGGCATCTGTGGTGGTTCTTAGGAATAAGCTGTTTTCCACAACACAAAGGGCAGAGGGATATCTTAACTTTTGCTGTTTTCCAGGATTCGAGGGCTCAGGTAAAATTCCACATTGTCACTAATAATAGTTTTCAGTATCGAAGGACACAATTAGACTATATAAAACTTTATTTTCTTTTCCAGTGGTCATCACACAGCCAAGCAAATGTACCACTTGTTAAATTTAATTACCTTTTATCTTAGAGAGTTCCCCCAAATTAAATAGGTCGGAAATTTTTATAAAGAATCAAATATTGCTTTCCTGTCTGAAAAGTGTGGACTGAGTATCAGAGACTTAATCAGATTCCTTTCAAGCTAAAGTCACCTTCATTCACTTGATAATACTGTAGAGGGCACAGTTGGACTGAAACAAAGCTTGAGTGAAAGAGTGTGAGAACTTTATTACACCTAGCTAATACCCAAATGTGTGCTGTCAGTGATTCATATCTGCCTTTCAGAGCAAAGGTCTTTTAAAAAATCTTTTTGAAAGAGGGTTTTCTTATTTGTCACTTTACTTTCTTTTTAATTAATCCTAACAACATTTCATGTGGGAAAATGTGTTTGAAGAGATGGAATTATAAATGAGTCCAGCATTATTGTTACAGTCCCTGTATTAAAGTGTTACTGTAAGCTAAGGCAAGGAAGTCAAAGATAGTAGATTAAGAGAAAACTGCTGGGGCAATGAGCAAGCATTATTAAAAACAAGTGACAGGTTTGTATTACTCTATTGGAAGTAGCATATAGTAGTGGAAAGACTAAGGAATTAGTTGGGCTATCCGTAAGCTATTTGAAGCACAGCTTTTCCAAAGCTAAGTAAAGTTTTCTCTAATCATCAGCTAATTTGTGGTTTCAAAGTCCTGTAGTGTTCTTGATGCAGTTACCACCAAAATGAAGCATGCCCTTCTTCCTAATGGTCTACTCCTCCCCTTCCTTGTTTCTATATGTGCAAAACAAATGACATATACGAACTCTTTATGTTCTCTTTTCACCCTGCTTTCATTCCACATTGCACCAAGATTTCATTTTCCACATCAGTAATGGCTTTATAATTTCCAAATTCAAAGGTTTTTCTTCTGTCTCATTTACCTTAAAATCTCAATTGCTTTTGATGTTTTGCTCCTCACAGATGACTCTTATCTTTTTGCTGTAATTGTGTTGACTATGTACTACCTGTTACTCTTTTCACATATTTAGCAAATCAGTTTGTTACTTTGAGTGCTTCTTTTTGATTTTTTCCATTCCACTATTTTGGGAATTCACCATACTTCTGTATTTTGTGTACTGGTTCTCCTCTATCAGACTATTGATTCAATTTTATGTTTCCAGCTAAAACCTGCCATTGGATTGGCTATTACCTCAGTGGGAAATGGCTATGGTATCCATGTAATGTACTCTCACTAAAGCCCCAACTTTGTATTGCTAATTGCCTTCTAAATATTCATAAATGGATGTTTTGCTATTCCTTGAAAGATAGCTATTCAAAATCATTTTTCTCTCCAAACCTAGTCCCTCTTTCTGATTTTCTCATTCTTCTATCTCTGCCATAGCCTTTAGATAGAAAAAAATTTTGACTGTTTTTTCAACTAACACTCTGTAGGCTCCTTGCTATCCTCCTAGGCCAGGTCTTTGGGCCAAGGTAACTAGTCTGGATCCATTAGAAAGTCCAAGGGGGCAGAATTTTCTTTATGCTTTGTTCATTAATGTAGCCTAATCACAAAGGATGATAACTAGCTCAATTAATATTCATTAATAAATGAATGAGCCCAAATACCCAAAGTTAGGTTCTCCTATTATTTATTTTACATTAATTACCAGATGAATTTTTTTTTTTTTTTTTTTTTTTTTTTTTTTTTTTTTTTTCTTTTTGCGGTATGCGGGCCTCTCACTGTTGTGGCCTCTCCCGTTGCGGAGCACAGGCTCCGGACGCGCAGGCCCAGCGGCCATGGCTCACGGGCCCAGCCGCTCCGCGGCATATGGGATCCTCCCAGACCGGGGCACGAACCCGCATCCCCTGCATCGGCAGGCGGACTCTCAACCACTGCGCCACCAGGGAGGCCCCAGATGAATATTTTTAATACCACTTTTGTATTGCTGCTTTTCTGATCAGAAACTTCATTGAGTCTATTTTGTCTCTTTTTTTCTGACTTTTAAGATTGTCCATTTTTCTATTCTAAGGAGGTCCTAAGAAAGTGAATTAATGTTGTGGGTAAGAGTGAATGTACTGGAGTTAAACAGCCTGAGTTTGATTATTGTTCTTTCATTTACTAACTGGGACAGATATTTAATTTTTCTGTGCCTTGATTTCTACGTCTTTAAAATTGAGATAATGATCACTGGATTGATGTTAGGATGAAATAAGTTAGTGCGTCTTAAGCACTCAAAACAGTGCCTGGTATTTAATGAATGCTCAATATGCATTATTATTATTATTATTATTAACCTCTACATTTGAAAAGCGTCTGTACAGTCAGTGACATCCAGATGTTTAATAGAACATATCCCATCTTTCAAACAAAATTTTACATGTAATCCCAATAACTTTATGAAATACAAAATAAGTGTGGCTTTGATTATTTGTACCCTCCGCTCTTTCATAAACTCATAAATGTCCTTGACAAAATCCCCAAACTCCAAGAACTACAATTTAAAAACCACTGGTCTCAGTAACTTTTTTTCTTTTTTTTTAATATTTATTTTTTTGGCTGCACTGGGTCTTAGTTGTGGCATGCAGACTTCTTAGTTGTGGCATGCAGACTTCTTAGTTGTGGCATGCGGAATCTTAGTTGCAGAATGTGGACTCTTAGTTGCAGCATGCATGCGGGATCTAGTTCCCTGACCAGGGATCAAACACGGGCCCCCTGCATTGGGAGCATAGGGTCTTACCCACTGGACCACCAGAGAAGTCCCTGGTCTCAGTAACTTTTGATGTAAGTATTTACTGATTGACTAAGTCATGTTGAAAACCATTAGATTGTAGAAAGAGCAGGCATTTTAATAATACATCTATTATATTGCCTGTCTCAAGTGAGGGTATTATAAGACAAGGAAGTTACATTTGAAAATATTATGTAACACAGACAATTTATATCTATTTTAGTAAATTTAGATCAAAGGAATAAACTTTTTTTATAATAAATGAGGGGTAAGTTTGAATTACAAATCATACTTAAGGAATCAAAGTGTTGTGTTATTATAATTGTTATATATAGAATAAATTATTTGCCCTTTGAGCATTTGGAGATGACTTAAAACATTATTTGTTTCTGAACTAAGCCTATAAGATGTAAAAAGCATTTTCTAAATGATAATATTGATATTAACAATACTTATCCTTTTACTTTCAACTCCGTAAGCTTAGTAAAACTTCAGCCTTTATTGATATCCCCATATCTAAAAGATATTTATCTCTACTGCTATACTCCCATGGTTTGTTACATATGTGTGTACTCTAACACCATCACAGTTTCCCCCACAAGCATATGCACTAACAGAGTTTGTATCCTATCTATCTAGTTTCCTTTAGGGTCTGATAAGGCCAGTTGAAGATGCTTACTAAATGCTAATTGGGTGTATCGGCAGAACTCTTGGTTTTAAGCAACATGATATGACTTAGATAACTTTAAGAAAATGAATTTATTACAATGATATAGAGTAGCTCACAGAATGGTTTCGAGAGTCAGAGAACCGTGGGTCTAAACTATCAGCCAGGAGAAATGTCTAAACTTATTTCATGGTCTGATGTGGTGAAGATGAGATTGCCACTACTGCTGGATTACTTGATTACTCTGCAGATTGTAATGCTGAGCTCACAAACACAGAACGTTAGATGCTGCTGGAAAGAGGATATTGCTTCCACTAGGGTTCTTTTGTGTGACCAGAATCGATTCTACAATTGCTGTTTTCCACTCACTCACTGGCAGCTTTTAATTACAAATCTGGGGCATATGCATCCAACTGATAGAATTCCGTTTTTGTGCTAATGCCCTAGTTTCAAAGGAGGCTGAGAAAACAAGTACTTGAGATGTTTAGCTTCTATGGTGAAAGGTGGATTTGCCTCATAAAGTCGGAGATTCCTAAAACATAGGGAATGGACAAGGTTCATGCAATTTATCTGTGACTTTCAGGCAGACATGGGTCTTGCCAAGACACTTTGGATAGTCTATTTACTGATCTGTAGGTTCTCTGAGCATGATGTCATTAAAATAGAGGATAAGTGTGATGTCAGAAGGTCAAGGTCCCTATGAACTAAGCTGTGATATAGAATGAAAAAGTTGAGACAATACGGTGAAATTAATACTGCTGCCTAGTGATTTGCAAGCAAATTGTTCTGGTGTTCTCAGCTTTTTAGAGTAAAGGAATAAAAGCATGTGCCTAATCAATAACTATCGATTACTTAGAAAGCAAAGCAGGTTCCTTAGAACCTTATTGATTTGTTCTAGTGAAGAGACCACATATAGAACGGCCTCAATTTGCTGTCTCTAGCTGATCTAATTTATAAGTCTTCTGTTTTACTCCTGAATACTCTGACTTCTACAGTAGACAAATTGAAATTTTAAAAGGGAATATGATAGAAATCACCAACCCTGAATTTGTAAAATCTTCAGTAGTGAAACTAATCACTGTGATTCTCTTAGGGATTTAATCATGCTTTTGACATATTATTATAATAAATAGAGGAAGCTCTTGGGGCTTTTATTGGGCTCTTCCTAATAAAAATATTATTCCCTGAGACATGCAGCCAAGATGGTGATTCTGCTTGTGGCTGAGTGTACTACTTTAATGATATACTAAGAAACTAATGAAATATTTATGGACATTTGGGGCATCCTACTAGACCTACTGGGAGGCAGACTTAAGTCAAACTGCCATTTATCATATCATCTTCATGTCTCCACCCTGACTAGTGGAGAATAGTGGTATCGAAGGTACCAAGAATCAATACAGGGAAGGGTAAAGAGGTTGGGATGGGAAAAATTGACTTCCATTTTCTAGGTAACTCTTCTTGGCTAAGTCATTACATGTCTCCAATCATGGTGAAAAAAATGTTACTATATATCGTAAAATTGACTTCTCTTTAGAAAGATGGCAAGTGAGGGTTGGAGAGTCCTTTCTTTATTGGAATCTACCATTATATCCTCATCCCACTACAAAGAAGTCCAGTTCTTTTTCAGTCAATGCCCCATTCCAAGATGCCAATTAAACTCTCATAATAAAGCAGTCATCAGAATTAAATGTTTCGAGTTATTCTATCTCAACCTGTGGATGCAAGAAGTAAGACTTTTACCACATTCACAGAAAGTTAATGATATTTGGCATTACCTTGAGCTGGGAATTTAAGACTGGAATATTACATTCTTATTACATTGGTGTATCCTGTTGTCTTTATTTTTAATTTATTTTATTAATTTATGAAAAGAAATTTTATTGTGGTAAGAAAACAATATGCGATCTACTCTCAAATTTTTAAGTGTATAATACAGCCTCTGGCAACTGTCATTCTATTCTTTGTTTCTACGAGTTTGACTATTTTAGATATCTCATGTAAGTGGAATCACGCAGTATTTGTTCTTCTGTGACTGGCATATTTCACTTAGCATAACGTCTTCAGGTATATCTATGTTACTGCACATGGCAGGTTTTCCTTCTTTTTTAAGGCTGGACAATATTCTATTGTATGTATATATTACATTTTAAAAATGTATTCATCCATCAATGGAAATTTAGGTTTTGTCCATATCTTGGCTATCATGAATAATGCTGCAGTGAGCATGGTAGTGCAGAAATATCTTCTAGATCTTGGTTTCAAATCTTTAGACTATCTACACAGAAGTGGCATTGCTGGGTCACGTGATAATTCTATTTTTAAGGTTTTCAAGACCCTCCATACTCTTTTCCGTAGCAACTGTACCATTTTACATTCTTACCAACAGTACCCTGTAGTTCCAATTTCTCCACATCCTTACCAATACTTTATTTTTTTATTTTTATAATAGCCATCCTAACAGGTTCGGGATGATATCTCATTGTGTGGTTTTTTTGTTTGTTTGTTTGTTTTATGGGGGATTTTTTGGTCTGCACTGTGTGGCATGTGGGATCTTAGTTCCCTGACCAGGGATTGAACCTGCATCCTCAGCAGTGAAAGCACAGAGTCTTAACCACTGGACCACCAGGGAATTCCCTCATTGTGGTTTTGATTTACATTTTTCTGATGATTAGTGATGTCGAGCACCTTTTCATATATCTGTTGACCATTTATATTTCTTCTTTGGAAAAATGTCTGTTCAAGCCCATTGCCCATTTTTAAATTGGGTTATTTGGGGGGTTTTTTTGCTATTAAGTCATAGGAGTTTCTTATAAATTTTGAGTATTAAGCCCTTATCTGATACAGGGTTTGCAAGTATTTTCTTCTATTCCATAGGCTGCCTTTTCATTTTGTTGATTGTTTCCTTTGCTGTTCAGAGGGTTTTTAGTTTGATGTAGTCCTACTTGCCCATTTTTGCTTTGTTGCCTGTGCTTTTGGTGTCATATAGATAGGACATCATTGCCAAACTTAGTGTCAAGGATCTTTTCCCCTATGTTTTCTTCTAGGGGTTTTACAGTTTCAGATCTTATGTTTAAGTCTTTAATCCATTTAGAGTTGATTTTTGTGTATGATACAAGAGTCCAGTTTCATTCTTTTGCATGTGGATATCCAATTTCACCAACACCATTTGTCAGTTGTGACAAAGAGCAAAGTTGGAGGCATAAGAGTTTCTGATTTCAAAAAATATATTACAAACCTACAGTACTCAAAACAGCATGGTACTGGCAAAAAGACAGACGAATGGAACAGAATAGAGAGACTAGAAATAAACATATGCACATACAGCCAACTGATCATTGACAAAGGAGCTAAGAATACAATTAGGAAAGGATGCTCTCCCAGTGCCCTTAGAAGTAACCATGACACCCTACAGATTTGGAATACCCAGGGCCTTCATACTTTTTTAAAAGATAAATTTATTTATTTATTTTTGGCTCCATTGGGTCTTCATTGCTGTGCACGGGCTTTCTCTAGTTGTGGCGAGTGAGGGCTACTCTTCATTGCAGTGTGTGGGCTTCTCATTGCTGTGGCTTCTCTTGTTGCAGAGCACAGGCTCTAGGCTCATAGGCTTCAGTAGTTGTGGCACACGGGCTCAGTAGTTGTGGCTCGTGGGCTTAGTTGCTTCCCGGACCAGGGCTCGAACCCATGTCCCTTGCACTGTCAGGTGGATTCCTAACCACTGCACCACCAGGGAAGTCCCAGGACCTTCATACTTTTACATGTAAGTTACTACTTGATTTTCCCTAGTCAGGTCACTAGTAGGCTTTAAGTTCCAGGACACTCTAAGGTTAATTTTTTCTCAATTTGTTTCTTATTGCCAACTAGAGATTTACTGTCTCCAGTGCCAACCAGGCTAGATAACTGATGGTAATTTCCCCTATATCCTCAATGATCTGTTGTCTGTGATCTCTCCTGGTATCAATTTTTATGTTAGAGCAATCGGTGACTTACTCTGGGTTAATTAAGTAGAAAATAAATGATTAAAAAGATATTGGACAGTTTATGGAATCTCTAAATAAAAGATTCAACAACCAGGATTGGTGTTTGGAAGTTTAAACTTATGCCTAGGAATCATGCTGTAGAATTGGTCCAGGGAACAACCTAGTGCAAGAGTCACTGGGCAGAGACACTTCAGCTAGAACTACAAATATCAATGATAGGGGATGCTAAATACAGTAATATGAATCACTGATACATTTGTTCTGGATACTGAAAACAGTGTGTGCTTTCCACTTCCAGAATATATTCTAAGCAGTCTTTTCTTCTTGTCAGTAGCTTCTAGTCCAGTCTCCAGAATGAACATAACTGACTGTCAGAGCTAAGGTCATATGCTAGCCTATGGCTTTAAAGGATACTCAGAGATTAAGTAGGTGGCATTTTCAGTCTGTACAACGAGAGACAGATTCTTCCTCATAAGATGGGGATTTCCATAACTTATATATGGGTTCACACACTGGACAAAAACGAGGAGTAGAACTCTCCATTAGAGTTTATTCATGAATAAATACCACAGAAGTCATAATTTTCTTTACAATAATATTTTGGAAACAAGAATAAGGAAGTTTTATATATATATATATATATATATATATACACACACACACACACACACACACACACACACACACACATACATATATGTATATATGGGTGTGTGTGTCTTTATAAATTCTGACACTATATAAAGTAGGCCTTTGTTTTTTACTGTGACTGTTCTGAATGCAGAATGGGGATCCTTTTAGTTACAAAGAGGAAAATGAAAACTTTTTTCTGAACTAAACTACATGAAATGTGAACATGAAGATTAACATCATCTCTGAGGCAGGAACCTCAAAATTATACTCCTTCTCAATCAATGCTATTGTCAGTTCTTAGTTTTATTAATTATTGAAGGAAAATATATATCCAAGACATTGCTGCAAATAAATATTTTAGAATATGTCTGGCTTTTCCTGTACAGTGAAAACATTTTTATAATATGAAATGTAAGAACAGATATTTTTCCAACATAAGTTCTCGTTGCATATTCTCACATATTATAACCATATATAATTACTGTTAAGTGAAAAGCCTGAATTAGATGAGTAAATTGTTACAGCCAGTGGTAAGAAAATAATTATATATATTTTTTAGCACAGTATTTAAATTTTATATTTAAGAAACTTTTGAGGGACTTTTCATCTAGCTAATAAGTGAGTTAATTTCAAACAGAGGAACGTTGTGAAGAGTGGCACCATGGTGTTTTTAGAATCAGAGGGATATGAATTCAAATTATTCAATGATAATTTTTGAGATCCTACCACAGCCAGGTACATGGCTTTTACATTTTCTCTAGGAATTTCATTTTCATCATCTAAACAATAGATATAAAACATTTAACTAATGAAGTTTTTGAGAGCAGAGCAAATCTTCAAGGCAAGACACAAAAAGGTGAAAACCTTTCCAAGTAACTTGACTATGTTCCAGAGCAAAACTCAATAATATTTATAGAAATATAAAAATATTCATCACTACTACAAGGCAAAATTAATAAGTTATGGCATCCAACCAAAGATTACCAGGCATACAAAGGGACAGGAAAAGATGAACTATAATAAGAATAATCACTTGAAAGTGACCCAAAACTGGCCCAGATGTTAGAATGAGAAGATAAGGACGTCAATTGTACCACAATAATTGTACCACACACGTTAAAAAAAGTTATGTCGAAATATAGAAGATATATAAAAGAACCAAATTTAACTTCTAGAGATGAAAGCTACAGTTATTGAGATTAAAACAAAGCAACAAACAAATCATTTGATAGGTTTTGTGTGTTTGAAACTTTGTTGTTTGAAAATTTGTTTCATTTGTTCTACCAGTCAGACCTGGTAGAAGAAACAGTGTTTCTGGGTAAGAGATGATGAAAATACCAGTCCTTCCAGTTAGTTCACTGTCACTCTCAGAGAGCTTAAAAGAGAACTCAGTGTGGTCGAACAGTAGCCCAGAGAATAAGTTGGAGGGGGTTATTGCTGGAAGTGACAAAAGTAAGACATGGCTTCCACTTTGGGGGGTTCTCCCGTTGTAAAAGAGGCAAGAATGAGGATGAACCATAAACTCTTCCCATGCTGAAGCCACAGAGTGAACCCAGCCCATGTTATTAGAGGCCACTGATATCAGAGGCAGAAGACCAGGATCATAACTGCTAATGGGCAGCTAATTGTGCTTGTAGTCAGAGGAGGGTCTCCCTCTTTTCCCCTTTTTCTTTTTAATTCTGGACTCAGGGTTATAATAAAACAAAACAGGAATTTAGAGAAGAGCATGTGGAAAGCTTTTTGGCTATTTGGAGTTGTTGCTTTGAACAAATATCCCCCCAATAAAAATAATAACATAATAATAGTGGTACATGAAATGTCCATACATTTACTTAAATGAATTCTTTAAAATTAGATGTAATTTTTGGTCTAGACTGCAAAAGCATTAAATTTCCCTTGTAGCAGTTACTGAAAAAAATTAAACATTTAAATTTTTTTACTTCATCAAGATTGAATTTCTCAATCAAACCACATATGATTAACCTGGTTTTCCAATGTATCTTTTATAACAGACACATAATCTGATAATAAACATGGCATTGTTTTCTAAATTATTTTTAATGACATACATGATAGAACATGAGAGGACCTTGGCCCATTTAGCAACCCCCATACTTTTATTTTAATGGAACATATAGTTTAGGTAGAAAATATAGCCTAGTGGATTTAAAAAAAATTATCTTTGGAAATGAAAAATAATGGAACTGAAAGATTATGTATAAATTAGAGACTATAAGGATTTGATTTATTTGAAGTACAGAGTCCTTAAATTGTGCTTCTGGTTAATAAACTGGCTTTAGACATTGGACAAAGGTCTGTAATTTCTTCTACTACAGTCTGGTATTTCAAGAGCTACCAAGAAAACACTGCTGAATGGCTTTAGGTCTCAGAAGTTAAGACACAAGAGAAGTCAGATATCACCACTATGGTGGTAAATTCCCTCTATGCAAAACAATTTTTAAAAAATTCCACTTCTCTCATTAGAATACCACAGTGCAGGACTTCCCTGGTGGCGCAGTGGTTAAGAATCCGCCTGCCAAGGCAGGGCACATGGGTTCGAGCCCTGGTCCAAGAAGATCCCACATGCCCAGAGCAACTAAGCCCGTGTGCCATAACTACTGAGCCTGCATGGCACTACTACTGAAGCCCACATGCCTAGAGCCCGAGCTCCGCAGCAAGCGAAGACACCGCAGTGAGAAACCCACACACCGCAATGAAGAGTAACCCCCACTCGCCGCCACTAGAGAAAGCCCACGTGCAGCAATGAAGACCCAACGCAGCCAAAAATAAATAAAAATTAATTAATTAAAGAAGAAAAAAGAATACCACAGTGTAATGTCATCATCTCCTCAAGAAAAAGTGCCATATAATTCTGTTCTCTGTCTTCAGTGTTATGCAGTAAGACAAGATCTGTTTTCTCCAAGTCCCCCCTCCCTTTATTTTGGTCATTTCCCCCTCCTAGAAGAGAGCCTTAGCTTAGATGAGAAAAGAAAGTTTCTATTATCATAACACCAAATAAAGGCTATCAACATTTGAAAGAGAAATTTTGATTGTAGATGTTTAACTGAAAGATTAAAACGTATTTCCGTAGGACCTTCAAGGTACCTGACCTCTCCCACAGCCTATCTTGCTGAGAAGATGAAAGGAGCCTATTGACTGCTAATCAAGTCTTGCAGAGTAAGAAGAAAGCTAAAAAAAAACCAAGTTCATGGTGAAGAGGAGAAAAGTTAGGGAGAACCTACAGAGATGCAGCTTGAAGCTGAAACCTGTATAGACTTTAAATGGAAAAGAGGAAAACACTATCCATGCTCTCCACTGTTCTCTATGTGTTTTGTATCGTAAAGTAGGCTTTTCTTCTAGTAACAGACCCACTTTCATGCTCTTCCAGATATTCAAGTCTACATAAATAAGGATTTATATACTTGTGGTCTTGTCTGAGATTACTGTACTGTGACATAACATATGGCTGTGCCTCCATCTAAGACTCCCATAGAAATTAGCCAAGAAATACTCCACCGTTTATCTAAACTACCAGATTGTTGCTGAGGAAGGGGAGTGCTCACAGCTTTTGTAAATTGATGTAATGAATACTCTTTCAGCAGGGGAGTAACTTGAGAAAAGTAGTAATCTTGGCCTGGAAGCACTGGCCGAGTGTCAAGTTTGAGAATGCATGGTTTAACATGAATGCCTAGGTTAATACTTTCTTGTGAGTTTATTAGTTTCCCATAGGAAAAATTCACAAGCTGTTATCAGGCTATGAAGAGAGGGAAGAAGTCTGGGGAAGGTCATTTGTGTATCTGCATCATCCAAAATGGATGATAGAAGGGAAATTAGATTGTTTATGAAGACGGAGGAAAAGTCCCTGAATGATATGGCAATATTGATGGGGGCAATGCAGTTGATACAGTATTTGGCTCCAGCTACATTTGAAACAGGGCTTGAAACTAGTGAGAAGACAGCCAGTAAGTACGTGAGAAGAAGAATGCATTATTTAGGAATTCATGATTCTCTGCCATTCTCAAATAATTCACTGAATAATTAATTGAGAGGATGGGTAAGGGAAATTGATTAAATAAGCTTTAGAGGAACTGATATAAATTATTTAGTGGACAGTGTATATTATGATTGATTTAAGAGATTTTCAAGGGTAATTTTGACTTTACTCCCTTAAACAATATATTCCACTGATTTTAGCACCTAATCAAATATCAGAGTAATATTTGACTCCAATTTATGGACAGATTTGAATATACAAAATCTTAAGTAACCTAAGAATGGAAGGCAAGTTTAAAGAGAAGTTATAAGGTATGAATACAAATTTTTCCTCTCAATAAGCAGTGCAAAAGGAGAACTACAGCTGTAGAACCCTAGAGTTTGTAGAGTTTGTAGCTTTTCAGTGTGATTGAGCCATCAGAGATCAATGTTTTATGGTACCATAGTAGGAAATCCTATATTATGATATCATAGTATCGAAGTTAGTAATCTTATTCAATTGTGATGGTATTTTAAAAGACTAAGAAGATTAGGATGTGTGTGTGTTTGTACTAAAGGAAGTTGAAGAAGAAACTATTAATCATTAATTTACTATATCCCAAATTCAGAATTCAGAAGTTGGCATGGTATAGATTCAGGAATTTTTTGGTCTGTGTTAGATTTAAGGAAGGAGTGAATATTATTTGATACCCATAGGAAGACTAAACCTAAAGAGAATATAAATACTTTTTTCTAGGGAGATTTTTTTTCCTTTGAAAAAATGCTTCAGGGTAACACTAGAGTCTAAACTCTTTGGGGACAGTGGCTATTGTTGAGAGTATTTGGAAGTGTAGGTATAGTTAAATAATAAACTTGATTCTTGGAGTTAAGGACTCTGAAAAAGCAAGAAAAGTTACTTCTCTAAGGGCAAGATCACCTTAAGGAAGTTAATTTGAAAATGTCATTTAACAGGTGTGAGTTTTGACACACTTCAGTGAATATGTGCACCATGTTGTTTATTGACAAGGGGAAAAGGAATTACTTATCTCATTAACAAGACCACTTCTTACCAATCTGAAAGAACTAAGGATATTTGGAGAGTTCAGATGGTATTATAATTGATTCATCCAAGATTACTCCTAGAGTGAAATAAGTGGATTGGCATTCAGCATCTATTTGATCTATAGTCATTTCCCTTTATTCGAGGTTTCATTTTCTGCTGTTTCAGTTACCCACGGTCAACCGAAGTCCAAAAGTATTACGTAGAAACTCCCAGAAATAAACAATTCATAAATTTCTGAGTAGTGTGATGAAATCTTGTATCATCCGTCCACCCACCGGGGTATGGACCATCCCTTTGTCTGGCGTATCTCACCCCTTAGTCACTTAGTAGCCATCTTCCTTATAGAACTGACTGTCTCAGTATCACAGTGCTTGTGTCCAAGTCACCCTTATTTTACTTAATAATGGCCCCAAAGCAAAAGAGGAGTGATGCTGGCAATTTGGATATGCCAAAGAGAAGCTGTAAAGTACTTTCTTTAGGTGAAAAGGTGAAAGTTCTTGGTTTAATAAGGAAAGAAAAAATCATTTGCTGAGGTTGCTAAGATCTATGGTAAGAATGAATCTTCTGTACGTGAAATTGTGAAGAAGGAAAATAAATTCATGCTAGTTTTGCGGTCACACCTCAAATTGCAAAAGTTATGGCCACAGTGCATGATAAGTGCTTAGTTAAGATGGAAAAGGCATGAAATTTGTACAATAAGATATTTTGAGAGAGGAAGGGACCACATTCACATAACTTTTCTTATAGTATATTGCTATAATTTTTACATTTTATTATTAGTTATTGTTAACCTCTTACTGTGCCTATCTTATAAATTTTATCATAGGTATGTAAGTATAGGAAAAAAACACAGTATATATAGGATTCGGTGCTATCTGCTGTTTCATGCAACCACTGCGGTCTTGGAATATATACCCTGAGGATAAGGGGGCTACTGCATTTTCTAGTATACCTTCCTAAGGCAGAGGTTAGAAGTTAAGAAAAAAAAATCCCAAACCCTCTTTCAGCTTGGGATCTTTATATAAAAGAAATTCCACAAACTCAGTGCATTTATGTGAGACTTGGAATTTGAAAATAAGGAAAGGCAGTTATCCTGGTGCTTTAGCTTTTGTGGCCGGCAAGCATCGCTGTGGAGACATAAGTATTCATCTGTAGCATCATTCCTGTGTACTTAACTCCCTAGGTAGTAAGCACAATAGCTGTTTCTCTTTGTGAGTTTAGATGGAAAATCTATAGTCTCTATGTACATTTAATGAAAATTATGAAGCAGTAACAATTGTTACAATCACACGGGTCAAGAAATGGAACATTGGCAACAACCAAGAATCCCCTCCATGCCTTGCATCATCACAAAACCCTCCCATAGCACAAACAATAACCACTTACCTAACTTTTATGTTAACCCATTCATTGTTTTTCTTTGTAGATTTATTACTTATGTGCACATTCCTGTAATACTGTTGATAGATATTTGTGTTGTTTTCTATTTATGGCTGTCATGAACAATGCTGAACAAGATACATGTTTATATATGTATCCTAGTACACAGGAGAACACATTTCTCTAGGGAGTGAACTACTGGGTTACAGGGAAGTTTCAGGAATGAGATGCTGAGTCACAGAGAAAATATGTCCTTAAACCACAAGATAATGACAAGTGGTCAAATCAACTTACACTTCCAACAGTGGTGGTGACTCATATTTAAATTCCTTGACATTAGTTGTTATCATTTATTTTAATATTTCCTATCTCATCTGTGTGTAGTGGTACCTCATTATGGTGTGAATTTTAGTTTTCATGATTACTAGTGAAAATATAAATATTTTACAATTTTAAATATAGTTATTGGCTTTTGGGATTTGCTGTTTTTTGAAGGGTCCATTGAATTTTTGGCCTACTTTTCTATTGGGTTATTTGCCTTTTTATTCTTGCTTTTAAGAATTTATTTCACTTTTTAATTGAAGTATAGTTGATTTACAATATTATATTACTTTCAGATGTAGAACATAGTGATTCAATATTTTTATAGATTATACTCCATTTAAAGTTATTATAAAATATTGGCCATATTTCCTGAACTGTAAATATATCTTTGTAGCTGATTTTTTTTTTTTTTTTTTTTTTTTTTTTTTGCTGTACACGGGCCTCTCACTGTTGTGGCCTCTCCCGTTGCGGAGCACAGGCTCCGGACGCACAGGCTCAGCGGCCATGGCTCACGGGCCCAGCCGCTCCGCGGCATATGGGATCCTCCCAGACCGGGGCACGAACCCGTATCCCCTGCATCGGCAGGCGGACTCTCTACCACTGCGCCACCAGGGAGGCCCTGTAGCTGATTTATTTTACACATTTTATACCTCTTTAACCCCTACCCCTATCTTGCCCCTTCCTCCTTCTCTTTCCCCACTGGTAACCACTAGTCTGTCCTCTATAACTGTGAGTCTATTTCAGTTTTGTTATATTCATTCATTTTATTTTTTAGATTCCACATATAAATGATAACATACAGTATTTGTCTTTCTCTGTCTGACTTATTTCACTAATCATAATACCCTCCATGTCCATCCATGTTGTTGCAAATGGCAGGATTTCTTTCTTTTTCATGGCTGAGTAATATTTCTCTCTGTGTGTGTGTGTGTGTGCGCGCGCGCGCGCGTGTGTGTGTATCATACCACATGTTATTTATTCATTTGGCTGTTAGCAGGCACTTAGGTTTCTTCCATATCTTGGCTATTGTAAATAATGTACATAATGCTGCTGTGAACATTGGGTGCATTCATCTTTTTGGATTAGTATTTTCGTTTTCTTTGGATATATACCCAGGAGTGGAATTGCTGGATCTTATGGTAGTTCTAATTTTAGTTTTTGAGAAACCTTCATACTGTTTTCCATAGTGGCTGCACCAATTCATATTCCTACCAACAGTGTACTAGGGTTCCCTTTTCTCCACATCCTTGCCAACACTTGTTATTTGTAGTCTTTTTTGATGATAGCCATTCTGACAGGTATGAAGTGATATCTCATTGTGGTTTTGATTTGTATTTCTTTGTTGATTAGTGATGTGCATCTTTTCACGTGCCTATTGGCCACCTGTATGTATTCTTTGGAAACATGTCTATTCAGGTCTTCTGCCCATTTTTAATTGTTTTTTTAATATTGAGTTTTATGAGATGTTCATATATTTTAGATATTAACCCCTTATAGGTCATATCATTTGCAAATATTTTCTGCCATTTAGTAGGTTGTCTTTTCATTTTGTCAGTGGTTTCCTTTTCAGTGCAAAAGCTTTTAAGTTTATTTAGGTCCCATTTGTTTATTTTTGCTTTGGCTTCCTTTGTCTTAGGAGACAGATCCAAAATAATATTGCTATTATTTATGTCAGAGTGTTTTGCCTATGTTTTCTTCAAGGAGTTTTATGGTTTCTGATCTTGTATTTAGGTCTTTAATCCATTTTGAATTTATTTTTGTATATGATGTGAGAAAGTGTTCTAATTTAATTGTTTCACAAGTAGCTGTCCAGTTTTCCCAGCACCACTTATTGAAGAGACCTTTTTCCTATTGAACATTCTTGCCTCCTTTGTCTTAGATTAATTGACCATAAGTGTATATAGGTTTATTTCTGGTCTCTCTATTCTGTTCCATATGTCTGTTTTGGTGTCAGTACCATACTGTTTTGTTTACTGTAGGTCTGTTCTATAGTCTGAAGTCAGGGCGTGAGATACCTCCAGCTTTATTCTTTTTAAGTTCTTTTCATATTTTGAATAGTAGTCTCTCTATTGGTTTTCTATGTTGCAATGATCTTTTCAAACTCTGTGGCATGACCTCTCTTTTAACTATCTTTGTGTTTTCTTTTGTTGGAAAATATTTCTTAATGTGGGTAAATACA
The DNA here is from genome assembly GCF_964341445.2 of Mesoplodon mirus. NCBI lineage: Eukaryota > Metazoa > Chordata > Mammalia > Artiodactyla > Ziphiidae > Mesoplodon > Mesoplodon mirus. Next base: position 74,950,649 of record NC_138983.1, on the reverse strand, counting down.
TCAATCTTTTCCTTTAAAGCTTATACTTTTTTCCATCTTTCTACTTTGTGGCTTAAAGATAGCCTCCTATATTGTCTTTTAAAATATATTTGGTACCATTTCACATATAGGTCATTAATCCATCTGGAAATAATTTTGTTTACAATATGATACAATTTTAATTATTTTTTCTTTATGGATACCCTAGTGCTCAGCATTTTTTAATCGAAAAGTTTGTTATGTCTTTGTTGAGGTGCTGTGATACCTCTGTTATACAGAGGTGCCATATGTATGTGTGTGTGTGTGTGTGTGTACATATATATACATATGATTTTGTTTTAATAATATATGTTTTGGTTTGTTTTTCTGTGTCTCTATTAAGTCTTCTTTTGGTTCATTTGTTTGTCTCTATATCAAAACTGCACCCTCTTTGTTACTATAGCTTTATAAGAACACTAAATATTCAGTAGAACAAGTTTTCCCACATTTATATTATTCTTCAAGTGTGTGGTGGGCTTTTGTAATCTGTATAAATTTTTAAAGAAGTTTTTCAGGTCCAAAACAAAATCTTTGGCATTTTCACTTAGATTTTTCTTACTCTATAACTTAGTCTTTAGAGACTTAACATCTTTTCACTATTAAGATATCCAACTTATAAACACAAAAAATATCTCTATTCATTTCTGATTTCTTCAAGGTCTTTGAAAAACTATTATAATGTTGTCTGTAAAGGCTTTGTATATCTTACTGGATTTATTGCTACTTCAGCTTTTTGGTGCTATCTAAAAGGATTTCTTTCTTTTTGCTATCACTTTCTGTTTGATGCTATTATATAAAAACACAATTTATTTTTATTGATTTTTATCTAGAAATCTTAAGAAGCTCTCTTACAAATCCTAGCAATTTCCTGCACATTATTTTGTATTTTCTCTGTACACAACAATATCATATATAAATAGAACAAGTTGTGTGTTTTCTTTTCTAACCCTTAGACATTTTAGTTCTTTTTCTTGACTTTCTCCACTGGCTAAACTCTCAAGTACAGTACTGAATAGAGTGGTGACAGAGGGCATCCTTGTCTTCTTCCTGATCTTTAAATCTTTAATCATCTCACCTGTATCTATAATGTTACTCTATGGTAGATAGCTAATTTTCATTTAAGAAAGTTTGTTTCTACTCTGATAAGATTAGCTGCAGGTTTTTGTAAAATCATACATGACTGCTGAAATTATAAGAAACTTTTGATTTAATTTTTTTGTATGTTTAATTTTATTAATTTTGTTGTGTAAAATAATTTTGGTTGTCTGTCATGAAATTAGCTTATGTTGGACTCAGTTTGTTATATTATATTTATCATCTGTTTTCCTGGGTAAGGTCACCTCTAATTATGCTTTCTTATACTGCCCTTTCCTGTCTTGAAATGAAGAAAATATTAAAAAGTAGTTGAATAGTGTTCCCTCTTTCTAGTCTCAAAGAGTTTGTGTACTACTGGAATTCTTCCTTTCTTTAGAACACACTAGTGAAAAATCTTGGATTTCAGCTTTCTTCATGGTGAGAGTAGTGAGTGCTGATTCAGTGTCTGTAATGTATAAACGTATGTATAAATTTCTATTTCTGTTTGAATCTATTTTGATGTTATATTTTTCTAGGGGACTGTGACTTTTATAAAATTTAAAATTTATTTGAAAACACTTTGTTCATTTTTTCCTTTGTAAAGTCTAACATGTATGTGATATATGACCCTTTTACCTTTCTGATATTGGTTTCTTGTGCTTTCTATCTTTTTTTTTCTTTTTTGGTCTTGAGAAGACTCTCAAGTAGATAGCCATTTTTATTAGTATTTTCAAAGAGCCAAGTGTTAGCTTTTGAATTTGTATTGTTTATTTTCTATGTCATTAATTTCTGCTCTTGCATTTATTATTTACTTCTTCCACTTTCTTTGGGTATGTCTCTTGAAGATAGCACGTAGTTACATGTAATTTTATACAATCTGACACTTATTTTCTTTTCATTTGGAGCAGCCAATCCATTTGCATTAAATGTAGTTACTAATTTGGTTTAAGTCTTCCTTTTTTTCCTACTTGTCTAAATTCTTTCATATTTTTCTTTTTCTTCTGGAATCATGAAATATTTATAGCAGTCTACTTTTACTCTATTAAGTTTGAAACTGTAAGCTCTATTTTATTATTTAATGACAATTTCTGTCAGAATTTACTAAATATTTAGAGCTGGAAAAAAAAAAAACCCTTGCTGGGAATCAATACTTGTAATCTGTGTCACACACACACACACACACACACACACACACACACACACATATTTGAAAGGAAACTTATTAGAAATTAATTAGCTAAGTTTGCAACATAAGAATTAAATAGATTGTGCCATAGAAGAAGAGATAATTAATAAAACAAGTAGGACAAACAGAAAACAAACTATAGAGGGTATCAATAATCTCCAACTTGTAGGAGGACTCACACTTCACACTATTTAAAAAAATAGTGGTAGGACAGTAAAATGGCGTCACTCAATTGAAAACCATCTAAGCAGTTCCTCCAACAATTAAACATGAAATTACCGTATGACCCAGCAATTCTACTCCTAGATGTATACCCAAGAGAAATGAAAACATATGTTCACACCAATTGAACAAGAATGTTTATAGCAACATTTTTCATAGTAGCAAACAAGTGGAAACAGCCAAAATGTCCATCAACTGATAAATGGATGAACAGAATTGGTATGTCCATACAATGAAATATTACTTGGTTATAAAAAGGAATGAAATACTGATGCATGCTATCACCTAGATGAACCTTCAAAATATTATGCTAAGTAAAAAAGTCAGTCACAGAAGACCTTATATTGTATGATTCTCTTTCTATGAAATGTCCAGAATAGTGAAATCTACAGAGACAGAAGATAGATTAGTGGTTGCTTAGAGCTTGTGGGAAGTAGGGTGGGAATATAGGGAGGTGATGCCTAAAGAATATTAGATTTGTTTTTTGAAGTGATAAAAATGTTCAAAATTGACTGTAATGATGGTTGCACTTATATGAGAATATACTCAAAATCACTGAAATATATAAATAGGTGAATTCTATGGTATGTCAGTAAAAAATGGGATCTAAATAGACAATAGAGAGGATCAGTAAACTTCAATTTTGTTTCTTTGAAAATATAAAGAATGGTATTTTTTTATGTTCATAGAAGAGGAAGGCACAAACAAAACTATGAAAGAAAAGGGGTTTTATTTACATATATTTGGAGTTTTACTAATTATAGGAATAAAGTAAAGAGTATTATGCCATTAATATGAAAATTTATAAAAAATTGAATTAAAAAATAAAATTAGCAAAATTGTCTTAAGAGGAAATAGAGAAACATAGTATACTAACAACTTTTACATTTTAGTCTGGTCAAATGTCTACAAATCAGCAAACAAAAACACCAGGACCAGACATTTTTAAAGTGACTTTGCAGATCCTTCAGGGATCAAATTAACCTTTATCTTATATAAAATTTTTCAGAGAGTGAAACAAGAGGGTATACTCACTTTTTCAATATACAATAGCCAAACCAAAACAAATAAATAAATAAAATATATAACACATCCATTTATAGAAATCAATAAAACTATTCCAAATAAAATATTAACACAAGATTAATTTATATGTACAGAAGCAAAAGCCAGTGGAAAATATATTTGAAAACAAAAAAGAGGTGGAAAATGTCTGCATACAAAATACAAGAAAATCTGTAATCTCTGAACTTGCTGGATGACTGACGTACAAAAACCAATAAGAATTTAAAATATTAGCAACAACCAGTAAGAAAATGTACTACTATTAGTAAATACTATTCCATTAATACTTTTACTATTAAGTAAAAATATCATTCACAATGAAACAATAAATATCAGGTATTTGAGAATAAATATAATGTGAGTCAAATATTCATAGAGAAAATGAAGCTTTCTTAAAGGACGTAAAAAATTAAATGGAACACTTTGTAATATTCTTTGAAAACATGAATCAATATCTTATAATTGACCATGCCACTAACTTGTGTATGCATTGCTATTACAATGAAAATTGCAAAAGATATTTTCATAAGCCATGACAAGCTAAATCTAAAGTTTATATGGGAGAGAAGTGTATTAGGCAGAGTTCTCCAGAGAACCAGAAGCAGAGCCAATAGGAGATGTGTATGTGCAAAAAATCTGCAGGGCAGGGCAACAGGCTGGAGACCCAGGGAAGAGCTGATATTGCAGTGTGAGTCCAAAGGCAGTCTGCTGGCAGAATTCCCTCTTTTTGAGGGGACGTCAGTCTTTTTTCTATTAAGACTTTCAACTGATTGGGTGAAATGTTAATCTCATCTAAAAAAATTCTTCACACAAATATCATGAATAATGTTTGACCAAATGTCTGGTTACCGTGTCTTAGCCAAGGTGTCCATTACGTATAAGTAGGGAGTTGAAAGTAGCCAAAAATTTTTGAAGAAGATATGAAAACATTAAGAAACATGAAGAAAGGGCAACCTATGCTACCTGATATAAACACTTAAAGTCATATTAATTAAAACAGTGTGGTACTGGCACAGCAAAGGTATAGACAAACAAAATTGAACAGAATATAGGGCCCAGGAACATAGATTGATTAAAAAAAAAGACTAATGTGGTAACATTACAGATTTGTGGAGAAAGGATGAACCTTTTAATAAATGGTGTTGAGATTATTGGAAATTCATATGGACAAAGGGTTAGACCCCTATCTTAAAAAATGAGAAAATAAATTCCAGTTCAAATCAAAAATTAAATATGAAAGAAAAAACATGAATACTTTAAAAGCAAAATATGGATATAGCTTTATGAAATCAGGGTAGGGCAAGGTTTCTTAAAGACAACATTCAAACAATCACAAAGTATGAAGAAAAGCTGAACAGATTATATGACATTCATATTGAAACATTTCCACAGCAGTATAGACAAATGGACAAATAAAAACACAAAAGAATAAATCTGGGTGGCCACGAAAATTATAATAGAAAGGTCAGCCTCTCTATCATTAAGGAAGTTCTTATTTATCTACATTAGAAGCTAGGTGCATTGGAATCTTAATGTAGTGCTGTTTATAATAAGGTGGATGTTACCTAAATTCCCTTCTTAAAGGTAATTGATAAATAAATTATGGTTTGTTCTCAAAAGTAATATTATACAATAGGTAAACTGAATGAAATGTTTTTGTGTGTATTAACATGGGCGGATCATAATAACATAATGTGAATTTAAAAAATAAATTGCAGTTACAAAAAGAGTATGTAGGTTTACAAATATATGAACTGAAGGGATGGGTGTGTGTGTGTTTGTGTATGTATGTGAGAGAGCGAGAGACAGTGTGTGCATGAGTTTTTGTGTGTGTTAAATAAGAATATATATGTAGTCAGATATGGCAACATGAACATAGAAGATTTACATACCTTTTGGATAGAGATCTCTCTAATGATTGGGGATGATCTGAAGCGAAATGCAGGAATCAGATCTTTGGAAATACCGTCAGGCTCCACGTGAAATTTTGAAAAATTTACCACTTTAAATAAACATTTTCTTCTCTGAGTCTGTTAAGATTTATTGCAAGTTCGATCTAATGAGCTGTATAGTAGAATGAAGTTTTCAAAGTATGCTTGGTGAGGGATAGATTTCAGATCATTGATTGTTCCCCTAAAGACTAAGGCTATTTGGTGAGGAGGCTCCAAAACAAGGATTTTGTCGATATATAAATCTGTTTTCTTGAAGAGCTAATTATTTGTAGTTATGGCAGTATAATTTATTGAAGCTTTAATTTGTGTTTGTTTTCCCCAATAACTCTATTACCACCACTTCAAGATGGTAGTTAACATTTGCTGTTAATTACTTCAGGGGAGATTTGTGTTAGGGTGAAAAGCTGGTGTTTCCTGGAATTGACCGATTTTCCTTTGTTCTTTGAAAAGCACAAATACTTTGAAAGAATAATGTTAGGTGAGAGAGAGAGAGAGGAAACAGAGGAGAGCCATTGAGACTCCAAAGGAAGAGGGATAGATGTCCCTGAGGCTGGAGGGAGGGACATATCTTCATATAGCAGAAAACTTAAACATTCACTATGGCAATGTGAAAATAGGGCATGTCTCCAGAGATACAGAAAGATTTTAGAAACAGGGGTTATGCACTTCATGCAAGTAATATGGGTTCAGGCACCAACTTTCCTGTTATTCCAGTTTATCAGTGAAGCAGTAGAGTCAGCAGATTTAAAGCCACCATGAAAGTTCAACAAGATGTATCTTTTGTTTAAGGCCCAAATACAGAGCCTCTACCACACTTTCTAGGGTTATTTTAAGCCTCTAGAATGTTCATGTGACCTAACGAAAGAAATGGATTCTTGAATGATGACAAATGGTAGAGTTTCTTCTTTGCCTGATGGGATGAGGGCTTACATTATTATTAAATTTGAAATAAAAGAAGTAAATAAAGGAGCCTCTTCTTGACCAAACACTTGAAATTCACTTTAATGAGAATACCAATATGGTGTTGTAGAATAACAAAATCTCATGCAAGAAGGGAGCCTAGAGATCACTCCATCCAGCCTACCATTTTGTAAATAAGGAACCTGAAATTGATCAAATGTGAACAACTTGCCCGAACTTAATATTCTGGTAATTAATCAAGCTGCGATTCAAACTCAGGTCTTTTGATTCCAGGTCTAGTTTAGTTTTCCCATTATATTAGGCTTTGTTTAAATACATATAATTTTAAAAGTACATGATACCTTTACTCACTGTGGGACAGTATTCCAACATGAAGGTTTTATTTCTATTTGCCTTTCCTTGAACCTAGGACAGTTGAGGATGACAAACACACACACACAGACAGACACACACACACTACTCAGTAAATCTTCATTGCTTGGACTATCAATCCATTGGTATTTTAGCATTTCCTTCAGAGATATGATGCATCCTAAGAAAGTATATTTTCAAATAGCATATTTCAGATGAATTATCTAAATGTGTGGGGGTTAGTTCCTGAAAATCTATTTCTCAGTTAATTGCTAGTTAATGTTTTTCTATTTTTACCACCTTAATCTGCTATCCTTTACCTGGACTCTTAAAGAGGGCCTTCTAAAGTTTCTTATTGAATCCTTGTTTACTTGTCTATAGGAAACTCCCCATAGATAATCTTTTTTTTTTTTTTTTTTTGTGGTACGCGGGCCTCTCACTGCTGTGGCCTCTCCTGTTGCGGAGCACAGGCTCCGGATGCGCAGGCTCAGTGGCCATGGCTCGCGGGCCCAGCCGCTCCGCGGCATGTGGGATCTTCCCAGACCGGGGGATGAACCTGTGTCCCCTGCATCGGCAGGCGGACTCTCAACCACTGCGCCACCAGGAAAGACCCCCCCCCAATAGATAATCTTAAAAAAATAAATTAGATCATTTTTCTCCCATGTTTAAGCCTCCAAACCCAACTCTGCATTGCACTATCCTATTGTAATTGAATAAAATCAATATTTTTCACCATTGACTAAAAAGCTTACATGATATGGCATCTCCCAAATACTCCTTTGTTTGGTCTGCTATGACAAAAATACCATAAACTGTCTTTTTCTGTCTTATATCACTTATATATGGAATCTAAAAAAGCCAAAGTCATAAAAGCAAAGAGTAGAATGGTGGTCCAGGGGCTGGGAGTGGGGAAATTGGAAAAATGTTGGTCAAATGATATAAACTTGCAACTGGTATTGATAGATAAATAAGCCCTGGAGATTTAATGCACAACATAGTGATTACAGTCAACAATACTGTACTATAAACTTCAAAGTTGCTAAGAGACTAGATCATAATTATTCTCACCACAAAAAAGAAATGATAATTGCGTGACATGATAGAGGTGTTAGCTAATGCTACTGGTGGTAATCATGCTGCAATATACAAATGTACCAAACCAACAAGTGTACACCTTGCACTTACATAATGTTATATTTCAACTATATCTCAATAAAAAATACTATAGGCTGGGTGGCTTAAACACAAATATTTGTTTCTTATAATTCTGAAGTAGTATTTCCCCCAAATACTACTTCACTATGGAGTTGTAAGATCATCTTACATATCCTGGATGCCAGTCTATGTTATGTATATATCTATATCTATATCTATATCTCATGAATATTTTCTCCAATCTGTGGCTTGCCCTTTCATTTTCTAATGGTGTCTTTAAAAGTGCAGAAATTTAAAATTTTAATGTAGTTATAATTTTTTTTATAATTATCAAAATGCTATTTTTAAAATTCTGAGGTAACATGGTTTTAATTATAAATTGAAAAGCAGATAGTATAGGTATGTGATTTTGTATCTCATGCAGAATTTGGCAGTCTGGTAGCTTGTGAAGATTTTCTGTTTGTACTATTATTGCATGTATGAATTTATTTACGATAAATATACTTATGTGATACATAGAGAATATTTAAATTGTCAGGATTTGCTATTTCCCCATAACCTTTCTCCTCCCAATACTCTGAAGACTTGAAATGTTTACTTTCTTAATTGGTACAAGGCCTTTGTTGAGGTGGGGGGTGGACGGGAGAGAGATATAAAGAATGTAAAGAATACAAATAATAGCCCAGGTTATTCTCTATGAGGAAGAATGAAAGAGGGCAGAGGGGTAAGAAGGATAGGGAACAATAAAGGAAGGGTGAGGACAGGAGAGAAGAGGTAAAAGGAAAGAGCAGTCACTATCAGGAATGGGATTTAGGAAAGGGAGTGTGTAACAAATCTTTTGGAATCCTAGCTGTGTGCTGCCTCCATCTTTAAAACAAAGCAACATGATCTTCAGTGCTTTCTGGAGGTTGGTTTCTGTTTGTGTGCATTATCATACTTAGGCTGTGATATATTTGACATCCTAAATTTTCATGGAGTTTATTTCCCACTCTTTGACATCTATGTATCTTACTGACACAACTTGAGTACTCCCTACTTTTTCTCATGTCCAATCACCATAAACTCATCAATACAGTGGACTATCATAATGCTTTTGTGATATCCAGATGACTAATCTCCCTATGGACTATAATATTATAGACATCGGGAGACTTGGCATAGCACTCAAGTAAGACAAAGTTTGAGTGTACTTCTGTCTCTGTCAGATAGAAGTGAACTGCTCCATTACCTTTGCTGTTTGATGTGGAGACAACTATTCACCAGATGAATAGCTGTGTATCAGGAGTTAGAGATGTTTTGATTTGTTCCAGGAAAAAAAGGCCCATAAAATCCAGCAGCTTTGATTAGAATTAGTACCTCATTATCTTATGATAATCAACAATCATTGTCCATGACTTATTTGCCTTTTTTACAGGCCAAACAGATTATTTAAATGGGGCAGGTGATGGAGATTCCCATCTGCATGGTTATTTTAGTCTCTGCCAATTCCCCAGATATGTGCTATTGCTATTTTTTGGTATCATTTTCATGTAGGGACAGTTCCAGGAGCTTCCACTTGGCCCTTCCTATGTATTTTTTTCCAGTTGTGGCAAAATATGCATGACATAAAAGTGACCATCTTAACCATGTTTAGGTGTACCATTTAGTGGCATTAAGTACATTCACGTTGTTGTGCAACCATCATTACCATTCATCTCCAGGACTTTTTTCATCTTCCCAAACTGAAACTCTGTACCCATGAAACAACACCTCTCCATTCATCACTGCACCCAGACCCTGGCAATCACCATTCTATTATCTGTCTATATAAATTTGACTACTCTAGTACCTCATATGACTGGAATCACAGTATTTGTGTTTTCGGTTCTGGCTTATTTCATTTAGCATGTCTTCAAAGTTCATCCGTATCGTAGTGTGTGTCAGAAGTTTTTACCTTTGAAGGGTCATTAATATTCCATTGTATGTATATACTACATTTTGTTTATCCATTCCTCTGTTGATGGACATTTAGGTTGTTTCCATCTTTTGGCTATTGTGAATAATGCTGCTAAGAACGTGAAATTACAAACATCTGTTCAAGTCCCTGCTTTTAATTCCTTTGGATATATACTCTGAAGTAGAATCGCTAGATCGTATGGTAGTTCTGTTTAATTTTTTGAGGAACTGCAATGTAGAAGGGTTCAGATTTCTACACATCCATGCGAATACTTGTTCTTTATTATTTTTAATAATAGCTATCCTAATGGATGTCAGGCAGTAGCCGTTCTTAATAGCACTGACCTTGGTTGAGAGTTCTGTCATTTTCCAAGTATGTGTACTCCAAAAATACATTCAGATATGGGGATCCATATAGTGTAGGTCACTGCACAAGACTTCTAGTGAGGTGAACTTGTGTCAAAATTCCAATTATCACATGGCTTCCATAAGCCCTATTATGACCTGAAGACCACAGTGATGTTTTGGAACCTCAGGTGTGTAAATTTATCTTAATAATCTCTGAAAATTCTGAGTTTTCCACTTTTCTTTCTAAACATTCCCCCTGGAAAATTGTAAACCCCTTTGAGGTAGACCTGGAGGAAAAAAATAATCACACTCTATCCTTTTGACAGTGTTGCAGCAAAGTTCCTGAAGCTGTTGTAGCCACCTGATCTCTGGTTTAGGTCTGGGCGAGGCTGTAATTTTCATTCCTGGAAAATCAATGCAGGTTTCTGCTCATTGTGCTTGAATTTTATTTTCATTTATACAGGTCAAGCCTGCTCATCAATGTAATTCCCAGTGTAAATGTGATTAATCTGTTACTGCTGGAAGTCACTTTGGGTCAAAATACTGCCACTCTGCCCTGCTGACCTTTATGATAATTGCACTCACCTTGTTTCTCATATTAAATGCTACCACTTAACCTCTGCTATTTTGTAACCCAATGTTCCTGTTAAAAAGCACGGGGGCCATTTCATTGGTGCTATCCCGCATTGTCATCTTTAGCCCACAGAAGACAGATGCCACAGAGGTTTTCAAGGATGCTTGTATTTCTCTCATCAAAGAATGTCTTAATGTCTTGAAGAAGAATGTTATCGGTGACCTCTGTGGGGGCATAACTATGGGATAGTTGAGTGGGTTTTACATAATTAATCCAGTCCAACATTCTCATTTTAAGTACATGGATTCCTTTGTCTACATTCTGTCAGATAAATTATGGCATCTTGCCCTCTTTGAATGTTGCTGACTATTGAATCTATGTTTCAGTCAGCCAAACAAGCCAACGATTAGAGCCAATTCCATCAGCTAGAGCTAATACTTTGAATCTCAGGTAACGTCTTTATAATAAATTCAACCCCTTGCAACTTTATATTCGATCTTTCTCAGTCTAACACTTATAAAATATATGCCAGGGCTTCCCTGGTGGCACAGTGGTTGAGAGTCCACCTGCCAATGCAGGGGACACGGGTTCGTGCCCCGGTCCAGGAGGATCCCACATGCCGCGGAGCAGCTGGGCCCGTGAGCCATGGCCACTGAGCCTGCGCGTCCGGAGCCTGTGCTCCACAACGGGAGAGGCCACAACAGTGAGAGGCCCGCGTACCGCAAAAAAACAAACAAAAAAACCCAAAAAAAACATATGCCACACACACATTCTACAGGTTTCTGCTGATACACGTTAGCAGGATATAGCATTTCTTTTGATGTATATGCTCACTCCTACCAGGGTGGACATTATACTTGCCTCCTGGGGCCTGGTGGAATCTGACTGTAGTTATTAGGATGCAGTAAGTGCTGATGTGGGTGGGTCTTGAGAAAAGTAGGAATTTCCTTGAAAACTAACCTATTTAGATGAGGTCTTTAGAGATATGTTAAGTAAGGGAAGGTTAGTTTCCTCAAATGGGGAGGAAGAAGGGTGGCTTCCTTTGGCGAGGAAACCACAGGAAGATTTGGGTTAAAAATTTTCATATTAATCTGAGTCTGCCTACCTGCACTTATCCTAAATACTCAATATATCCTTATCTTAATACCCAACTCTTCCTGATCAATGTCCTGATATTAATCTGTGAGGCTTAGCACAAATGTACGTTGAACTTGCATTTTAATTCTGCAACCCACACTTTTAGATTTGAAACTTGATCCTCAGCCATGTCTGCTGTGTGGCTCTAAGACATGAGAAAATTTTAAGGCCCTCAGTGTGGCTCTCTGTGTCTTCCCATGCCTCGATCTGAGCGTTTAAACACCTAACACCTTTTAACATTAAGTGTAAACATTTTCATTTTGTAAGCTCTCTGGTGCTATAAGAAGCAGCTAATGGTCCCCGTGGTGCTTGTAGGTATTACTGCTGTAATAGACAAAATCAGCTGCCGCTTGAGATGTAAAAGTATTGTCTTCAACTGGCAATATGTTCAAAGCAAATATTGCCGGTAATTTATTTATTGCTTCCACTACTGGGAAGAAGCACTTGTCTTTGCATTGGCAATGGAGTCACTACTACATTCAAGCTCAAAACCTTATTCCAGAGTCCCATCTTGAGCATCTTTTTCCTGGGATTACTCATGCAGGACAGGAAATCTGCTTCAGGAAGTTTAGAAAGTAGATTTTAATAAAAGGAGCTTGTTTCAAAAGTTATAAAAGCTGGAGTCAAATGAAATAGGAAGGCAACCTAGAGTTTGGAAAGACTGAATCCCCTAAGCAGAACTGGAATGAATGTAGAGACTGCTGGTGGGTGCTGGGAACATGGAGGGAGAAGCCCTTGAGCAGGAATTGGACGCATGAGGGAGACGAAGCCTCAGTTGTATGTACAACTCAAAGAAAGAGGGCATTCTGGGTTCTCCCCTATCCCCTTCCTCCAAACTCTCACCAGTCCTTCCTTTACTCAAAATTAATTGGAAGCTAGTTGTCAGTGAATCCTGGGAAACCGAGTTTTCAGGAGTCAGTCCTCTAAAATAAAAATCAGAGCTGGAAAAAGAGAAATAGTCTTTCAAAATTATTCACACAAATATGCCATCCCTTTACAATAACTTCTCACATTCCAGTTCACTTGTTCAAATACCCCACCACTATGATAGTACTTTGACGCAAGTCTGTTTACTCCCTTGCTTTCTCCTGATACTGCCTTTGTATCTCCCCTTACTCTCTTACATTCCAATGTCCATTATCTAATGGTGTGTTTGTCCCTAGCCCTGTTCCAGTGTCTTTTAATTATGCTGGATCAACCCAAACCATTGCTTTCTCTTTTCTTGATCTCCAGCTTTCAAAGTCTTCCCAAGTAAAGTGTATAATAGTTTAGATTGTTTCCTTTATAAATTCATGATCACTAACCTAAAAGGTCCTTTAATATTGCCCTTTAATTCTGCTACATTAATCTGGACCCATCATTTCCCACTCTTTACACTTTGTTCTCTCTTTCTGCACTATTCTTTTTTTTTTTAATCTTTATTGGAGTATAATTGCATTACAATGTTGTGTTAGTTTCTGCTGTATAACAAAGTGATTCAGCTATTGCACTATTCTTACATGGCATGTCCCCACCATTTGCTACAATATCAGGAGATAATCTCTTTTAATTCACAGAAAAGAAAAGAAAAAACATGAGGAGAACTTTCCTGTTAATTAACATAATAGAGTTACTACATCTGCTGCCATCTTTATCTCCTTTGGTAATTTAACAGAATAGAAGCTCTATTCCTACTAAACCCAATTCCCTTACTCCTGATTTGGATTGCATCACCTTGCACTCTCTAAGGATCCTTATTTTGTTCAATACCTTCTCTAATCTGGATCTTTTCCACTATCTTTTTTAAACATTCTAAAATCTTCCAAATTGGGAAAAATAATAAAGAAGAGTAAAGCAAAAAAGAAAAGCAAAACCAAACTCACCTTTCTCCACCTGACTTCTGTTACTAATTACCACACTATCTCTTCTTCAAAGGCACAGTTTTTAAAATAATTCTTGAAAATGTTTTTCTATATCTTGGCAATTGTGAATAATGCTTCAGTGAACATGAGAGTGCAATCTTTTTGAGATCCTGATTTCAGTTCTCTTATACATATGTATATACACACACACGCACACATATATATACATATATATATATATACATATATCCATTCAGAAGTGGGATTGCTAAATCATATGATAGTTCTGTTTTTAATTTTTCGAGAAGCCTCCATACTGTTTTCCATAGTGACTCTATACCATTTTGTATTCCCACCAACAGTGTACAAGAGATCCAATTTCTCCATATTCTCCCCAGTACTTGTTACCTTTATATTTTTGAAACTAAGCATCCTAACAGGTGTGAGGTGATATCTCTTCGTGCTTTTGATTTGCATTGCCCTGATGATGAGCGATGCTGAGTACCTTTTCATATACATTTTGGCCGTTCATATGTGTTCTTTGGAAAATGTATATTCAAGTTCTTTGCCCATTTCTTGATGGAGTTATTTGGTTTATTTGCTACTTAGTTGTGGGAATTCCTTATAAATTTTGGATATTTACCCCTTACCAGATCTATGATTTGCAAATATTTTCTCCCATTCCATTGGTTACCTTTCCATTCTGTTGGTTGTTTCCTTTGCTGTGCAGGAGCTTTTTATTTTGATGTAGTTCTACTTGTCTATTTTTGCTTCTGTGGTCTGTGCTTTTGGTGTCATAGCCAATAAATCATTGCCAAGATCAGTGTCAAGAAGCTTTTCCCAAAATGTTCATCAACAGATGAATGGTTCAAAGCATGTAGTATATATTTACAATGGAATATTTTCACCTTTAAAAGAAGAAGGGGGTTCTACCATTGTGGCAACGGGGATGAACCTGGAGGACAATACGCTAAGTAAATAAGCCAGTCACAGAAGGACAAATACTGCATAATTCCATTTATATGAGGTATCTAAAATAATCAGACTCATGGAAGCAGAGAATAGAATGTTGGTTGCCAGGGGCTGGGGAAAGGGAGAAATGGGGAGCTGTTGTTCAACAGGTATGAATTTTCAGTTATACAAGATGAATAAATTCGAGAAATCTGCTGTACAAATAGTGTCTATAGTTAACAATAGTGTTAACCACTTAAAATTAGTTAAGAGGGTCAATTTCATGTTAAGTGTTCTTACCACACACAGAAAAAATGGGACACAAGGAAGCTTTTGGAGGGGACAGATATGTCTATTACCTTGATTGTGTTAATTGTCTCATGGGTTTATGCATATGTCCAAACTCATCAAATAGTATACATTAAGCATGTGCCATTTTTTGTGCATCAGTTGTACCTCCATAAAGCTGTTTAAAAATGTTTCTCTATATTTGATATCTTCACTTTATGACTTCCTTCTCATGCTTCAACCCACTCCCAATAGAATCCGTCTTTTATTACCCCAATAAAAAGGTACTTCATAAGCTATTTCCAAATCCATGGATGCGACGTGAAAATTTTATCTCCTAGTTACTTGACCTGTAAGTAGGATTTGCTTCTGTCTTTGAGACTTGATTTTCCTTGACCCAAAAACTCCTCTGGTTTTCTTCTCATCTCTGCGGCAGTTCATTCTCTATCTTCTTTGCAGGTACGTATCCTTCTCCTCAGACATTAAATGTTGAAATTCTTCAAAATTCAGTTTTAGGGCATTATGTCCTCTCACTCTGGAACTCATAATATGATTTCACAGAAACACACAGCTTCAGTTACCAACTCCATAAAGTTTGGACATTTGTGTACCTGAGACCTCTAATCTGAATTCTGTAAATCCAGTTGCCTATTTAACATCTAAATCTGTTCATTTAAAATATACATAAAGCTA
This sequence comes from Mesoplodon mirus, assembly GCF_964341445.2. Classification (NCBI taxonomy): domain Eukaryota; kingdom Metazoa; phylum Chordata; class Mammalia; order Artiodactyla; family Ziphiidae; genus Mesoplodon; species Mesoplodon mirus. The sequence goes on along the minus strand of NC_138983.1, from coordinate 74,934,938 downwards.
AATACTCACGGTCTCCCTAAACTGCCTAATCTCTCCTCCTTCATTTTCATTTGTCTTAGTGTATAGTGACACCATTCACCCAGTTGTATAAACCAGGCACCTAACAATAATCCTTGAGTTCAACCTCTCGCATCAGCCACTATATCCTATCCATTATCAATCTTATCCATTTTACCTCCTAGATACTTCCTTAATCTATCTAATGTCCTCTATCTACTCATCGTTGTAAGTGGTAAATTAATGCATGAATATATATTTCCCTGATTGCTTTGCTTGGTACCTATAGTTTTTATGGCAGAAAAATTTATATTAAAAAAAATCCGTTCATCTTCCGTATATCTTCCCTTCTGTTCCTCCATCCTCCTGTCCCCATTTCAAGCAAGTATACAGGACTCCCTAGAAACCTCTTCCTCAGGAAATATGCCATTTCTAAGCATCAAGGTGTGAAGGAGGAGATTACAAGGCAGTTGGAGGATTAAAAGCCAGTGAGTACAACAAGCACTGCCTGACACTACCTTGTTACTGGATAGAGCCTTGGAGCTGCACCAACTCATTAGAGGGATGTAGTTGAGAGAGATATAGGGAAGGCATGTAATAAGCATGAGGTATCTATCTCATCAAATATTTCAGCATCCCAAACATTATAGAGGAACATTTATAAATGGGACATAAAGGTACAGGTGTCCCGGTCTCAGAAGACCAGAAGGACCTCCACAACACTTTCATGTTACAGGGTTTTTATACCACTTTGGTTGTATAAGGTACCTCTAATAATGGCTGAGTCTAAATTCTCTACTTGCTCAGTTATTTAAAGAATTAAATTCATTTAAATCAAGTAAAGAAACAGTAGGTTTATAGCAGCTCATAACTGCTTACTTTTTTAAAAAAAATGTATTTATTTATTATTTTTGGCTCTGTGTTGGGTCTTCGTTGCTGCACGTGAGCTTTCTCTAGTTGCGGAGAGTGGGGGCTACTCTTTGTTGCAGTGTGCGGGCTTCTCATCACGGTGGCTTCTCGTTGCGGAGCATGGGCTCTAGGTGCGCGGGCTTCAGTAGTTGTGGCGCATGGGCTCTAGAGCGCAGGCTCAATAGTTGTGGCACACGGACTCTAGAGCGCAGGCTCAGTAGTTGCAGCACATGGGCTTAGTTGCTCCGCGGCATGTGGGATCTTCAGGAACCAGGGCTGGAACCCGTGTCCCCTGCATTGGCAGGTGGATTCTTAACCACTGTGCCACCAGGGAAGCCCCTTAACTGCTTACTTTATGTAGAAAAGCTGTCACCAATATATGGCAAGAACTTTGCTTGTATAATTTACACTAACTGGTATAATACACCTTCTACAAGAAAACTGAACAAGAATGAACTAGGGAGCAAAACATTTTTATCCTTTGAGGCATTCTGTTTTTAAGGGTTCTTGTAAGCTCTGATGTTTTATCTCTGAGAGAAAGAAAAAAAATTTTTTTAATTGGAAATTTAGAGATTTTTTTTAAAACTTAAAATGAAAGATCTTGGTAGTAATTGAGTGTATAGTATTGTGTCATATGTTTTATTATTCATTTTATAGAACTAATTGCCCATGTGTTCCTATAATAGGGGAGGAAAAAATAACGGTTTTAGTCCCAGTATAGATATTGCATGATAAAAGGAGAATGATGACCATCTCCATTTCCAAAGGGAGAACAGGAATTCAAAACATGCTATGCCATAAATCGTTTAATTCAGCATTTTAAAATATTTTGAGCATTTTGAACTCAATGTTTTGTAACTTCTAAAAAAGTATAATGTATATACATAAGTTCCACACATTTAAAATGAGTTGTTAAATTGTTAAGACCTGACTTCTTTCTCAAAATTAAGGTATGCTAGTCGGACCTGAGAATAGCCTCCAGAGGGCGACCAAGTTTCATCCCTGCAAACAACTGCATCAAAATTTAACATTGCTTCCAACAAAAGCAAGGACTTTCTAAAGTTAAAATTTGAAAAGCCAGTGATAATAGTTAATCCTTGAAAAAATACCATGACCCAAAGTCTGAATAGCTCTGCAAATATTGGTTGTTTCAGAAGGAGACCACCTCTAATTTGATGGTTTAGTAGAGCAAGGGCCTTTGAATCTAGACAAATCTCACAAAGCTACTAGATCAGCAAAACTTGTCATCAGTTCACGCATGCTCTGATTTTCCTGCTCACTAAAGTCTACCTCATCTAAGCACCTTGTATTAGCAGGGTTTGGCTCTTGCATTTCCACAGACGTAAGGCCTTAAATTCAAGGGTCAGCTCTACAAATGGTTGATATATTACTTTGTAAATAGAGTTTCATCTATGGAATGGGATAAATATCTTCCTTATGTGTCATTGTTTTGTGAGTATTAAATTAGATAAATATATGAAAACACTTGACACAATGACTGGTAGGTAAACTTACTTTCTGCCCATTTCTTTTGCCCTCCCTTTTTTTCTCCTTAAATTGAGAAAGATAGGATCTTATTATGTCATTCACTTCAATGTTTTAGTGCTATATCACTCTTCCATTACTTTTCCCCAAAGTATATTTTTAAAAATCTCACAGAAATAAAGTAGTGATTAAGTTTAAATAATTGATATTTCTCAATCCCTAGACAGAAGTATATCTAATAAAAGTAGGTTTGTTAATCCTTGACTGATAATGACTAGAAAATAAAGAAGTATTTCTAATTGGGCAATCTATCCAATTGGCTCTCACCGTGTACCAATGGATTATTTTTTTTCTACTTATTTCATCTTTATTAAAGCTACAACACAGAGAACATTAGTTGAGTTTACTTTGTAACTGCCCTTTCTCATTATTCCTGACCTGTATCTAACTAGCAGACACTTACTTTTGATTCTTCTGAGAAAGTTCCTAAAGCATTGCTTTTCTTTATAAAATAACCTTCCTGAAGGTAATGCTAATTTTAACTACTGATCAAGATGGCCTTAATGTGTCCCTCCGTTTGGCTAAACTTCAGACAGGATTTTTCTTTACCATAGGCCCCTAACCTCCCTTTTCTGAAAACATTTACTTTAAGAAACTTGAAATTATAAATTCTTTCTCTGCCCCTTTGAGATGTAAATTTTCTCCTAGTCACTTGATAATTTTCCAACCCAGAAATGTCTTTCTCAAGGACCTAAGAGTCAGCTCTTTGAAATATAACCTTCAAGAAAGGTATTGCCCCTACTTCCCAGTCTCTGTGGGGAGTATAGGAGCCTAACTTTGATAAGAGCCAAAGCAAACAGAGATGGTCTAATTATATTGACCAACCTCTTCCCCAGCATCCTCTACTATTTTTCCTACAGCTCATCCTGGCATCTAAAAACTTCCATGCCTTTTGTTTCAGCAGAACGGAGTTCAGTCTCTCTCCCCTATTACAGAATCATCTTGAGTAAAGTACTCCTTGCCTGTTTAACCATCTGGTGCAATTTTTCTTTGACATCACTCCATCGCATACTCCAAACTGCCTACCACTTTCAGATTAATCTTATAAAACTTTGTATATGTGCTGCTGAAGTGAGCACAATCTTTATAGAACTTTGAATCACTCCCTATTTCCTGTGGCATGAAGCCCACCATTCAAACTTCTCCACAGTCTTATACCTTCCAAACTCATTAGTGTTATCTTCCAATTCCTGAATTCTCTCCTCCAATAATATTAGTACATTTTCTTCCTAAACGTGGCTAACATTTCCCCATTTTGAGATTTCATGTGTCTTCTAATTTTTTTAATATTTGGAAATTTTATTATACTGTATTTGCCCATAACAAATAAAATAGAAATTGTTTCAAGTCTTTGCAAATAAATTTAATACAGGGTATTAAGAACACCAGTGATGAAACTTCTGAGAAGTAAAGAAGGGCCACCTAGATAATGGAGTGATTAGTAGGAATAGGAATTTACTTGTACCCCTATGCTGGAAAGGCAAAGTTAAGGAGAGGGTTGTAAAGGTGTCCAGGGCCAGGTTAAATGATCATCAATGTCAGACCATACCAGTTCTGTCTCATTGGAGTTGGAACCGTGTAAGTTACACAGTTGCTGCTGGAGAATCTTCACAAAGTAGAGGAAGAAAGGGAGAAATCTCATAGCTTATCCCTAAACTTCCATATACCATCAGTTGCTTCTTTTTGGCTGCACCTGATCAGAAGTAAGCTGCCTGTATGAGTCTGCTATCATGTGATACAAAACAGATTCAAGAAGGAACAATGACTAAATTCAAGAAAAAGCAGTCCCAGGGCCTCCCTGGTGGCGCAGTGGTTGAGAGTCCGCCTGCCGATGCAGGGGATACGGGTTCGTGCCCCGGTCTGGGAGGATCCCATATGCCGCGGAGCGGCTGGGCCCGTGAGCCATGGCCGCTGGGCCTGCGCATCCGGAGCCTGTGCTCCGCAACGGGAGAGGCCACAACAGTGAGAGGCCCGCATACCGCAAAAAAAAAAAAAAAAAAAAGAAAGAAAAAGAAAAAGCAGTCCCAAACTAATACTTTTGCTTGAACGTTATGCAGCAGTCTGTTTTCTGTATTTTTTCTAAATTTATTGAGATGTAATTGACATATAGCATTGTGTAAGTTTAAAGTGTACACCCTGTTGGTATGTTACATGTTGTGAAATGATTACCACAGCGGAGCTAGTTAACACACCTCCGTTACCTCGCATAAATACCGTTTTTTTTTGGTGAGAACATTTAAGATCTCTCTTAGCAACTTTCAAGTATATAATACAGTTCTGTTAACTGCAATCACCATGCTGTAGATTAGATTCCCAGAAATTCATGTGCTAACTGGATATTTTACCCTTTGGTCAACATCTCCCCATTTCCCCCAACCCCAACCCCTAGCAACAACCATTCTATTCTCTGTTTCTCTGGGTTTGGCTGTTTTAGAGTCTACAATTTAGTTACATCATACAGTATTTATTTTTCTCTCTCTGACTTATTTCACTCATCATAATGCCCCAAGGATCCATAAATGTTGTTGCAAGTGGCAGGATTTTCTTCTTTTTCATGGCTGAATAATATTCCATCTATGTGCCTACCATATCTTCTATATCCATTTATCCATGTATGGACACTTTGGTTGTTTCCATCTCTCGGCAATTGTGAATAATGCTGCAATGAACGTGCGAGTGCAGATATCTCTTTGAAATAGTGATTTCATTTCCTTTGGATATATATATACCCAAAGCAGGATTGCTAATGTATGGTAGTTTTCTTTTTAATTTTTTGAGGAGACTCCATATTGTTTACCATAGCGGCTGTACCAATTTACATTCCCACCAACAGTGCACAAGGGTTTCCTTTTCTGCATGCTTGTCAACATTTGTTACCTCTTAGTCTCTTTGAGGTGATATCTCGTTGTAGTTTTGATTTGCATTTCCCTGGTGATTAGTGATGTAGAGCATCTTTTCATGAACCTGTTGGTGATCTGGATGTCTTCATTGGAAAATTTTTTATTCAGTTCTTCTGCCCAAGTTTTAATTGAATTGTTTGAAAATCTGTATCTATCTATATCTATATATCTATATATAGATATAGCCACTGTATGAGTTCCTTATATATTTTGGATATTAACACCTTATCACGTACATGATTTGCAAATATTTTCTCCCATTCTGTAGCTTGACCTTTCATTTTGTTGATTGTTTATTTTTCTGTGTAGAAGCTTTTTCGGTTGATGTAGTTATATAACAAGTTGTATAACCAGTTGCATATAACAAGTTATATAAAAAGTTGTATTTCTCTTGGTGATTTTAAGATTCCCTTGTTATCTTTAACGTTGACATTTTAATTTTAGTATTTCTTGGTATGGATCTCTTTAGGTTGATCTGCTTTGGAGCTCTCTGGGCTTCCTGTATCTGGATGTCTGTTTCTTTCCCAAAGTTAGGAAAAGTTTTCAGATATTATTTCTACAAATGTTTTCTGCCCCCTTTTCTCTTCTCCTTCTGGAGTTCCTATAAGGTGAATGTTATTCCATTTGATGTGCCATAAATCCCTTAAGCTATATTCATTATTTTCATTCTTTTTTCTTCCTTATTCTCTGATTGGATGAGTTCCTCTGACCTGTCTTTGAGTTCACCTATTCTTTCTTGTGCTTCATCTACTGTATTTCTAAGTTCAGTTATTGCATTCTCCAGTTCTGTGACTTCTATTTGGAACTTTCTTATATCTTCTATTTCTTCATTGAAGTTCTCACTGTTTTCATCCATTTCCCTTCTGAGTTCAGTGAGCATTTTTATGACCATAACTTTGAACTCTTTATCAAGTAAATTACTTATGTTCATTTCATTAAGATTTTTTCCTGAGGTTTTATTTTGTTCTTTTTTTGGAGTATAGTCCTCTCTTTCTTCATTTTGCTCTCTGTGTTGGTTTCTATGCATTAAGTGAAATAGCCACATCTCCCAGTCTTGAAGAGCTGTGTGACAGCTGAACCTTGTCATTTAACCCTGTCTACTCTTGGTTGCCTCTCAAACCTTTGTGATTGTCTAAGCAGTTTATTTTTAATAGACCTGGCACACCATCCCAGCATTTGAGGGTGTGCCAAGACAAATGAGCAACCCAAAGTGGAGGATCTCAGGCAGCACCTAGATTCAGGTTGATAGGAAGCCAGAAAACTTGGTAACAGCTTTTAAAGAATGCAAATATATTTAGTCTTGTGAGATTGCAAGTGGAAGCCCTGCTGCGCCCCAGAAGCAAGCAATCTGAAGGTGTTCCCTGGGGAGCAGTCACAAGAAAACAGTGCTTCAGATAAGTGTACAAGCTCCATTCTGGGAGATACCAGTGAACTGTAGTAAGGCAGAGTGAGGGTGGAGAGATGGCACCCCCAGCCTACCTTCCCCGAGAGCACATCCGTAGCCTCTAGATGTGTGCTGAACCTGAAGCCTGCTCTTAAGTCTTGTCCCTACTAGCAAATAGGCCTTTTTCATGTAAAGGCTGGGGCTGTGTCTCAGTCAGATGGGTAGTGGTACATCCTGGGGGTGGTATCCTGCCAAGAACTGTCTCTCCAATTGTTACAGTCCCATGGGACCCAGAAAAGAAATCCCTCCTGGCCTCCAGAGCCAGGTGATCAAGGAGCGTCCCCTGAGTGGAGGCCACAAAACTGGGATCTCCTGTCTTGGAGATTCTGGCTCTCTGGAGCACATCAGAAGGAAAGTGTGAAGATGATGCTTACTGGCTGAGTGAGGCGGTGGGAAGAGTGCAAAGATGACACCATTTGAATAAAGGGAAAGAGGGAAAAGAAAAAGAAGAAGAAAAAAAATATATATATATAGCAAGACAGAGGAAGAGCAGGGAAGAAGGAGCCAGCTGGCTGGAGCACAAAGTTGTCACCTGCAGGAAAGGAAAAAGGGGAAAAAAGATGGCACCTTTCAGTTTTATCAAGGCAGAGAGAGAGCAGGAAGATGGCACCCGCCAGCCTCTGTCCCTGGGGAGTATTCCAGCAGGCCCCTGTTCCTCAGATTAATGCTTTAAAATTGGGAAGTGAGTCTCTTTCACCAAAGTCAGAGTGCTTTTCAAAGGGCTGCTTCTACACTTGGCCCTGGGACAGGTGAGTCTGTGCACAGGCCCTTTAAGAGCTGTTCCTCAGTTCACCACAGCCCTGTGGGTCTCATGGGATGTGCCTTGTTGGTCTTCAAAGTCAGATGTTTTGAGGGTCTATCTCTCAGGTGCCAGCCTTAAAATTTGGAGTGCCCAATGTGGGGTCCATACCCTTCACCTCTCAGGAAGAAGCTCCAGGTTTTGAGTTCCTTCCTAATTGTGTGTCTCCACACCAAGGATGGGGTTTATGGCAAAATTGTGTCTCAGCCTTTCCGACCTGTTTTGATGTGGTTTCCCTCTGGTTTTCCTGATGTGAAGGGGTTGCTCCACCATCTTTTAGTTTTCTTCAGAGGAAATTTTTCCATATGTAGCTGTAGCTTTGGTGTGTTTGTGGGAGGAGGTGGGTTCAGGATCTTCCTATGTTGCCATCTTGAACTGGAACCTATTTACTATGTTTTAAATTTTGGTTTTCAATCGTTCAGTTTGTTACTAGTATATGGAAATATGATCAATGTTGTGTATTAATGTTTATGTATTGATTTTATATTCTGAGATCCTGCTAAAGCAAGTTATTATAATTTATTATGAGTCTACTTATACATTCCTTGGAATTTTCTATGTAGACAATTATGTCATCTGTAAAGAATGACAGTTATATTTCTTCTTTTCTAATATGTATGCCTCTTTTTTCCTTTTCTTGCTGTACTACACTAACTAGAATCTAAAGTACTAAGTTGAAAACTAAGATAAGAGTGGACATTCTAACCTTGTTTTTGAACTCAGGGAAAAGCATTCATTCTTTCACCATTTCATGTGATGTTAGAAGTAGGTTTTTTGTAGATGTTCTTTATTAGGTTGAGGTAGTGACCTTCTATTCCTAGTTTTCTGAGCATTTTTAATATGAATGGGTGTTGAATCTCGTTAAATGCCTGTTCTGTATTAATTGGTGTGACAGTATGTGTTTCTTCTTTAGACTCAATATGGTAGATTACATTGATGATTTTTTACCATTGAACAAGGCTTGCATCCCTGGAATAAATTCCACTTGGTCATAGTCTATTACTCATGTGGATTCTGATGGTAGGTATTCTTGTGGATTTCTTCTAGTAGGGTAAATTATGGTTCCCCCAAAATGTCCGTGTTTAACCCCTCCTATGACAATATGTGAACGTCACCTTGTATGGAAAAATGGACTTTGCAGCTGTGACTAAGTAAAAAATCTTGAGATGAAGAGATTATCCTAAATTTTCTGGGTGGGCTATATATAAACACAAAGAGCTGTATAGGAGGGACACAGGGAGAGTCAGAGTTGGAGAGACCATGTGATGAGGGAAGCAGAGATTAAAGTGATGCACTTTGAAGATGGAAGAAGGGACTAATTCCAAGGAATGCAGGCAGCCTCTAGAAGACAGAAAGGGAAAGGAAACAGATTCTCCTGTAGGGCTTCAAAAGGAACAAGCCCTGAGACACCTTGCCTAATATCAGACTACTAAGCTGCAAAAACTTTCTTTCACAAAGGGTCAAGGAGGGCTGGGAGCACATACGTGCTGCCCACCTGGACAGAGGGGGACCTGTGAGGCTGACCTACGGATTCTGTGGAGGTGGAGAGACATGAGCCCCTTTCCTCTCCACGCTCTTTGCAGGATCCAGCGGAGAGTCAGGCCACCTGTGGACGCCTGCGGCCCCAGTTCTGCATGCTGGTGGTGTAGGGGTCGTGTTCAGGGAGTCTCTGTTGTCCTAACACCTGCCTGGGTCCTGGGGAAGGAATCAGAACTCAGAAGCAGGAGAAGAGCCTTTGGCCAGCAGGGAAGGGGGGTGAGGCCTAGGGCAGGTCCATAAAAGATCAGAGCATCTCAGTGCTTTAGGAGGAAGGGGCTTCAGAGGTGGGCCAGCACAGGCTGTGACAGAGGCTAAGCAGACTGGGAGGGGAGGCACTTCCGGGAGACAGCAGGGGTCTACTCCCTGCCCCTCATTGTTTGCTCGTCTCACTCTAATGAGGGGGTCAGTTCCCCTGCTCTGATGATTCGAAGCCTCTGCCGGCACCCACAGGACGGTGACTGAGGCCTCCACACTCCTCGGCATGGATCCCAGCTCCCACTCAGATCTGGGGCCACAGACACCTCTCCCACCCCCTGCTGCCCCTGTGAGCAAGCTGTTCTTGTGAAACGTGGTCATAGTTTGTTAGGAGGATCTGTTTTCTATGGGGATACAAACCAGTGTTGATACCAGTACACACACGTGTCCAGCCATGGGTGGAAAGGGAAGGGACAGTAGTTCTGGGGTGTCTTTGCGGACCCGTAGGCCCCTAACGCCAGTCCCCACAGCCACAGCCAGATGGGTCCTCCTCCCTCAGTTGAACGAGATGCTGCTGCACAGAAATCCCACAAGTTCCACAAAGGGGCCCAACTGTCCTTTCCCTTATACACACCTTTAACGGGTGCCCCATGAATTTCCCCACACCCATTCCCCTTGTTGCATCCTCATTGGGATTAAGAGGTAGCTGCCTCCACCACTCTCCACATTGCAATAATCCCAGTGGAACTAGAGGATGCTCCCGCTACGATGAGGCAGACAGTCCTGTCCCCATGGCCAAGACTTTTCGTCTCTGGTCAGGCCACCCACACAGGAAACCCTAGATGAGCGGAGGGTCATCCCAGCGCCGTCGTCTGGCCGCTTCAGGAAAGCAGAGAGAAGCTCCATAATGACAAGGGCCATCTCCAGGCTCCATCCTAGAAACTGGTGAGTGTCCAGAGGGCTGAAAGGCACAAGAGCAGCTCTGCCTCCCCAGAAGGTCCAGGGATGCAGAAGACGGTACAGATGCCCCAGAAGGGCCCTAGCCAAGCAGGCGTTAGAGAAGGGGCTGATGAGGGGGTCCCTGGGGAAAGTGAGAGCTGTGCGTTCCCAGGGGCAGCCTGAGGAGTCCTTGTCTATGTGGAGGAAAGGTGTGGCCACCTGTAGACCCAGAGCTCCTGTGACCTCCCTCATCCTTCCTTCCTCTCAGGATCGCTCTCTGTGGAGCAGCTCAACACCAACAAGATGACAGTGGCCTGAGAGCATTTCCCACGAAAACGATCTTTGTTCAGAGTTTACATACATCACTCCAAAGGTCCTCCTCCGACCCACACCTGACCACATCCACCTCCCCCACCTCCCTAACCCCCCACAATCCCGCTCCCCCTCCCCACCCTGGTGGTCCTGCCCCCCTCCCTTCCCCCCACATCATCCAGGTTCAGCACTGGGAGGAGGAGGAGCCCCTAGGCTCCCCAGGGGGCTGCCCTGGGTCCTCGCCCTGGAGGGCCGGCCCAGCTGTTCCCTACTGGCTGCAGTGCTTCTTCCTCCTCTTCCCACGCTTCTTTGTGTCAAACGGGTCACGCTTTCTCTTTCTCAGCTGTGAGGGGCGAGCCAGCCCCAGAGCCAAGGCTGGCCTCCCAGAGACGCCGAGGCCAGCCCCGGGGATGGGCAGCTTCTCAGCAGCGGCTGGGCGTCCACACAGAGCCCGCTTCCTCGACTTGGGAGCAGCTGGTGGAGCTGGGCTGAGGCCTCTTCTCTGAGAGGAGGGGGACTGGGGAGCACTCTGGGCCCCCCAACCTCCAGAGGAAGCCAGGGCTGAGACATGCGCAGGACTGAGGGACATCCCGAAAGGCACCAGTATATGCTGAGAGTCTACGATGAAGACGCTTTGGAGCACCTCCTCGTTCTCACTGGACCCGTCCCCGGGCACTCGGGCCTCCCGAAGAGGAGAGGCCTTTCTGAGAACAGACGCATCCCTGGATCTCAGTAGAGGGCCAGTGCGCCTTTGACCCTGGGGAGGGGAGAGCCGTACGGGCCGGAATATAGAGAACTCCTGATGTCCTCCAGAGGGAACAAAGACTTTGGGCCTGCACAGGGCAGTGTCTGTTTGGATGAGCCTATGAAGAGCCTCAGAATCAATCTCTGGTGGGCAGGCTTCATCACTGACCCCTAGATGGGGGTCTTGGTCGTGCCTCTGGGCACCTTGGCCGGCGTCGGACTCAGAAGGACTTGAGGCCATTTCGGATGCACTGTGACTCGGGGCTGCCCGCACACCGTCGTCCTCTTTCAAGGCCAGGAGTCGTTTCTGCACCAGCTGGTAGGAGGGAGGAGGACAGTGACGGCTCCACACACACGTGTGAGAGAGGAGCACTGGACAGTGGGACAATGGCCCTGGAGGGGAGGAGGGGACGGGCAACCCCAGGACTCGAATCCAAATACAGACACTGGCAGCCTGCCATCCTCCTGCAACTGATTCCCAGCTTTGTGACCTTCCCTCCCCTCCCGGCTCCCTATCCTTTCCTTCCTTTCACCCTGCACTGCACCCACCCCAGAACGGGCCCTTCCCCATGCCAGGCGTCCCAGGCAGGGGAGGGATGGACAGCGCTATGTGGCCCTCCTGTTCTGGGGCCCTACCTCTCCCCTGTTCACTGGGGTCCCTCCGTGCCCTGGTCTTCCTGGGTGTCCCTTGTGTCCCCTGTTCTACCGGGGATCCCTCCCTCCTCTGGCTCCCCTGGGTCATCTGGGTTCCCCTGTCCCCTGGATCACCTGGGGTCCCCCTCCCGTGGGGTCCCCTGGCTCCCTGAGTGTCCCTCTCCCTCCCCTGACTCACTTCTTCGGGGGTGAGCCCTTCCTCCTGCTCCAGCTCCTTCTCTAGGGCCAAGAGATCCAGCTGTGGGTCTGGGGAAAGCAAATCTGCCAGGAATCCAGGGTGAATGACTGCCTCCACCTAGAACAGAAAGAAGAGGCTGTGAGCATCCTTGGCCAGGAGTGGCCTGTGAGACAAGAAGGCCAGGAGGGAAAGTGAAAAGCAGAGACCCACCCCACTCTCCTGCACAAGGCGGGGATGGTCAGCGCGCGCGCGCGCGCACACACACACACACACACACACACACATGCAAACATACACATACACAGTCACACACAAAAGAGCACATATACAGAGGCACAAACACAGACACAAAGGCATACACACAGATAGACACAAACATATACACACAAATATCTGCGTAAACCTCCCCTAACACCAGGCTCAGGAACAAGGAGCTGAGCTTAAGTCCCAACGGCCTGAGCAGAACCCAGATCTTGGGTGCTGAGAGTTCCATGCCCTGGCATCTTGCAGACCCCAGTCTCCAGGCCTAGCCTACTTTGGTGACAAAGTCCTCCTGGGAACACAGCTTGTCAGTGTAGCTTAAGAGATCCGGGTCCGAGTAGGTGCTGTCCTCTTCCTGCTGCAGCTCATTTCCGTCCTCTCCCCATTCTGCATCTGAGTCGCCTGTGGCTGAGTGGACGGGCCCCACCAGCGCCTCCATGATGTCCACATACTCCCTCACAGCCTCAGGTGGAATCTCCTCGGGTGCCTTGGGCTCCGGGGGTCGCTGGGACCTGTGTGGCTTCGGGCGGGAGGGCTGGGCGCTGGGGCCGGACATCCTGGGAGCACAGGCTGAGGCAGAGCAGGAGGAAGGGGAGGAAGGTGAGGGGCTCCCGGTCCACCTCCTGACCACCGAGCGCACGCTGATGAGGGCATTGTTGGGGGACATTGATGTGGGTGTGGGGGGGTCAGGACCACCTGAAGCTTCATGCACAGTTGGACGGGGGAGGTAAGGGGGCATCTAAGAGTCACATGTAAGGAAGTGGGGAACCTCCAATTTTCCAGGGGTGTCCCCATCAAGCCCACTTCTTAGGCAGACTTTGTGTGCAGTCCTTTGACAGGGAGGCGTGAGAGAAGTTACAAAATTGACCAAGTCAATACCCCGTAGTGACAAAGGGCATCTGAGACCCCACCCCCCCACCCCCCGCCTCGGTGGCTGTTTTGCTTGAAAGACCAATGCCCCTGTCTTGAAGGAAGATGATCCACATGGGAACAGTGGCCAACCCTGGGCCCTTACCTGTGCGTTCAACTCCAGTGGGAACCTGGGTGGCTGGCTGAAGGCCCACTTTCAGGGCTGGGGGCCCCCGAGGATCCAGCTTCGGTGGGGCTGGAGGAGGCAGGCCCTGTGCGCACTGCATCCACTGCAACTGCTGAACCTGCATCTCCTCCTCTGCCTCAAATTCCGTGAACCTGGGGGGTGACGGAGGCACAGGCCACCCTGAGAAAATGGCCTGGGTTCTGGAGCCCAACAAAGGCAGCCAAGAATGAGGGATTGGGAGAGGATGTGCCTTGGGGCTGTCAAGGCCCTGTGAGGTGCTGTCCACAGCAGAGAGCTGCTCCTGGAACTGATACAAGATCTGGGACCCTTCCTGCCTCACCAGCACTGGAGAGCATTCAACAGCATAGAGCCAGGTCGCTGCACTGAACCAGGTCAACGGGACACGTGGCTGACCCAGGGGGCACCCTCCTCATGCCCCCCATCCAGAGCCACATGAAGGGCTGACAGCCGGAGGCTGGAACAGGCATGTGTTCCCCACAGGGGTCCTTGCCCAAATCCAGGACCCTGGGTTGGGACTGAGAGTTCTGGAACGTAGACCTGGAGACAGGGCTCAGGAGAGGCTGGACGATGTGGATGCTGAGCTTAGAGGACAGGCCTTCCTTTCCTCTGAGAGGTGCTTGTTTGTTTGGTTTTGTTTCTTAAACCAAGGGGATTACCGTGGAGCCAACACTGGAAGGGCCAGAGACCCTTGGGCTGATGACAGCTGGCTTCCCCAGCCTCTTGAGGGATGCCAGGGTACCCACTCAGGCCACTTTTTGTGAGGAGAGGGGGTCCCAAATCGATGTCAGTGGCCGCCAGCCAGCCACCACTAAGGAAGCAGCAGGCTGGCTGGTGGAGCTCTTTCCCCGGCCCAGCCCATATGGCCGGAGTTGGACCCCTACCGGACTCACAGCTTCACCCTGCCCCGTCCTGAGACCTTCATGTGAGGGCAAGGGTAGGTCAAACTCAGGGGAGGGCAGAGCTCGTGGTGGAGGAAGGACAGAAGACCCAAACTGTCAAGGTGAGGGAGGGGTTTCTGGAGGACTGTAGGGCCTCTGGGCTGCGGGCCCCCCGTTCCGAGCGACAGCCCTTCTCCTTTGTCCTCTCTGATGAGCACCCCCACGGCCAGACCCTGCCCTCACCCACTCGCCTCACCCTCCACGCAGCCACTGGGCCCAGGACGCTGACTCACTTTTGCGCCATCTCGTAGTAGATCATCCGGTCAGAGTTGCTAATGTGCTGCCATTCCTGCACGGCCCTGCACAGTCCCTCCTCCAGCGTCATGGTGGGCTTCAGGCGGGCCAGGGATCGAAGCGCTGGGCTGTAAGCACTCGGGGTCAGTCTCTGTGCCCAGCCCAGCCCCCACCTGCCTGACCCCACCCACCAATGTGGACCACACATCACTCAACGCAGCATGACTGAGCAACAGGAGAGTGAGAGGCAGGTGTCTGGGAGAGCAGAGACAAGCCTTCCCGGCTACGGCTGTCACCACCTCACACTCCCTCGAGGATGACCATCCACTCCCAGGCTAGAGCTGGGACACTGTGCCTTGGGGAGCTCTTTTCCTCTTCAAGGCTGCCTCTTCATAATAAAAATCACCATCATCAATGAGGCGTGGCATGTGCCAGGCAATCTGCTGACACTTCATAGATTAGCCCAAGGAGTCTTCTGCACGGTGCTCTGAATGAAGTGTGATTGTCCCCTTTTTACGAGGGACCGCAGGTTTAGGATGGAAATGCCTGCCAGGCTCACAACTCTAGTGGGAGAGAGCCCATGCCCTTAGGAGAGCTCTACCATCACCCTGTTCCTAGTGGAATTCTCCACATCAACAAAGTCGAGGCGTGCATGAAGCGCTCTCCTGGGCCCCGCGCTCCTCCCCCTTCTACGAAGTGACCTCCCCCGGCCACGTACACTCAAGTGCTGTATGAAAGGAGACGGCAGCACAGAAGAGTGTGGCATCCACTCCTTGGCTCCTCAACTTACACCACGACCCTCTCTGACTGCAAGTCTTCAGGCCGTATTACCAGGAGAATCATGGAAGAGCAAGCTGGCTAGACTCACAGGGGGGTGGGGTCAGTTGAGATAAGGCACATTTCAGTCATGATGTCATGGACTGGCAGGCTCGCCCGTATGACCGACAGTGTGCCTTCTCATGGCGTGGACATCGCCCTCACACCTTGCTTCCAGTATCCCTAGAAAGCTAACCTGCGAGTCCATCCCCAGTTCCTCTTTATCTAAGAGCTCCGATAAGCTCATGACCCCCTGAGCGTTCACTCACATGAGAAAGCAGGAAAGAGCTTCTGCATCAGGACTCTGGGGAAGGTGTCTCCGGGCCAGTGGCTTGAGGCGCTGCCACCGTCGGAAGTTACTGTACACGCTCTGGTGGTTAGAGCAGTCCTCCTGCGAGGCATAGGGCTGGTTGGTGTCCAGGCTGCCCTCCCTGGAAGTGCCATGTGGCCATGGCCCAGAGTTCACTGGGCGAATGTTAGGGGCCATCTGGGCAGCTGGTGGTGGAGCTTGAGGAGGAAAGCCTGGGGTCCAGCCTCCCTTGCCAGCCTGAGTAACTCCAACAGCTGGAGCAGTCACAATGGTCTCCATCGCAGGGGTCGCTAAGAATATGGGTGCAGGACATGCAGCACTCCCGCTGAGGGCCCCTGGAGCGCTCCAGTTGAGGGGGCCCTGAGGAACGATAAAGGTCTGAGTCTGGGGGGCCTGCACTGGCCTCCCTTGTGACCTGACTTGTACAGTGAAGTTGCAAGCCCCAGGGGCACCGGGGCCACAGCCACCATTAGCCACCAAAGGCATCCTGGGGAAAGCTGGCAGCCGCAGGCTGCTGCCGGGAGGGAATGCGGGGGCGATGAGAGGTGGCAGGTGCTGCTCCCAGGGTGGCCAGTGCTGGGCGCCAGGAACGGGTGGAGGAAAGGACACTGCCGTGAAAGTAGACAAGGAGGCACCGGGGTTCATGGGGACATCCGTTCCCAGCAGTGCAGATGCTGTTGAGGCAAAGGAAAGGAGTGAATGGAGGAGGAGAATGGGCAAGTGGGACTGAGGCTTTCTGCGGCATCAGAGTGTAAATCTCCACAGATGAGAGACTCTTGGACAAGGGAAACTGCAGCGTGCAAATGTCTTCAAGTGATTTTCATGCCCTGACCTCCAGTTGAGAATTATTCCACTCGTGACCCCACGCCCATCCACCAAGCTCCCTGACCCCTGCCTGCCGAGAAGAAACTGCCTCAGCAAGCACTCACTTGGAGAGCCTCCCTAAGGCACACCCTGGCACCTAAGCCTCACAGGCTGTCTCCCAAGACCTGGAGCTGTGTGGACATCCGCTCTGTGAGAAATGGCCCTCAGCCGGCGTACTAGCAGGTAGGGGCCTTCTGCAAGGTAAGTTCTAGGCCCCCAAAGGCCCTTTGTGGACAGGCACTGTGTAAAATATTAGGGCCCCACCTCCTCCTCAGTCCTCCTTTTCCTGATGCTCAGTATAAATCCCCTCTTTCTTTCCTAGCCTCACAAAACAAAACAAAATGCTGGAAAATATCTCTAATGGAATCCTGATACAAACCCATGACACTGGCCCAGAAAGGACCTGCATCTCCGAACAACCCACAGCAGATACGTAACATGGGCCAGGTCCTGCCACCCCTTCCCCAGTGCCCAGAGTCACTGTCATCAGTCAGGAGTTCTGTTCCTAGGGGCTTGGCGTGGTCTGAGAAGTAGGCGCGTGTCCCTTAGATTCTGTCATTTCACAGCCAGTGATGGCTGCAGAGGATTAAACAAGGGCCAGGGAATTGTCATGTTACATTGGTCGTGGGAGTATAGACTGCCTGTGGTCCTTCCCCTTCCAGCTCCCAATAACGGAGAGACAATCTGAGATGCAGGCATAAGCCAGATGCCATGGTGATCAAGTTGTCTGAAACACATCCCCGTTCAGGAGAACAAGGTACACACCACGGTGCACCTAACTAACCGGAACAGATGTCATAGGACGTTTAATAGTAACACAGAAGATCATCTTCCTGATCCTGGGCTACACTCCTTCCCCCTTTAAAAGAGGAAGCAGCCTTCATAGACGTTCCACCCGAACCAACCCCATTCCACATCTGTTCCCTGTCCATGAAGGAGTGACATGAAATAGGAACAAATTCTTCCTCTCAAGGCAGCCTGAGGGTCCACCATGAGATACTGGCCAAGATGAAGTAGGTCTGAAGTACTGCCATTCCACAAAAGGAAGAACAATTCAGAGCAACTCAGGAACCTGAGCCCTCTCTTGGCTGCAGTTACACGTAACGGTTGCCCATCCCCTGTTGAATCCAAGGCAACAGTTACCTGAACTGACAAGTGAGCTCTGGGCTGGGAGGAGTGGACGAGGTGTGGGCTGCGGCAGTTAGAGTAACCCCCTGCCTAGCTCTCGGAGAGGACACTTCACTGCAGGTGTGGCCACACCCAGCCCCATTGAATAGTTTTCTCACCAAGACCATCTCTCCCCACGGCCCCCTGAGATACACTATGCTCCTGTTCAAATCCCTGTGAAAGATATGGTGAGGCAAGCTTCAGGTGCCTCAGGAACACAATACAGCTCTAGGCTTTCCTCATGACCCTCCCTGTGTCACCACCAGGACATCACACACATCCTTACACACACGTTTCAAAGTGGCTTGTCTCCCTTCTAGAAAGAATCAGACTGCTGCCATCCTTTCTCCATAGCCAGGGCAATTCCTCTTGATCCACCTGCAACGACCCCTCCTCCCCAGGGCAGTCTCAGGTTTCTTCAGGCTCCCCAGTCTCCCCAGGTGAAATGTCCTTGTGCGTCCAGTGCTCTCTTCTCCCTCTACTTCAGTCCAACTGTGTGCCCACAGTTAAGTGTAACGTGTGAACCTGAAGGATGTGAGGATGGCAGGGTCTCTGAGAACACACCCCCAGCCTATAGGCTTACCTCCTATTGAAGCCATCCTGCAGGCTTGGGCACGGACTACTGCTGCCTGGTAGCCTCAATGAGAAAAGTCGAGACCAGGAGCCAGAGAGCGACCTGCTTCAGCAAACGCTCGGGATCCAAGTCAACGAGGGACACGTTTGTAAGTAAACCGGAAAATGCGGGCTGAACCGTTCTGCGGTGGGGGAGGGGCAGAGGGCACGTGGCTCGGGGTGGCGTGCGCTGGGGGGACATTCCACGAGGGCTCTGGCAGGTAGGCAAGAACCGGAAGTTCCTTCCACCTCCCACAGTGGCAACACAATTGGCGTGTGCCTCTTTAGGTAGTTTATAAACTGTTGTTTTGATTCACGGCACCGAGGTTGAGCATGACAGTCCCTTCCTTTCACGTCTTTATCCATCAACCTAGGGTTTTTTTGTTGTTGTTGTTGCGGTACGCGGGCCTCTCCCTGTTGTGGCCTCTCCCGTTGCGGAGCACAGGCTCCGGGCGCGCAGGTTCAGCGGCCATGGCTCACGGTCCCAGCTGCTCCGCGGCATGTGGGATCTTCCCAGACCGGGGCACGAACCCGTGTCCCCTGCATCGGCAGGCGGACTCTCAACCACTGCGCCACCAGGGAAGCCCTGGAGCTTTTATAATGAAGGAAAACTTAAATGATTTGCAACCAATAACTTCATACTAGAGGAATGGTGAGGCAAAATATTGTACCCAGGCACTCGAGAAAGGCAGGCTGCCTTGTTGCTTCCTCCCTTTGTTCAGTCATTCAGCCAATTATTTACAAGATTCTCACTCATAATTCTGATACAGTATTTGAAGGACTCTTCTCAAGGCCACTGATACAAAAACTGCACTGTGCAAAAATTAGCCAGTCCCAATTCTGCAATCACCTTTGTAATACTTCAAAATCCTACACCCCACAGACAGAGAGAATCAAATTAGCCCAAATGTAACTTGGGAAGACCAGTCACAGAAGGGAGTATCTAAAAGTCCTTTGGATCATGATCTCTGACTATTCCTGCACAGAAGGTGGGGGCGGGCATTGACTACTGAGAAAAAACATCTCTGGACATGCATCACAAGCCTCAGAAGACAGTTCATCTTCCACTCAATCACGAAACATTAAAGAAACGAAGAGAGACCATGTTTGTGTCTTGTGGAGTTTTCAACTCTGCCCTTGGAGGCGCTTAGTGCTGTTACATGGGAGGGGTCTTCAGAGGCATCCTGTTGAGTGAGAAATGCTCTAATCTTGATTTGACCAGAAAGCGGATCTGATGACTGACGTCTCTTTGGGAAGTATTACAAAGTCAGGGCAGTAAGTTGATCCCGCTACTATTTTTGTTGTTGCTTTATTGTCAACTGAAATTCTGCAAGATATTATAAAAAAGGAGGGAGGGAAAATAAAATTGTTCCCATACTACCTGTTGAAATTGGCCCAGATGGTCAACTCTTTCTCAAAATTATTTTTTTAAAAAACCCCAAAACCGTACAAAGGAAACACCTGTGAACACTGAGAAAAAATATTCTAGTAGAGTAAATGCGTTGGAAAAACTCTAGGAACGGAGTCAGGAGACAGTATCTTAAGAGTGTTTCCCAGGTCTGAAATTCTTTGCTAGCATTGTTCTTTAACGGAAACTTCAGGTGTGCTAGGAAAAAGGACCTACTGTTTTTTGAAAGGCATTAACAAGAACCAAGGAACGGCAGTCCAAAGGGCATGAAAGTACTTGCCCCAACTTGAGGCTACTGTGCTTACAGCGGAGCTCTCCAGAACTCTTTGTAGCTAAGTGCATGGGTTTCACGAGTGCAATATAAAACTCACGAGTGCACATTTCCCAAGAGCTGGTTTTAAGAAGAGACCGTCACGAAGGTTCCCAGCGAGGAGCGTCGCCAGAGAAGTTCCGCAGCTTGCCCGACCCTCCATTTCTGTCCTCTCCTGCAGAGACCTCCTAGGCCCGCGCACCCCGCGCCTGCACGCCCGCGCACGCCTGTGCACGCCCACTGGGGCGGGGCTCTCGGGCACGCGGACCGCCGTCGTCCAACAGCTCCCGGCGTCTGCTGGGGCACTTTGCTCCGGAAGACAGGAGCGCATGCGCGAGCGCGGAGGGTGGGGCCCCAATGGCTGTCCGGCGGGGGAGGGGCCTGTCATGGCGGCCTGTAGAGTCAATTCTAGGAATCCTGAGGTAAGGGGTACGGGGACTTTTCACCCCTCAGGTGTCACCGCTCTGCCCTGTTGTTCACCCTGTGGGTTATTTGTGCCCTTGTCCATGTAAGGAGACTCCCCACAATGTGGATTCACGCCCCCATAGAGCTCGATTCCCTTGAGATGTTTACCCCAGGATTATTGGCACCACTGGGGAGCCGGCTGCATGAAGGGTTCAGTGATTGCGGGGCCTACAGTGGGGGCTAAATAGTGTGTGCGAGCTATTAAACAGGTGCCTTTCTAGTCTGCGCGTTGTGAAGAGTACAAAAGCTAGAGGGAAGTTCTTGCGAGTTGAAAACCCTCATCTGGTTCCGAAGGTGTAGCTCAGGTGATTGGAAAATGAGTGAAGATGGAAGGAACACACTCATCGTTTCACTAGTGTCTTCCTTCTTATCATAAAAACATCAGTCAACACTTATGTTCAAACTGCATTCTTTTGTCGGTGATGCGAGCAACTTTGCTGAATGTGGTAATAAACATGTATTTGTAGTCTGGTGTCAAATCATGATTGATTTGCAAGCATAGATGGGGTCTGTACATACTTAATTGGTTGGTGGGAATCTGATAGGTAGTCAAATGTGTGGGTTGGTTTTGTCCGTGGATATTTGTGTTTGAAGGGAGGTCATGCCTGTGTTTTTGTGAGAGTGTGTAAGAGTGAGTGTTGTATTTGGAGGGTGTTGAGATGTGACGCAGGCATACTCAAGGAGTTGGTGGTAAGGTGTTTGTAATTTGGTGTTTGGGGAATATGTTTACATGTGTTTTTTTCACCCATGAATTTGGGGATTTGTGTGTGTGTAATGATGGATTTGGAAGGATTATCTGCATATGCGTAAGGGCAATGTCAGGAAAAGTAGTGGTGTATATTACTTTGGGTGTCCAGTCTGTTAATTTTGTATATTTGGGGAATGTAGGCTGATCATTTGTGTATTCAGGGCATGTTGTATGGTTATGGGGTGTTTGTGGGTGTGCATGTTCAGGAGCTGTGTATGTATATTTGGATGTGTAGAGGGCAGGTCTGTGACTATTTTATGGGGCTGGTGGATGTTGAATGTGTAGGTATGTTGTGTTTGTATGATCCTGTATTCTGCAAGATGGCAGAGTTCATTCTGCGTGAGAGGTTGGGAATATGGGGTTATGTATACGCCAGTAGTGTGGTACTGTATGTGTATTTGGAACAAAGGACGTATAGGGTGACATTATTGCCTATTTGTAGTGTACTGGGTAATTGTGGTTCTATTTGGGACTTGTGGAGCGTTGTGTGTTAAATGAGTTTGTGTGTGTACTCAAGGGGCATGGCCACTTGGAGGAATATTTGCTGAGGCTGTGCATTTGTAATTTTCAGTAGGAGCCTCTTAGGCTTATGTATTTTGGGAAGTGAGTGTATCTGATAGAGAGGTGGGGTTCTATGTTTCTACAGGGAAGATGGACAATTGCATTTGTATGTATTAGAAATATGTGATACGGGTATTTGTTAGTACTTGCATATGTGTGAGCTGGCTCCTGATAGCTAGGGATAATTTGATATATGGAAGTTGTTTCATAAATGGTTTGCTGGAGATATTTCCATGTATCTTACTTGTGTGTTCTAATCCGTGTGCGTGTCCATCATCAGGTGCATGCATTATCAGAGTTTGTTCATAAGGTATGGAGTTGTTAGGAGTATTCAAAGTGTATTTCTTTGGAGAACGCTAGGGTGTTTATACATGTGTTTGGAAGGAGTAAGAGGTGGTCTGTCTATATATTCAGGGTGAGGGTAGAAATGTATATATACACACACACACACCTATACAGTTTGTATGTTGGAGTAGTGGTGGGGAGCTTGTATTCTGGAGAGGTAGCATAATGTGTAGTGTTTGGGAGGGGATCCATATGTTCAGGGGTTAGGAATATTTGCATGTGTGTGTCCATAGGTGTGTGAGAATTGTGTATGTATCTTAGTAAGACTGCAGAGGTTGTCGGTGTTTTTCTGTTTTGAGTGTGTCTGAGCATTTGGGGTGTATACTCATGAGTAGTTTGTGGATGTGTGTATTTGTGATTTGTGAGTGTAGCAGGAGGCTTCGAGTCCTCTATGTGTCTATTTCAAAATGTAATGCCTGAAGAATTTAGTGGTGTTGCTTGTATGTGTGTTCTCAGTATTAGTGAGGTGGACTTATATGTACAGTTGACCCTTGAACAACACGGGTTTGAACCACACGGGTCCACGTATAGTGGATTTCTTTTTCAGTAACTACTACAGGACTACTACAGGATCCATGGATGCAGAGCCACTGCATGGAGGGTTGGCGCCCTAACCCCCAAGTTGTTCAAGGGTCAGCTGTATTTGATAAGTATAGATTATTTGTGTCTGTGTGTGTTTTTGAGTTCCTGGGGCTTCTGGGGTATGTATTCTGTGGGATGTGAGAGTTTAGTTTGTGTGTTTGGAAACCAGTAGACTGTGTAGGTTATGTGTGTGTGCAGGAATCCTGCAGTATATGTATTTTAGGGCTGTGGGATTGCATATGGGTCTTTTTTTGGGTTGCACATGAGACAGTTGTGTACTTGGTGACCCTGTGTGCTTAGGTACATCCAGTGTGTACATCTGGATGGCATATTGGTTGCACATGTTTGTTTTCAGGCCCATGTTGTGTGTGTATATATAGTTGTGAGAGTGGAATGTGAATATTCAGGGTGAGTAAGGTTTCATCTGTAAAAATTTAGGTAGTAAGAGGTGGTCTGTTTGTGTATTTATTCAGGGTGAGGGTGTGTGTTCAGGATATATATATATATATATATATATATATATATATATATATATATCCACAAACACAAATGTATATGTGGTATCCTTTTGGTTATATATCTGTGGTGGGAGTTGAGAGTTCTACTTGGGGTGTAAGTGGATTCTGTGCACATATTCACAGGAAAAGTTATGGGATGTGCTGGAACTGGTTCATACTGTCTTGGGAGAGTCAATGGTGCATATCTCTTCCCAGCTGTGTGTTTAGTGATGTCAGGTGGGTAGCTTGAAATTGGTCATGCTGGGAATATTTATACCATGTAGATACCATAAGTGAAGTCTTTCCCGCCTTTCTCGGAGAGCTTTTTATCAAGCACTTAGCAGCGTACCACTGATGTGCGTGTTTGGATTGTGTATGTATGAAGCAAGAATATTTGGGCATCGGTGGGTACGTATGGGACACTCATGTGAATTGTGAGTGGGGCATCTGGGGCTATGGGCCCTTGTATATGTGCATTGACCCTGGTAATTGTGAATCATTGCATTGCTCCTATCAGGTTGGTCTGTTCTTTAGGGCCAGAGAATCCCCATAAATGTTGTTGATTCCCAGTAGAAATCATGCAGATGGATACAGGGGTGTCTGTACCTTAGGCAGGTGGACACTCCTTCAGCATTTGTGTGGTCCTAGCGTCTGGGTCCCTAGAAGGGGGCGCCTGGCGGACAGATGGCCATGCAGAGCAGAACCTTCACAGGTGTGTTGTTGGCATGACAGGCAGCAATCAGAAAGTCATGGGGCTTCCTGGATAGGAGGTCAGATGACCAAGGGCTCTCCCAGGAAAACCCCCTGAGAATCAGTTGGACAGCTACAGGCATTCCTGGCTCTTCTGTGGCACAGCGGACGTGCAAGGACACCCTCCACATGGGGTCCAGAGCCATGTGTCCCTGAGCCCAACTGCCCCAGGGTGGTGGGAACTGTTGCATATCAGGCTGGTCAACTGTATCACTAGGTCTCAACCAACCTGTCTCATGGAAACCTAAGTCCTCACGGATAGGCAGGACCTCTAGGGATCACTGAGCTGACAAGGACAGAGGTAGGGAGGCTTTGTCACTGAGGGAGAGTTGGGGACTGAGACCTGGAGAGCCTGGGGAGTCCCACTCTGAGGAGATACGGCTCTGATGTTCCCAAACCCTTTAGACATGTTCTCTGTTCTTTTCTGAAGGCTCAAGATGCTTCTAGCAGTGGGAAGCTTATCTCAGTTTCATGTTTCTCTGATAGGATGAACTGACCCTTTTATTCACTCTTCCACATCGAGCTGCAAACCCATCAGAGGGAACCATGTGATCGTTGTAGCCACCAGCTGACCCCACAGCCACCTTGTGCCTCCCTTGGACCCACCCAAGCATTTCTGAGCCTTCTTTATGGTGAGTCTTGTGTCCTTTTCTCCCTCATTGTGACTCTTCCTGCCAATAAAACATGCTGTGAATGTTAACAAAAGGAAACCTGCACTAGAATTGGAGTCTGGAAGGCCCGTAGAGGGAGCTCTCATGCCGTGCCACTCATCATCAATTACCCCAACAGGAAGAAGTCATTTACTGACCCCAAAGAGGAAGTGCAACCACTTTACTACCCCAACTGGAGGAGGGAAGACTTCCTTCCTGGCCAGCAACAAGAAATAGAAAATAGAAATAGCTAATAGAAAACTCCGCAGTTTAGCCAATGAGACGCCGTTGTCACCTGAAGTTTTACTTTCCTCCAGTGAACTTCCATTTTTTCCCTTGATGATGACTTTCTTTCTTTGTCCCACCCTCCTTACTATACAAGTCTTCTGGGACTTCCCTGGTGGTCCAGCAGCCAAGACTCCGCGCTTCCAATGCACGGGGCATGGGTTCGATCCCTGGTCGGGGAACTAAGATTTCCACATGCCATGTGGCATGGCCAAAAAAAAAGAAAGCCTTCCATGTTGTGTAACCCGTTGGAGTATCTCCCTTTCTATCAGATGAGATGCTGCCTGATTCATGTATCGTTTAATAAGGCCAATTTATTCAAAATTCAAAGTAAATCTTCCAATTTACTCCGTTAAATTTTGTTTTTTAATACATTGGGGGCATGCAGAGGTGGCCACTAACAGTTTAATATGTATCCCTCCAGAAATGTTCTGTATAAAAATATGTATGTGCACTTTTCTAAAATTCCCTCTTATGATTGCTACTGCTAACGAGATGATTTTATGATTAAATGCTTATCTTTTTAAAAAGAAAAAGGTAAATATATTGGTGGCAGTGATGGGATCTGAAGCAAATTTCTGATAACATTTGGGACAAGGAGAAACAGGTGTGGTGCCCACAACTCCTTTGAGTTCACTGTCTTTCTTGCCATTCCTGAAGGTTGTTGGTAAGCTCCTCTTGGTTTGAGCTCCATTCTCTTTGCGTTTGTGCTCCCAATCTAACTGGCTTTCCTTTACAGGGCAGGTCAGTTTGGCTGGTAGAGGATTCTCCTTGAGGCCAAACCCCTAGCCTTTCAGATGGAAATTCCCAGGACACAGTAACATCTCTTGGTTATTGCCAGTATATTTTTGAGTGGTAAACCATAGCCCCTAATTTTGTTCCCTGGATTCCACACTGGGCACTGCTGACAGTGTAGTCTGCACTTGCCCATCTGTTTGGAATCAGCCCCCAGTTTCCATGCTTGGAGCTGTTGGTGGTGGCTATAGTTCTCCATTTTGTTTGGAATCAGTTTGCAGTCCCCCTTCCTTGGGATTTGCCGTTTGGATCTTTTTCCTCAGTCCAAGGATCCCTGGGAATCGGTGGTGGTGCATACCAGGCCTTCTTTTGTCCAGGACATAGTAACATCTCTTTGTTACTGCTGATATATTAAGGCGCAGGTTTTTTGTGTGTTCTTTTGGGTTGACAAAGGCTAGCTAAGGAAATGAGATCCTTTATCGCCAAAGAGTGGAGAATGCCAGCTTCTGGCACACCTGCTTATTTTATATTTAAGAACTATGGTCCTGGAGGTTGTAGATATTTAGAAAGATGGAAAAATTATACTAATATTGATCTAGAATTACAGTGGTCATTGTGGGGCATGTTCCAGTTAGACAAGATTGTACATTTAAGGAAAACACTAGAGAGCAAGGGTTCACAGATTGCACAGGGAGAATGAGATGCCTGCTTTACTTGGTATGTAAAAGTTTACAGAAGGTTTCAAGATTCCAAAATAGCTTCGTTGAGAGACTTAGAACAAAAAGCTAATGAAAAATTAAAGAGACAAAAGGTACCTGAAACAAAAGACCATAGGACGGATGTGACTGCAGATTTAACTCCTACTGTCCCCCCCTTTCCTTTTTCACCTGAGTACTCTTGTTTTACTCATTTTCTGTCTGAAATACTTTTCTATTCCAAAAAGAATATTTAACAATTGCCATTTAAAGTAAAACTACCTGAGGTTGCAGGTGAGCCCCCTCAGGTGTCCTTTACCCCTTGGTCAAAGGCTGAACTGAGAGCTGTAGTCAAAGAATTCTCTAAACCTTGGAGGAACCCCCAACATTTTTAAAATAATTTAGAGTCACTGTCAGGGCGTATGTCCCCAAACTGCTAGATCTTTATCCACTTGTACACATGTTGGTAGGACTGGGGGAAGCCCCAGAATGGATGTGGGAAGCAAAATGACATAATCCCTAGGATGATATTCAAGATCCTCAACCTAAAAAGCTTGCAGAATAACAACTAAGCTATTCCTAAAATCTTCCCTGCTCACACTTGGTCTATTATTAATTGGCCTAATAATGATTGATGTATTATTCACTTGTACAAACAAAAGAGGGGTGAATCTGTGGAAGACTTTAGAGCCAGTTTGGAAGCTCTCTTTTTACAGCAGTTGGTGTTCCAAGGAATAAAAAGGCCACTCAGCCTGCTTTAACTGCCCTCTTTGTAAGTGGATTATCTTCTGAGATTAGTGGATTGATAAAAGGGCAGAAAAGAGGGTGGGAGGCTATAGGCCTGACTATAGCTGAGCATTTTGAAAGGACCTTGGAGCAAGATCACAAACAGAAATCCACCAAGCTCATAGCCTTACACTTACAACAGCTCTAAGGCAAGGGACACAAAATGACACCTGGGCCTCCCCCATTACAACCTCCTAGGGGTCCATGATCAATTTGATGACCCAAAGTTGATGTTTCATTTGTAATCAGTGAGGACACTGGAAAAAGAGGTGTCCTCAAAAGTCCTATGCAAACTCTTCACAATTGCTCTCATATCTGTCTCAAAGGGAGGGCCCCCGTGACCCTCTCCCCTAGTTGGCAGAACTCCAGAGGTTCTCTGGTAAACTATTAGCAGCAATGACCTTAAACAGCCCAGAGGAAAATATAATGAAAAACGGCCAAATTTTAGTTGATACTGGAGCTATGCTTTCTACTTTAAACCCCACTCTCATATTTTACTTTGAAATCTACATTAAACTCTAACCCTAACTGTAAACATAATTACCTAACCCTTTAACACCCTACCCCTAGCCCTAACCAGAGCTGTGCTTTCTACTCTAAATCCCACCCTCAAAGAACAACAGGTCCCTCTGAGTAAAGAGGATGTTTCCATAGTGGGAGTACCTAATACAGTTCAGAGAGAATTTTTTATCTCAACCAAGATTCCTTTCTGCTATGCAGTATAGCCCCAGTTAATCTATTCAGTAGAGATCTCTTTTCTAACTTCAAAGGGCCAGTACATTTTGCCTCCAGTGGAGATCTCACCTTAAAATTTCCTGATCAATGTGAACCTGATCAGTTATGTTCCTTACAATCTGTCCTGGACCTAAAAGCGGAAGTTCAACAAAAGTTCCCTAATTGGATGGAGATGCCTGCAAATTTGGGGGCTACTTCTGACAGTGTTAACATGAGAAGAATAAAAAAATACAAACCTATAAAGATTCAGATAGATGTAGCTAAACCTCTCCCTAGGTTTCCTCAACAGCTATTAAAGCCTGCGGTCATACAAGGTCCCATAGCTATTGTAGAAGACCTAATTGCCCAGGAGGTAATCATTCCTGTACTCGTCCCTGCAGCATGCCAATCTTGCCTGGTTGGAAACCTGGCAGGATGGCGATTTGTCCAGGACTTGGGAGCTGTTAATAAAAATAGTTTTTCCCTGTTTTCCTGTTGTTCCAAACCTAGCCACCCTTGTGTCACAAGCTTGAACTGACTTGAAATGGTTTACAGTTGGAGACCTTTGTTCACCTTTCTTCAGCATCCCGGAGACCCAACAGCCAATATCTACATGGCTTTACTTGGAACAATCAACAATATACCTGCACTTTTATGCCTCAAGGGTTCACTGGGACTCCTTCTTTTTTCCTCCCAAGTACTTCACCAAGATTTAAGTACCCTCTAGTTCCCTGAGAAATCAGCCTTTTTACCATATGGAGATAACCTCCTGCTGTACTCAGCTACTGTAAAGGTTCCATAAGGCATTCATAAAAGATTCCATTTATTTGCCGCAACAGTTAGCTGAGAAAGAACACAAAGGAAAAATTACAATTATCCGTAGACGCTGTTCATTACTTAGGACGTAATCTAAGCACTGAAGGAACTCCGCTATCTCCAGAGAGAATTAGGCTGATACAGGAACTTCCTAGACTCACAACTAAGTGCTAGCATTGTGGATTTCTAGGTTTAGCTGGTTATTGCAAGCTCTAGGTTCCAAATTTTTCTGTTACCTCTTCCACTCTGTGAACTTGTTAAAGATTTAGTTCCTGAAGCCTTTGCTTGGGAAGATAAACACAAGCAGGTTTTTATAAGGCTAAAACAAGCAGTGCAGGAGCTGCCTGCCTCAGGGTTGCCCAAATGATCAGGTTCAGGTTGATCCGGAAACTTTTTTTTTTTTGCGGTACGCGGGCCTCTCACTGTTGTGGCCTCTCCCGTTGCGGAGCACAGGCTCCGGACACGCAGGCTCAGCGGCCATGGCTCACGGGCCCAGCCGCTCTGCGGCATGTGGGATCTTCCCGGACCGGGGCACGAACCCGTGTCCCCTGCATCGGCAGGTGAACTGTCAACCACTGCGCCACCTGGGAAGCCCGATCCGGATACTTTAATGTGAGATCTCCACTGGAGGCAAAGTATATTAGCCCTTTTAAGTTCGAAAAGAGATCTCTACTTAATAGATTAACCTTAGGTTATTCAAAACCTTTTACTTTATTTGTGCATGAAAGGCATAATCAGGCCGCGCAGAACTGTGTGAGCATGGTGGTAAACATAGGCCTATTGCCTGTTATAGCATACAACTTGATTCAGTTGCTTTTGCCCGTCTCAGGTGTCTTAAGGTTATAGCCGCAACTGCAAATTTAGTGGAAGCCTTGGCAGATTTGACTCTAGAAAATGAAGTTTATTTGCAAACTCCACACCTTGTCCACAGTCTTCTTAACGCTGAATTGACAACATTTCTCTGCAAGTATCACTAGATTAACTTCCTGTGAAATCCTGCTTTCACCACCTCATCTTTAAACGTCACAACGTTCTCAATCCTGCTACACTACTACCTCTGTCTCACAAAGGTGAGGGCCGTGACTGCCAGGTAACAGTGTCCCATGGGAATTCCCTGGTAGTCCATTGGTTAGGACTCCGAGCTTCCACTGCAGGGAGCGCGGGTTGGATCTCTGGTCGAGGAACTACGATCCCACGAGCCACATGGCACGGCCCAAAACAAAAACAAAACAAACAGAAAACAGTGTCCCACTTTGTGACACCGTGTCCTGAGTAAAG
The DNA here is from genome assembly GCF_964341445.2 of Mesoplodon mirus. Classification (NCBI taxonomy): domain Eukaryota; kingdom Metazoa; phylum Chordata; class Mammalia; order Artiodactyla; family Ziphiidae; genus Mesoplodon; species Mesoplodon mirus. The sequence continues at coordinate 74,904,899 of NC_138983.1, read as the reverse complement.
ATGTTACCAAGTCCAAGCTTGCTCTGCTTGCCGCACGACAGGCCATAAATCGGAGATGAGGTGTTGAGGCAAGGAATATGAGTTTATTCAGAAAGCAAGCAGACCGAGAAGATGGCAGAGTAAAGTCTCAAAATAACCATCTTATCGGGGTTTGGGTGCCAGTTTCTTTTATAATACAGAGATGGGGAGGAGATGCGGAGGTAAAGTAAGAAGGCCAGAAGTTTTGCGAATAGCCCCTGGAATGGCCAGCCTCGGGGATTAGATGTGTTAATTTCTTCTTAATTGTAGCCATCCACAGGTGGAAGGAGTCCATATGTTTCCCTGAACAAAGGCACTTTGGTTTAACATTCAGACAGAGGGACAGGGTTCCCCGAGGCAGGCCATTATGTACAGGTACAGACAGTATCCTTTTAGTGAACAAATGCAGCAGAAGGCAAAGGTTAAAGTAAAAGGAACAGATCCCATGTGTAGTCCGATTTGGCTCTTCCCTGTTACAATTCCCTACTGTCAATGTCCATTCCACAGTCTTGTGGATAAAAGGGGGTGACGGCCCTTCTAATTGCTTCATCAGATGGATCTTTCCGGGAGTGTCCACCATTGGTGCCAGTGTTCCAAACGTTGGGTTTTTGTTTTTTTTGTTCCTCTCTGGAAAGTGTGTCCTTTACACCTGTAGCCTTAAAAAAATATTCTCAGCCTAAAAGTTGAGAGTTACGATCTCTTTGATGGGAACTTTGAGGGCTTCAAGCCTGGGAGGCAGCATCTCAAGTTAAGGAATTCAGCACTTTTCTATGGACGGGAAGATGCAAGAGTCTGGGCTCACTGAACTCAGTCATTTGATATGTGCCTCAGCTATCCGGGGCCTGTATCCTATATTCTCATATCCTGAGTTTCGTCAGGGCTCACCGGCTCACATTGGGGGGCTGCAGTCGCTAATGACTGATGTGTCAGGAAATATTCCATTTCTCAGATCCTCTCCTCTTGGTCAGGATTTTGACCAATATTTGGGAGACGTTTCAGGATCAAATTTTGTCCCACAGCGCTGGGAGGCTCATCCCAGGTCAGGGGAGAATTCTTGATATGCCACTCCAGGTGCTAGTTTTTGGATTAGGCCCTATTGCTAATTAAAGATCTTCTGGATCCTCTATCTAATTATGATCCAGGAGACATTTTCCCTTGTTGCTTCCTCCTGTACCTAGAATCACACTATTACAATTATTTCATGTTATAAATGTGGTCTATTTCCTCAAGACGTTTAGCCATTGAAGTATTGTTGGAGGCCTGGTTCCATACTGGGTACTGTAAGAGACACCAATCTTATAAAGTAGACAGGATATAAGTAATGCAGCTAGTAACGTTAACAAAGACACAGTACAGCAGGGGGACACAAAGAGCAAACAATCTGGAAACAAAGAACAATGATCAGTATAACTACTTGTAATCCAATTGCAATAGCGAGCGACCAGAGGTACCCTAACTGATTTAGTGAGCCATCCGCTGTTTCAGTGTACCAGCGGTGCGGACTTAGACGTGCATGGCTTAATCTTTGAGACAAGCATATGCTACTGGCAGGATCACCCAGGTAGAGAGAAAAAGATAAATGTTTCAATTCTGCTTACAAGGGTATAATTTAACACATGACTGTAAATCATAATGAGTTTAAGGGGAGCGTTTTGCTTACACCTGGAAAACACAGATTGAAAACAGTCATTTTTCAGATAGAAACCATAAAAATTATAACCATAATTATAACCAAAATTATAACCAAAATTATAACCCTTTTACCCAGGCATGTGCAACTAATCGTTTTTGTTAACAGCTTTATGAAGCCATCAGGTTTCCCATTAGAATTCTTCAAGTTCTTACCCAGTTCACCTTTATGGTTTGAAAATCAGAAACTTGTATTTATCCAAAGGTCCTTTCTATAAATCTTCTTGAAGAGGAAGCATTTTTGCAAAGGCATCAGAGTGAAACCATGACTGTGTACAATGGTGAAAGACTTAAGAAGGCACGTTTCAATCTGATTACAGTGCAATTGAGAAAGTAACGTGGTTACTGCGGTGACATGCAACACTTTCAGCTAATAAAGAGAATTCTGACTGGTAACATTTTACCAGGACATACCAAATTTTAGGAACTCCATATAATCTGTAGAATACCTGTGTCATTTGGCATACAATAGAACCTAAGAAGATTTATTGCTTATTTGACAACACTTCCCGTGTCATTCAACCTAATTAGTTAGTATCTCTCTTGGGGTGTTTCAGGGGCCCTTTGAAGCACCCCAAAGTTAGCTAGAGGTCAAAGGAACTTCATTATAATTTGAGTTGGGAAGTTTTGTCAAAAAAATAAGAAAAGGGTTTAAAACAGATAGGATGCCATGTCACTGTGAAACAATAGTTATTCACTTAGCCAAAGTAACAATAAAAGATTTCAAAGGCAAGTACAGAACAGATCTCTTAAAAGGTAGAAAAACTTAAAATCTGGTATCAAAGGCAGTCCAAAATCTTAAGAAACCTTGTCTTCTTAACAGAGAGAAAAGCGAAATTCAAGTTGTGCACCAGCTTACTTTTAAAATGTATTTACCCAATTAAACTTATTTTAAACTTAGTCCTGACCACGTACAGAACTCTTTTTTTCAGGGTCCACTTTCCATAAACCTTCTGTCACTTACTTTAGCACAATTCTGACTTTCAAGTGGTCAAATATGTGGAGAGATTAATTTTAGATAGACCTTCCTAAAAGATAAGTATTTTAAAAAGTTCACCTAAAGCTCTTACCTCATTTGCATTTTCTTTCCTTAAAAGTTTCTTCACATCAAGTTATTTCCTTGCTGACAAATTTGCAACAGATATAACAAGATTTTATTTAGCTTATATTAAACCTAGGCACAATAAAAGTATTATACTTAATGTTGATGACTCTAACAGCATGTCTATATTAATTAGATCAACAAACGAACGTTAATACCAGGTCTTAATTAATACTGAATATTTCCCAGTTCACATGAACCTGAAGCTCATTTAGCTCAGTTTCTCTTGTATTTAGAATAGTTTGGTGTGTAAGTGCTTACTTTTCTTTAAGCCAATTAAATAGAGCTCATCCACAAATCAACCTCAGCAATGTTATCCAAAGACAAAGACACCTACAAGGACACAAACATACAGAGACGTCATGGTTGTCATTTCAGAATTTCAGCACTGAGTCAGGTACAGCCATGTGAAGCCCATCAGTTTACAAAAAGAGGTTGGATTCAAATTAGGTTTCTGGCAGATGGAACAAATCCAACTCACTTGTCTAGATGGCTGAATTTTTACAGAAAAGACACTTAGGTTTTTTATTTATCCTTGATAAGTCAGTTTCTAAATTACTTTACCCTCTTTCAAAAAGGTGCATTTTAGAAAGATGGCAGAGATGAGAGTTCCTGAGAAGACCAGAAAGGACATTTGCATCTCAAAGATACAGGCAAGTTTTTCCTAGGATGACTTTGTTTCCCCTTTGTTTAATATTTACAAGCCTCTTAAGATAAACAGGGAGGGTTTGGGGAGTGGTATCTATTGGAGAGTCAATCAACTCGTTCCCCACTGTCAAAGTTCCCCGGGGCTCCTATGGGGAAATTAGAATCGGACACCTCAAGGCCAAGGGAGTCCCCTGGCCTCTTATAGGATGTCCGCACAAGGGAACTTGCCCTGCTGTGGATGTGGCTCCCAGTCCAAATTGGGTGGCTTGTGGAGTCTTAGATGGTGATACTAAATCAGGCTCCTGTCCTCTGGGGGTTAACACAGAAACTTCTATTTGATCCCCGTGGGTAGGGGAAACAGGAGGTGGTGAATATGATGGCGGCATGGGGAGAGGGTGGGCAGGTGGAACAACTGTGGGTGCAGCTTGCTGTTTTGCAAAACACTTCTAACTGCGAGATCCTATAAAAATTGAGTGAGCCATTTAGGGGCTACCGCCCTTGTGATCCTATATTTTGGGTCCACACCCTATTACAATAGTATACATGTCTTTCTTAGTCATAGGCTCAGGGCTATGTTACACCCATTTATCTACTATAGGCCCCACCCAAAGGGCTCTCCTTCAGGGTTGATGGAGTATTTCCCATTTTGTACACCCAAACGCAAAAGACGCAAACAAATTCTGGCATCAGTGCACACAAAACCAAGACCAAAACCAAGGAACCAGTTCCCAAATCGGTTCTGAGGGGGTGTAGTGGTGTAGAGAGCAGCCGTCTGGTGCAGAAGCCCACAGGCAGCTAGGAGGAGCTGTGTTAGTCCAAAGGGTCCGGGACACATAGTCCATTCTCAGCCCAGAAGGAGCAGCCAGGGGGAACCAGTGGGAGGGCTTGACTAATTGAGCTTTGTGCCTGCTATAAAGCTTATTGTTTAGCTCTTGGCCAGTAAACTATGGAGGGTTTGTACGTGGCTGCATAAATGGGTCTAAGAATGATGGACAAGTGTGGTATTCGTTGCCTCCAAAGTGTGGAGAGACCTAAGTAAGATGTGTTGGGCTTGCTATAGTGTGTTGGGGGGCTGAATAGTTAACAGCTGAGGTTTAGCTGCAAAAGGAATTTCCTGGCTTTTAGAGGATCAGTTAATGCCCAGAAATTTAATAGTTGTGGACAGCCCTTGAATTTTATGTGGGGCAATAAATAGTCCACCTGTATGTTATAGATGGGTCACCAACCATGTTAGGGCCTTGTGCACCAGTCTCCTGAGGGGCTGTGGATTAGAACCTCAGTATAGTGCCAGACGGTGCAAGGGGACACCAGGTCTTGCCAGCAAAGACTGTGGGCAATAGCTGGGCTGTTAAGATAGCCAGTAGGCAGACAGGTTAAAACATACTGGGTGCTTTCTGAAGTAAAAGTAGACTGCAGCTGGGACTCCTTAATAACTGGTACTGAATAGAACATAATAGCTAGATTGTCACAGCAAAGTAATTCCCTGGAGCCCTTTGGATATCCTTATCCTTAATGAACTGGACAGTGTCGGAAATGGGAGCCTTAATAGTGGGGATCAGCACTTATATTTCAGTAGTTGATTATAAGTCACCACTCATTAATAGCAGGCTTTAATAGCAGCCAAATGGGGAAATTGAAAAGGAGAAATGGTGTGTTTAATGACTTCTTCTTTTCATAAAATCTGAATTATGGGCTGCAATCCCACAGCCCCCTGTCATACATGTTATTGGGGGATATTTACTGTCTTAGGTGGCAGTCTTATGGGCTCCCAGTTTCAGCTTCCACCAGGAAGGCCAGGAATTTGGGTTTGTTCCAAATGGCGTTGCAGTACATCAAGGCATCCATAGCTGTAACGGGAAAGGGTAGGGCCAAAGGGGCTACCACCACTAAAAGATTTTTAATAAAGATTGTTTCAATAGTGACATTCAATGGAAGTTGAATGCTTTCTACTCCCCTGACTACTAGGCCTTGTAATCTAAAGTGTGGCCCTTGCTTATAATTGGAGGGGTTCCCAGGAGGCACTGTAATTTGAGCTCCCGTGGTCAATGAGAGCCATAAGAAAATTTGTTTATGTGTGTCCCAAGGAAAATTAGAGAAGTATATGGGCAAGTGTCCCAGAGGAGGGCCACGCTCCAGGGATCTGCCAGGTCCCTAAGGCAGAGGCCTTGGCAGAGGTCAGGGTAGAGGATTCGGAGAGGTGACAGCTACCCATCACTCCAGTCTCCTGAAGAGTCTGCAGCGCCTGAGCAAAAATTTCTAACTTGTGCTTGGGCGGTCTCAAGTTGACATCATTAGGGACCCCTGATCTCCAGAGCTGCCAATACAGGGAGGTCTGTTAGTCATCTCATGAAGGATGGAGCTGTGTGATGGCACCACCCCTTGGTGGAGATCAGTAAGGGTCCCAGAAGTCCCTATATCCCTTAAGGGTCCTCTGCTGGGTTCCTGGCCAGTGGGGCAGCGGGGCCCATGTGCCTTTACTGGCAAGCGAGATTTGGGGCTTCCGAAAACTTATCTTTTTCGTATCCAGCTACAACATGGATGCAGCCCCACGCCTGTTGGACTGTATCTGCCGTTTCTTTGAATCGTAACCGCGTGGCTTTAGAATTAGGGGGAGCACCCTTCTCCCCCTTCCCTTGGACAAATGTTTTCTAGAAAAATTTGCCTTTCAACCATGGTATAGTTACATGTCTCTGTTTCTTGTTCATGCTGGTCATCTGATGTTTTGGTGCAATGGATGGTGACAGGGAGCACCTGGAATGGAGTTTCCTCTTCCTGACTCCTATGCTGCCACTTCCTGTTTAGGGTGTCCCAGTCAGCCTGGGTGGGGTCAAGGGATGATTTGCAACAGCAGCAAGAAATGCAGCAACGTAGGAGGCACTTACCTCAGCGGCATTTGCCCGTTCAGGGTACCGTGATGCCCCAGTACAGCTGCCTCTATCATCGGTTAGGGCTGTGTGGGGAACTCTTGGATGTATGTTTCGGGCATAGGATGGTTTGGGGTAATAGTAAAGCTGTGTAGAGACTGTGTATGCGTGATCTGGGGAGAGATGAGGGGCGTGAGTGCCTTTGTGAGTGTACGGTTGGTGTAGCATGGTGTGGCTGGGTGGGGGGCTGCTTCTGGGTGTTTTGAGGCTACGTGTGCAGGCATTTGAGAAGAGGTAGGGGTGTGCATTTTAATGCTTTGTGTGTTGGATCTGTGTGTATGCAGAGTGCAGGGGTTATACACATGCTCATCCTGTAGGGTAAGAGTCCAGGGAGTGTATTTTTGATGTGGAGGAATTTGCAGAGATTGGGGTTGTCAGTGTAAATTGGGGCTGCCAGCTGTGTGTGTATAATCAGGGGATGTGACAGAGGCTGTTTATAGTATCTCAAGAGGGAGATGGGTGTATGTTTGTATCGGGGGTGTGAGGTCATGATGTGTTCTGGGGGGAGTATATAGGAGAAGGTTGGAAACATTGTGTCTCTCTGATGGTATTTTGTGTTTGTCTCAGCTTCTGAGGCATTGTACATACGTGGATGTTGACAGCTGTGTGCAGACTGTATGTGTTCTATTTGGATTTGGGGGGTTGTGTCTTATATTAAGAAGTATGTGAGTTTGGTTTGAATATATCTGGCTATTGTTGAAGGGTTTGTGTGTTTGCATTGAGGGGTTATATGGGGTTGGGTGGATTTTTGTGGGGTATGAGGATTTAGGTGTTTGATTATCAGGGGCCGTTGGGGGTGTGATTTTGTATTCAAGACTGTGGCTGTGATTTTATTGGGGTTTGTAGTGCATGTATATTGGAGCAGGAGGGTTCTGGGCACACAGTCAGGCATTTGCTTATAAGTAGGGAGTTTGTGTGTTTGAGGATGTTTGGAGCTCTGTGGGGCTCTGTGATGGTGGCACAGGTGACTGTGGGCAGGTGGAGTGTGTGTTGGGCTGGAAGGGAAACTCGAGGGCCTGTTGGGGACTGTGAGGCACCCATGTGAACTCCCACGTGGACTGACCTTTGTTCCTTCTGATCTTCTGTGGCTTGTCCGCATCTTGATCTTCTGTGGCATCTACTCCCCTGGAATGGTCAGCGATACTCTGCTCATTCTTAGCCAGATGAGTCAGGAAATGTCACTTCCTCTGGCAGCTGGATGTGCCTCTTGCAAGTGAGTGGTCCTGGAGTCCAGGGTGCAGGACTGGTGGACAGATGCAGAGTGAAGCTGATTCCCCCATGAGCCCTCTCCTCAGTGAGGTGGCCAGGAGGTCAGGGCTGTATCTCCAGAAGGTCAGACCTGGCCAGTCCTCTCTAGAATGTGCTGGAGAGGCCAACTCGTTGAACGCACCCTGCCAGGAGATAAACAGACCCTGAGGACAATTCCTAAGGGAGAAGTCTATACCTACCCATCTTCCACTTTCTCCTTTGGATGACTTCTACCACAAGGTAAAAGCTAAGCCCCCTCACACGGCCTTTCTTGACCTGGTCTTACTGAGCGGCCAGTCTCTCCCCACATCCTGGCTCACTATGGGCCCTCTGGTGATACCAGCAAGAGGGCTCCCTGCATGTCAGTTCTCACCTCCTTCCCTTGGCCCATGCTGCCCTTGCTGTTTGTCCTGCTCTTACTCTCCCAAGGCTGTTAAGTCACCCTGTCCAGGTGGGAAGGATCCACTGAAAATGCACATTTGAGTAATTACTGCATCACCTGAGTCTCTAGCATGTCCCAGGCACTATGACGCTTGCCAAATCCCTAAAAACCCCACAAAGCGGATATGCTATTAGTTGCACTTTGCAGGTGATGAAGCTGAGGTTCAGAGGTGAGCAACCATGACCAAGTACCCTGTATGTACCAGAATATCAATCAGACTGGTCAACGTATCCAATAAAGCCAAACATTAGTCTGATCAGTACGCCTAGATGCAAGGCTGTAAAGGCGCAAACTATGTCCCAGCACGAGAAAGAGCAGTGCCAAGTACCCCAGCAAAGAAGCAGTGTTCATATCTTGCCTTCTTAATCGAAATAACTGCACATCAACCCACAATTTCCTACTCTGTTAATAGGAGAAAAATACCAATGTGCGTTGTCCTGTAAAACTACCTTAAAAGAATATGTATGATCCCGAGTGCTTTAGTAATGACCCCAAATCACCATCATTAAGTTGGGATACTTCTTAAAACACTGCAGGTCTTACACACTGGCATATAGAATCTGTAAAGTCAGTTCTTTGGGTAATGATGGTAGATAGAAGTGGCCCAGAAGGACAGAAGACAGAAAATAGAGCAGAAACTATTTGTCCAGAGGTGACAATGGGTCATAGCCAAGGTTCAAGCATTACGAGGGAGGTGGTGAAAATAGTAATGGGCATAGAGTGTAATAAGTCAAGGATATCTAATGTAGTTGTGGCTCGCAGGCTCAAGAACGCAGGCTCAGTAGTTGTGGGGCACGGGTTTAGTTGCTCCACGGCATGTGGGATCTTCCTGGACCAGGGCTCGAGCCCGTGTCCCCTGCATTGGCAGGCGGATTCTTAACCACTGCTCCACCAGGGAAGCCCCTCATTTACTCTTAATGCTTCCCCCTGTTGAGGACAAACAGGAGGAAAAAAGAAAGGGCAGGGCTTCCTTGGTGGCGCAGTGGTTGAGAGTCTGCCTGCCAGTGCAGGGGACACGGGTTCGTGCTCCGGTCCGGGAGGATCCCACATGCCACCGAGCGGCTGGGCCCGTGAGCCATGGCTGCTGAGCCTGTGCGTCCAGAGCCTGTGCTCCACAGCGGTAGAGGCCGCAACAGTGAGAGACCCATGTACCGAAAAGAAAAGAAAAAAAAAAAGGGCAATAGCAAGGTTCCAAATGAGCTGAGAATTGACCTTCTAAAAGGGCTCTCAATCTGGCCTCTGGTAGATGTCTGTCGGGGTTTCTGCCCAGCCTAGACCTTCCTCAGGAGAGAAGACGTTTAGGGCTTACAGTGGGCTGACTGGTGGCCCCAAAGATCTCAGGCTCTAATCCCTGGGACCTGAGAATGTTACCTTACAAGGTAAAGTTTTGCAGATATAAGGATTTTGAGTTGAGACTATCCTCGCCCTAAGTGCCATCTGTAAGTGTACTTATAAGTGAGAGACAGGAGGAGATTATATACAAAGAAGAGGCGGAGGCAGTGACCACAGAGGCAGGACTAGAGTGCTGCACCTACAAGTCAAGGGATGCCAGCAGCTTCTGTGGTTAGAGTCTTTTGAACTCCTTGGCTTTTCAGCTCCTAGGCTGTTAGATTTGAATCTGCAAATGCCCCAAGGAGAAAAGCTGCACCAAATGTCAAGCTTGCGTCTGTGTTTCCCTTCTCTCCAGAACTTGGCCCACATGTCTTGGTGTCTCTCTAACATTCAGATGCCAGCAAACAGATGTTTTCTTACTTTATCCAGGTTTTCTAAAATTTCTTTAGACTTCACCTGATCTTATGTTATTATTGAACTACCATCTCAATTACCCCTAGGAAGAAAATTTACAATTTTTAGAGAAAATGGAACCCTGGTACAGTGTTGGTAGGAATGTAAACTGGCACAGCCACTGTGGAAAACAGTATGGAGGGTTCTCAGAAAACTAAAAATAGAACTACCATATGACCTCGAAACTCAACTCCTGGGTATAAATCCGAAAAAAACAAAAACACGTGTTTTCAAAAACATGTATTTGAAAAGATACATGCACCCCAATGTTCAGAGCATCATTATTTACAATTACCAAGATATGGAAGCAACCTAAGTGTCATCAAGAGATGAATGGATAGGGGCTTCCCTGGTGGTGCAGTGGTTGACAGTCCGCCTGCCGATGCAGGGGACACGGGTTTGTGCCCCGGTCCGGGAAGATCCCACATGCCGTGGTGAGGCTGGGCCCGTGAGCCATGGCCGTTGAGCCTGTGCATCTGGAGCCTGTGCTCTGCAACGGGGGAGGCCACAACAGTGAGAGGCCTGCGTACCGCAAAAAAAAAAAAAAAAAATTTAAAAGAGATGAATGGATCAAGAAGATGTGGTACATATAACCAATGGAATACTACTCAGCCTTAAAAAAGAACGAAATTTTGCCATTTGCAGCAACATGGGTGGACTTGGAGGGCATTGTGGTAAGTGAAATAAGTCAAACAAAAACAAATACTGTAGGATATCACCTATATATGGATGTAAAAATACAACAAACTACCGAATATACCAAAAAAGAAGGAGAGTCACAGATACAGAGAACAAACTAATGGTTGCCAGCGCGGAGGGGGAGGAGGGTACAATACAGGGTGGGGAGGTGAGAGATGTAAACTTCTGGGTGTACGATAGGCTCAAGGATGTATTGTACAACACAGGGAATATAGCCAATATTTTGTAATAACTGTAAATGTAAAGTAACCTTGAAAAAGTATATAAAAAATTTTTTAAAAGAAATCATATTGAAAATTGGAAACAATTTAAATGTCCATCAACAGGAAAATGCACATATAAATTATTGTATTTCCCTAGATGGGAATCCTACATAGCAAGAAAAAAAAGAAAAAGAAAAAAGGGATGCCAGCAGCCACCAGAGCTGGAAGAGGCAAGGGATGGACTCCTCCCTAGAACATCCAAGGGAGTTTGGTCCTTCTGAAAAACCTTGATTGCAGCCCAGCTGATGCTGATTTGGGTCTTCCAGCCCCCAGACCCATGAGAGAATACGTTTGTTGTTTTAGGCCACTAAGCTTGTGGGAATTCATCACTGTGTTTAGCAAACCAACACAGGGCTCAATCTTCAACTCATTAGAGACCAGCCCCCCACTTTGATCTGAACACTTCTGGACTCTTCCTATACGGCAGGAGTGCTGTGGGAATTGCACAGAGGACCTTAGTTGTTTTGTATGTGTGGAAATAATCAAGTAGAAAATTATTCACGTTGTTCAGAGAATAGCTCATGGATGTTTAGTACGTAAAATATGGAGCATGGATGCACCTCCGTCTAAAAGGAAGGCAGGGAGAATGTTAGCTGGGAATGGTAGCAATAGGCTGGAGCCCTGAATAGTGCCTAGGAAGACAAGGAAGTTATCTGCAAGAGTAAATTAAAACCAAAGCAGGAGGTCACTTTCACCTCAAAATTCCCGAAGGCACACTCGTCCTGCTTGTTCACTGGTTCAGACTTCTCAGAGCTCTCTATCTTTTCACTACAGAAAAAGCTAAAAAGGTAAAAACCAGAAGACCCTGGCCCTTCCTTTCCTCTCCGCCGTGTTTTTGTTCTTAGACTAAATATAAGAAAGGCAGAGACGGGAGAAAAATCAAAAGCCACCCACCTCACCTGTTCTTGGGCCCTAACTGGCCCCAGGGCTATGAAAGAGCAAAGAAAATTCCCCCCAGCACTCCCACCCCACCCAAAAGGAGGAATCTCAGCAGCCATATTGGTGCCATGTGACCTCCACCCTCTCAAGTCACAGCTGATAGGTATGTGTTCACCTGACCCAGGAGAACCAATCAGAAGCTGGGCTGGGCTAGGCTCATCTCTCCCAGGTCCTGGGTTGGGCAATGTGGTATCAGGGATTAAGGGGCCACAGGTGAGTGAAGCAGGGGATGTACCTCAGCACAGAGAGAAGCTGATTGCTGAAAGAGGCCGACATGAGGATGAGACCTCAGACATAGCTGTGTCCTGATGACTTTCTGGTCTTTGGTCCTGATGCCTTGGAAAGCCCAGCTGTACTTCTGCCCCTGGGTTCCACAAGAAATGCTGTGTCCTCCCAATAAATTCCCCTTTTAAGGTCGGATCCTAAATGTAGTCCATGTCCTTGAAGGCGGGCCCTGCCTTTGCATCATATCAGGCAGTGCTGGGCCCACAGTGGATACTCCACCTGGTCTCGATTTTGATTTTCACTTTTCTCAGACCAGTTACAGTTCTGAAAGGGGAGCCACAAGCAGATGATTGAGATCAAGATCGTGTTGGAGCACAACTGTGACTGCAGTGCAGAGCGCTGCCTGGTGTGTGTGTGCAGCTAAGTCAGCTGCTTCCACCCACAGATAAGTATGGAGCTCCACAGATATGTGCCAGGGTACTGTTCTGGGCTCTGGGGACAAAGCATGAAGCCCCGCTCTGCATGGGAAGGGTCCTTGCTTGAACAGTGTTTCCCAAAGTGGGTCCCGTGGCCTTGGGTGACCATGACCATGGTCATTGTGGACTGGCTACTTGCACTGGATCTAATCAACTTGAAAGCCACCAGGGAGCCACGTGCACAGAGAAAGCTGCTCTGCAAGAGGAGACTCATGAAGCAGAGGTTCACGGAGAAAACAGTCCTTCAGAGAAAGAGACAGTTCTGGGCTCTCCTTAGCCTGGCCTCACTCACTGTCCTATAGGATGCCCCAGGCTACTTTCAATAAAGTCCTATCTTATGCTTAAACGAGTTGCAGTGGGTTTCTGTTGCTTGATGCCCAATGTTCTGAGACGCCTTGGCTCTGGATGAACACGTGTGAGATGGGAAATCTAAACTAAACCCACAACTGTGGAGCAAAACTGAAAATGGGACACAGCTTTATCCCTGGAAATGGATGGATCAATCAAACCACAGGCCATAAATGGGCAGTACACGAAGAGCCCTTCTGAGGATTACTGGTCTCATTTGTTGCCTTAAGGGCCCTGGCCAGGCCCATTTAGCTCCTAGGACAAATTGTGCTGAGTATTTAAGTGTGGAGGTACAAAAGGACAGCCCCTGTTCTGTATGCAAGCGCAGAGGTCGAGATATGGGCTTTCAACTGGGGAGGACTTTGTTTTAATCCAAGCACTGCTGCTTCCTAGAAGGATGATCGTGAGCAAATAATTGGATCCCTCTGAGCCTTCCTCTCTACACCAGCAAAATGGAGTTTCCTAATTGTTTTTTTTTTTTTTTTTTTTTTGTGGTACGGGCCTCTCACTGTTGTGGTCTCTCCCGTTGTGGAGCACAGGCTCCAGATGCGCAGCTCCAGCAGCCATGGCTCATGGGCCCCGCTGCTCCGTGGCATGTGGGATCCTCCCGGACCGGGGCACCAACCCGTGTCCCCTGCATCCGCAGGCGGACTCCCAACCACTGCGCCACCTGGGAAGCCCTGGAGTTTCCTAATTTTGAGCCCCTGAGGAAACCACAGGCAATGTGCCAAAGCTACACCTGACACAGAGTGGAGGCGGGGGTGTGGGGGGGAGTTGCCACGTGGTGGCTGTGACTAGACCACAGTCTCCTGATGGAGAACTTGAAGATTCAAGCACTTCCCCAAGTGTGAGCCTCACACTCATTTCTGAAACCGTGTTTTGGGAAAATTCACCAGGCGCCACCAATAGTTTGCAAGGGATCTTCATATAAAGCCATCTCAGGAGAACGGCAGCAGGGCCACGTAGGTAAGACCAGTTGAGGCAGCCCTGGGGTCAGCCTTGCACAAGGCTTGGTTCCTCAAGGCACGTGATGGCAACTCTCATGACGTCCGTTTTGTTTGTTTTCAGTCTAACGCCGAGTTGTCTGTGTACTCAGAACTAAGTGGCTGGTACTAGGAACCACGGCCATCAGGAGTTTAGCCACCCTCTTCCTGGTGAGTCCCCAAGCACATTTCCCAGGGTTTTAATGGGAAAACGTCCCTGATGAGCTCCATTTGGGAATCTCCAAGTTAAACAGTCTATTCATTCAACACATTTTTATTGAGCACCTACTATGGGTCACATGCTAGGGATAATCTGCAAACAAATGGATCAAGTCCCTGCTGACACAGAGGGCACATCTTGGGTGGAGGGGGGACATAAAATAAACCAATAAATAAAAATATGATGCAATGTCAGAAAATGAGAAGTGCTGTGAAGACAAATGAGGCAGGGTAAAGGACAGATGAGAAGGGATCACAGATCTGGGTGATCAGGAAAAGTCTCGAGGGAAATCACATTGCAGAAAAGTGACGAGTGAGCCACATGGACACCTGGGTGCAGAGAATTCCGGAAAATCTCTCAAATGTTTGTGCACATTATGAATCTCCAAACAGATGCTGTATGACGTCACATTTCCCAAACCCATTTGGCCACAAAACTCTTTTTCCCCACAGAGCATCCTCCAGGGTCAGCTTTCACAGAACACCCTGCAGGGAATGGTGATGGAGCCACATGTGATATTCTGCAGGGGGAGAAACGGGCCCAGAGCAGACAAGGGTTGCCCATAGTCCTACAGCTCATTGATGAAGTCGTCCATCAGCTTTCTCGCTAGGTGGCATTCAGATCGCAGATCACCAGTAAGGGCAAGCCACTAAGATGGCCCAGCAGTGCCTGGCAGTGGTGGCGGTGGGCAGCGGGGTAGAACCAAGTTCATGGGTGCAGGATGAGCCAGGCACAGGCGCCTGGAACCTCCAGCTCAGACCCCCCTGTGTCCACTCCCCGACAGGGAAGCGTGTGCCTCTGATGGGAAGCCTGCACCCCCTCATGACAGCCTCATGGCAGAGGGGTGGATGCTTTCCAAAGTTCTTGCCACCTGTGTGGGTGGTGGTTCGCAAGGCACCGTCAGACCATTCAGAAGCACCTTTCATGCTGAGCCGACAGGAGAAAGCCATTCCCCGGTTTCTTTGTAGCAATGCAGCTGGCCTAGGAAGCGATGTCCCAGAGTGCCTGAAGATGGGATGGTACGTGACAGCGAGCCACAGCACATCAGGCTCAGATCCTCCAATAACTGAAGGAGAGTAATGGTCAGGAAACCTGCTCTCCTTGGACATTGCGAAGCAAGCTGACCCAGAGAGGGAGGGAAAGATAGGGAAATACGAGCACACAATACACAGATGCAAATTTCTCCAGAAAAGCCACTAGAGAGAACATGTATACACGTGCACCAGACACCTTTAAAACGTAGCCCTGGCAACAGGAGTTTCCTTGGGACCAACCCGCCTGACTGCCATGTGTCTCATCAGACCCCTGGAACTCTGCACTTTCCAGGAAGGCAGTTAGGTGGATGACATGCTGATACAAGCCGACCAGCTCCCAGATGCAACATGTGACAAAACGTTCTCAGCTTGCAGTGACACTGTTAAGGATTCAAGCCAACGCCAGAACTGAATGTTCTCACCTCAGATCAGTGGTTCTCAACCAGGATTGGGTTTGCCCCCCAGTGGACATTTGGCAAAGTCACAGTGGCCGGAGGGGGAGCTGCTGCTGGCATCTAGGAGAGCAGGGATTCTGCTAAACACCCACCAATGCATAGGACAGTCCCCACAACAAAGAACTGTTCTACCCCACAGTCAATGGGGCCGAGTTTGAAAAACGCTGCCCTGAACAAAGGAAAATCCATTCTCTTGGGCAGTGAGGATTCCCAGCAGAGAGCCTGGCCACCCGGTGTCAGTTCCATAAGAAAGAAGCAGGAAACAATCATCCTTGGAGACCAGTCTGAGTGTGGTACTTAGCATTTTCCTTTAAAGAAATAGTCTTTTACAAAGACTGTTTTCCTATCCCTCCCCAGTCCAGAACTATAAATCAAATTCTCCATGGCATGATATAAACAGACTTCTCTTCCCTTTCTCCTTTTCTCTATCTCCAGTCCCAACTCTGTGCATTAAAACCTGGAGTTTAATTGTAATATAAAAACTGTGGGAAAGAAAAGAGTCAGTAGTAGTTAGAAACTCAAATTGATTGGGAGAAATTTTAGATTATTTAAAAGCATACTTGGAACTAATGGAGGGTGAATAACCACAACAAAACCAACTAGAATACAATTTGGGAAGCAAAAGTTATGGCAAAAAGCCTTCTGGGCTATAGGTCTTCCTTATCAGAAAAAAGAACCAATGTCAAACAATACAGCATGCATCTCAGAGATCACCTAGGCTCAATACTGTATAAAATTGGAGAGGTGCATGGGAACTTTAAATGCAAGAAAATGTCCTTAGTGTTTATCATCAAGATGACTTATTTCAGAAAGCATCCTTGATGATATGTCCAGTCAAGAAAAATCATCAGCATCTACTTTAACAAAACACAAAAGAGAGAAAAATCATATAATAATGGGATAGCAAGCTTTTTCCTTCACTTTTTGGGTAAAACTTGACAAGCTGTGAATATATGTGTTGGAAAGAGAAATAGTGTGAATACTTGATATAAACAAGTGAATAAATGTACCTGCCTGGGCTTCCCTGGTGGCACAGTGGTTAAGAATCCGCCTGCCAATGCAGGGGGCATGGGTTCGAGCCCTGGTCTGGGAAGATCTCACATGCCGCGGAGCAACTAAGCCCATGTGCGACAACTACCGAGCCTGTGCTCTAGAGTCCGTGAGCCACAACTACTGAGCCCGCGTGCCACAACTACTGAAGCCCATGTGCCTAGAGCCCGTGCTTCACAACAAGAGAAGCCACTGCAATGAGAAGCCCGCATAGTAGCCCCCGCTCGCCGCAACTAGAGAAAGCCAGTGCACAGCAAAAAAGACCCAACGCAGCCAAAAATGAAAATAAATGTACCTGCCTTATCTAAATGCTGCCTCTTTCAAAGCTGAACAACAACCACAAAAAAAGATAAAAGCTGCATTTTTTTTTGTTTCTGACAAATTAGTTGTCTGTTTTGAAAATCAGAGTCAAAGTATGAGCCCACGAATTGACTTTTTGATTAGGAAAGGAAACACCATTCTAGCAGTTGCCGATGATAAATTCATTTTAGCACCAAGTGGGTTCTTTCAAATCAGCACAAAAGCATGAGAGAGAAAGATTCAGGAATACACATCTCACAGGAGATGCTGTGAGCAGAAGAGAGCAATAATTTGAAAGGTAATGCTAAGTTTATTGAAAATATCCACTCAATCAATTAAAATGGCAAAGAGGAATTGGGACCAAAAATATCTAACTGCTATTTACGATAAAAGTTGATTTTGATGTTTATTTCCCGAGTCTAAAAAAAAAAAATTTAAGACCTAAGATTTTTCCATTGACCTGAAAGCAGTAAAAATTGTCCATTAACCTTCCCTCAGGCCAATAATAGAAAGGTCTCAAGGGGTAGAATAGGAGCCAGAAATAAGATTGAATGGGAAACAGTAAGGAGATGCACATCAAATGACTAAATTCTATGGGTAGGTTAAAAAAAGACGATCTCATTGTCCTACGTCATGTATAGCCGAATTCTCAGATGTGTACGTTTTTATATGTACTTCCTTTCACTGAAACATATAAGTAAGAGGAATATGATTTTATCTCTATGGATTTCTTCGAGTCAGGGTTTCTCAGCTTTGGCACTAATGATATTTGGTGCCGGAGAGCATTTATGTGAGGGGGGCCGTCCTGTGCACTGTAGGATGTTTAGCAGCATCCCTGGCCTCTACCTACTGGATACCAGTAGCTCCTCCCTGGTGTGACAATCAAGCATGTCTCTAGACATTGTCAAAAGTCCCCTGGGAGGCAAAATATCCCTAACTGAGAGGTACAGCTTTAAGTCTACTGGGGGAAAATGCAGGTTGGAGAAGTAGACTAAAAACAATATCAGCAGGGTGGCAATTTTCATGTTTCTGAAAGGAAGGTGTTGGTAACTGCATTCAGTCACAGGACTGGAAGAATCCAATGACTAAACCATACTGTTCTCTGTAATGAAAATGCTACAAAAGGGAGAGTTTTGAACAGGAATGGTGCTCGAGCTCATTTTGTCCAACTTCCTTGTACAGCGAAGGAAAACTGAGAGGCAGAGTTGTCTGTCTAAAGACCACACCAATGCAATACAAACATAGGTGGTTACCAGTAAATACTGCGTAGTTTCCACCTGGAAAAACAAAAACACGGGAGCCAACCTGCATGAACCCCTGAGGTGGCATAGTACGAGCCTCAAACCACATAATGAGTTCAGTGGATTAAAACACATCTACACTGTTTAAATCAAAGACTCCTAATGATATTTTTTAAAACTCACTGGTCACTTTGGCAGTTGCTTCTTTGAATAATGACACATAGGAGGAAAGAACCAATCTCTTATTCTGCCTTCCCTGAACCAACTGTATTTTATGATAAACAAATAAATGGTTGATGAAGGATTCTAGCTAATAATTACCAAAGGAATAACAATCAGAAAAAAATCACAACTCTGTGACCCCACAAGAAATACGGATCCAGGGAATGATCCTCAAAGGATGCTAAACCTATTAGGTAAAAAGTTGCTGGATGAGCTCCAGTGCCCATTTACAAATGAATGGATAAAACAAGGTATATACACACAAGGAAATATTATTCAGCCTTAAAAAGGAAGGAAATTCTGACACATGCTACAACATGAATGAACCTTGAGGATATTATGCTAAGTGAAAGAAGCTGGTCACTAAAAAGACAAATACCATATGATTCCACTTATATGAGGTCCCTAGCGTAGCCAGATTCATAGAAGTAGAAAATAGATGGGTGGTTGCCAGGGGCTGCAGTAAGGGGAAAATGGAGAGTAGTTGTTTAAGGGGTACACAGTTTCGGTTTTACATGATGAAAAGTTTTTGGAGGTTGGTTAAGCAACAATGTGAATATCCTTAACATTAGTGAACTGTATATTTTTAAATGGTTAAGATGGTAAATGTTATGTATATTTTACCATAATGAAAAATTAAAAATGTTAATTATTGGGGGAAAAAAAGCCCTTGGAGACGTTGTAATGGATGGCTCAGTCTGTTAGCATTGGACCTACCATTCAATCTCAATATCGTTAAAAACAGGATGACCAGACATTATGTGCTCACTGTGTGATGCAGGATGGATCACACAGTACCACCTATGAAGGCGTCTGGACAACAAAAAGACTTTGATCTCCTCAGTCCTCTAGATCTAACTATTAGTTTACAGGAAACATGGGGAAAAGAAGAACAAGTTAACTGAAACCAAGAAGAAGTGATCAGCCAAATCCAGGATGTGAATATTCTACAGGACACAAGACCCAGTTTCTCCAACAAATCAGTGGCTGGGGGATAAAAAAGGTCAGGGGCGGGGAGTTGCTGTTACAGAATTAAAGACATGGCAGAGACATAACAACCAAGTGTAATGTGTGGACATTGTCTGGATCCTGATTCTAACAAACCAACAGTAAAAAAGATATTTCTGAGAGAATCAAGGAAATGTGAGCATGGACTGAATATTAGATGATATTCAGGAATGATTATAAGTATTTTTAGCTGTGATAATGTCCAGGCGGGGATAATGTAAAGGAACAAAAAGTCCTTTCAGTTAGGATGTCTTTATGGGTGAAATGACACAACTTGCTTTAAATTAACCTAGAAAAAAACTCAAAAAGGAAGAAAAAAGAATGAAAGAACACTGGGAAAATGTTGAAGCTGGATGATGAATACATGGAGTTAATCGCAGGCTTCTCTAGTTTTGTGTGTGTTTCCAAAATCCCATAATAAAAAACAATTTTTATGTAGGCAATCTCAAAGGAACATACAGACACACAACACAAACAGAGTGAGCTACAATCAAAGCGTAAGCAAATGAGGAAGCCATTTGCGTTTAATAAGTGCAGGAAACGGGAGATTAAGCCTTGGGCCTTGCAAAGTGAGCTAACCAAGTCTAAGATGCCTGTATTAAGGCACCCTCAAAGATGCTCCACACCCTGGCAAGAGGAGGACTTAAAAATTTTTTTTTCTGGTCTTTCAGAAAGTGGAGCCTATGAAAACCTGTAGTTTTCAATGTGGCTCTGGAGGGGAAAACTAATAATGGCCACAATACTGATGATGATGATCACCCTGAAGGTTTGTAACCACGTGGGTCTGGGGCTCAAGTTTACACTCCATGTATTCAGTGGGAAAACTCCAAGTTGAGGAAATAAATGTCAGTGTTCAGAGGTTATTAGCATCCCTGGCATCCAGGTGAAACAAACAAGAAAGACTTCCGAGAGAAAAGCAGCCAGGAATCAGACCCCTCAGGATTCCCACAGATTAAGTTCAATCAAGAATGAGATCACAGTCAAATTACTAAACATCCAAGCAATAAGTCAGTATGAGCCAGAGTAAGCAGACACAACAAACAAGACATTGAGACCCCCCCCCGCCACTCCCACCCAAAGACTTCAGATGTTGGAATTATCAGATAACAGATTCTAAAATCACTATGTATTCAATATTTTTTTTTAAAGAAGGCTTTTAAAATGAGCAAGGAGTGAGACTATCAAAATGGCCAGGCATTTGTCCTCAGGAGTTTGTGGGAGCACAGGAGAGCTATTTGACCCCTGTACATTTGCCTCTTCCATTCTGGTGGGGAAAACAGATTTCTTTACAGAATCAAATTATGCTGGCAATAAATATTCAAGTGCTTCCAGGAGCCAGAGAGGAAATATGAGCAGTGCATTGGGCAGGCAGAACATAGGCTGTATCTAAAGAGGGAGCCTCTTCTCAACCCCAGCAGATTGTTGATCTATATACAAGAAGAGTGTCCAGGTATTGCCAGATATTCCCATTTTCCCAAAAAAAGGCATAAATCCAGATGTCAATGATCTGTACATGTTGGCTACTGTGGTAGACATCTGGTTTTTGTCACCTAATAACAATTCACCTCTCTTCTAAAATATTATGGTGTTATGATCCCCCTTTGGGGACAACACCTTTCTCCTAGTCTCAGTCCAGTTTCTCAGAGATGGTGTTGATTCCACCTCTGGCTTCAGGGATGGGCATGTTGGGTCAAGCTCAGCCAATCAGAGCAGTCTCCTGGGCCACAATAATTGGCTCAGGAATGGGCTTGTGACCCACCCAGAGAAAATGAGAAGCAGTGAGGCCATTGGGGGAAGCTTAGGAAAAAGACTCTTATCCTTCCCTATGGAATTCAAAGCTGAGAAGATGTAAGGGCTGGAGCTTCGGCCGCCTTTTTGTGACCATTATACAGAGATTCTGTCTAAGGTTGGATCCACGTGGTTCAAAGATACCGTGAGAGCTGGAGAGAGGCCAAGGCCTCATGAAATCATCTGAGCCTGAACCCAGAGGTTCCCTCTAGACTTTTCATTTTTGGTAACCAGTGAATTTGCATTCGTGCTAAAGACAATTTGAATAGGTTTCCCTGTCACTCCACAGAAAGAGGCCTCTCCATTCAGCAACTAATTAAAAGTCTTTTAACACGCTGGGAAAGCTAGACAAACATATCTGAGGGCTGACCATGGACCTTCAGTCTGTGGTCTCAGCACCTGGCCACCCCTCTCCTTCTGTACTCCTGTCCCTAGCTTCTCTGATGACTCATCTTCTAGCCTCCATTCCCACTGCTCCTGCCCTGGACCATCCTCTTCTCTCCCTGCTCTGCCTCCGGAAATCCTACTCATCCTTCAGAACTCAAGTCAAATGGGTCCTTTTTTCTTAGCGCTTTCCTGACAACCCCACCCTAAGCCCTACCCGAGGCAGAAGAAGATACCTCTCCCTCCATCCCCAGGCCCCTCTGACCCCCCCGATGAACACTCAGCCCTTCTGCTGAGGATCCTAATTACGCAGCCACGTTCCTGTCTCCCCTGCTTCTTGACCGTGATCCAAATTCAGACGCAGATTAGAAGGGATGATATTTAAGGCTTAAGTTTCAAAAAACAATCAGTTCTTAGGAGAAGTCAGAAAACATGGTGAAAGATGAGGATTTGGGTCAGGGATTCGAAAGAAAAGAACAGTTGTTCCGGGGAAAAGAGAGGGTCTATGTGGAGTGCAGTGAGGAAGGAGGAAACACTGGACATATTTAGAACAAACGAAATGATTCAGAGGAAACCTGAGAAGAAATGTCTAGAGAGGGATGAGATTGATCTGCCTGTAAAGGAATACAAAAAATGTGTGACGGGAATGACCCAAAACAACAACGACAAAATGCCCCAAATAGGTGCACTGTTCACATGAGAAAAGAATGCAGAGAGCAGCAAGACGCTGAGCAACCTCCAGAAAACAAGAGAGAAGGTGACAAAGGATGAGGTCATCTCAAACCAGATAAACTGGGAGGCTTTCTATGGATTGAAAGGGGTTTTTCAAAAGCTAGGGCTCATGTTGGCTTGCCCCTGATGGAAACTCAGGGCACCGAGGCCTTCTGGAATTTTCTGTTCAACAGACAGACACAGGGAGGGTCCCAGGAGGCCAGGCAGTTGCTAGATGTAGCAAAAGAGCTACCATGGGTCAAAGGTCAAAACAAGCAAGGTCTCAGTTTATGAGCCACCCCAGGCAAGCACTGTCTCGCTTTTTACTTCTAAGGACCATGGGACCTTGTCCACAGTTCCCATGCCTCCTACCGTGGGACCAGTTTTTTCTTCATGTGATAAAATACCTAAGCCGGACAGTAGCCAATCACAGCGGCCTTTAACCTTTGTTGGGGACATACCTGGTTGAGGTTCTGAGCCCTCTTCCCAGAAAAATGCACACAGCCTCAGACACAACAAAGTTTCCTTCCCGTTTAAGCAGCTTATACCCGCCCTGGGGCCCATCTCTTGAACAATATTTCCTAAACTCATTCACTTAATCAAAAAAACATTTATTGAGTGCCAGCTCCCTGGTACCTGCCAGGTACTGCTGCCGGGTACTGCTCCGGGCACCAAGGATACAGGGATCCTCGCCTCATGGAGTGGACCTTCCAGTTTGTATCTGAGCCCTCAAATGATCAGAATGTCTGGCGAAGCGGCCCGGGAATTCAGTGATTCTGACATGGGGCTAGAATTAGGACCTGTCGTCCCAAAGAGCCCCAGCTCAAACACCCCTTCTGTAAGGAGAGAGGGGAGGAGTGTATTGAAAGCATGTGCTCTAACTGGGAAGCTCATAGCCTGCTGAGGGAGTGTAGAGGGTACCTGCACTTTGGAAAAATGTTTGGCAGAATCTCGTAAAGCGGGACGTATGTGGGACCCAGAAATTCTACTCCTAGATATATACCCAAGAGATATGTGCACACGTGCAGACCAAAAGGCATACACAACGGCCCCCAATTATCCCTGGTGTTCACACCTCTGTGTCCCCTCCCCTTGCGAGTAGGCAGGACTGTACCTTATTTCTAATCAGTAGATGCTGCAAAGGTGATGGGCATGTCATTTCTGTGATTATGTTACAGAAGATTGTAACTTCCATCTTGCCTGGAGACTCTCTCTAAGGACTCTCACTGGCTTTGATGAAGCAAACCACCTTATGGAGAGGCCCACATGGCAAGAAACAGTGCAGGATCTCTGGCTAACAGCCAGCAAGGAGGTGAGGCCCTCAGACTAACTAACAACCCTCAGGAAACTGTATCCTGCCAACCACCACATGAACTGGAAAGAGGATCCTTCCCCAGCTGAGCCTCAGATGAGACCCCAGCCCTGGCCACCTCCCTCATTGCAGCCTGGGAGAGGCCCTGAGCAGAGAACCCAGCTAAGCAGTGCCCGGATTCCTGACCCACACAAACTGTGACATAAGTGTGTGTTTTTTGGATCCGTTAAGTTTGCCATAATTTGTTCTGCAGGAATAGATAACAGAGTGTAATGCAATGCAGCAGTGAGAATGAATGAACCACAGCTACATCAGACAACGTGGTCGAACCTCACATAGTTGAGTGAAAGAAACCTGGCAGCAAATGGAATCTGTAAGATTCCATTTCCATGAAGTTCAAAACCAAGCAGAACTAATCTATGATTGGAAGTCAGACAAGCGGGAGGGGGTAACCAGAAGTGAGCACAGGGAGTCTTCTCGGAGGGGCGGGGGCGGGTGGTGATGTTCTGCTTCTTGTTCTGGGTTCTGGTTAGGGTGGGTGCATACACTTTGTGAAAATTCTTCAAGCGTACACTTATCAGTTGTGTTCTTTTCGAGATGTATATTATGTTTTGAAAACAAAAGTTTACAAAAAAGACAATATGCTGGAGTCCAACAGCTAGGGTTCGAATCTTGGACCTATCACTTACAAGATTTGTAACTGGGCAAGTTACTTGACTTTTTTGAGCCCGCCTCTGTAAAATGGGTTGGGCTAAGAATTAAATAAAACAGTGCATGGCATAGTGGCTGGTACCTAACAAGCCTCAATAAATATTAGCTAGTTTGGTTCACCTCATTCATAATGGTTCATTGTTAATCTCAAAAAAAGAAGTAGTGGAGGTTGATTTGCCTGGATGCCTGGAAGTCGAATTTATGGAGTTGTCCTGCAGGTGCCACCCCACAGAGACCAGCTGGATTCTCAGAATCCCTCTAGCAGCGATCAGGGGAGCTCAGCCTGCCTCTGACACCCACACCCAGAAAGGTCCCTGGGCAACAAGCAAGATGATATGCGAGTGTTCTGAGGTCAAGTTTGCTCTGGGTTGGGACTGAGACGATGCAAATCAAAGCTCTCCCAGGATGGCTGTGATCGGGTTGAGATGGTGCTGTCCTCCCACATCATCAAGAAAGCAACAAAAACAAGCAAAGAGACAGACAGCAACGCGGACATTCACAGAAGGAGTGTGTGGTACCGGGCACAGTTTACTACTTCACACATATTAACCCATGTGGTCTTTACAGTCAATGCTGTTATTACCTCCATTTTACAGGTGAGAGAAGTGAGGTACAGACAGAATAAAACAAACAAACGAAACCAGGCCGATCAGAGGTGGGATCAGCACACTTCATCTGCAGCTTTCAAACAGAACATACAGACTGACCTCCCTGGCAAAGCTTTTTTTCTGTGTTGTTGTTTTTTTTTAGAGAGAGTAGTTTTTTGTTTTTGTTTTAATTTTTAAAAATTAATTAATTTATTTATTTTTGGCTGTGTTGGGTCTTCGTTTCTGTGCGAGGGCTTTCTCCAGGTGTGGCAAGCGGGGGTCACTCTTCATCGCGGTGCACAGGCCTCTCACTATCGTGGCCTCTCTTGTTGCAGAGCACAAGCTCCAGACGCGCAGGCTCAGTAGTTGTGGCTCACGGGCCTAGTTGCTCCGCGGCATGTGGGATCCTCCCAGACAAGGGCTCGAACCCATGTCCCCTGCATTGGCAGGCAGACTCCCAACCACTGCGCCACCAGGGAAGGCCCCTGGCAAAGCTCTGATTTGCAAGAGATGAATGTCCCAACCAGCCTTGTCTCTATCTGAGAAAACACCTGGGTGACTTCTCATTTTCTGACAGGGGAAGGGGGTGAGCACGGCTGCAGAAGGCCTCAGTGACCAGCTGTGATTTTGTGGTTTGAATTTATTTTTGTGAACCTGTGTGTGTGTGTGTGTGTATAAAAACCTGCATTTCCTTAGCCCATAGCGTCAGGTTATGAATGGACTGTGGAGCCTCCAATGGCCCTTTGCTCTCCAATCTGACACCTACTCAACAGCTTAGCTACTTCCTGATCTTCGAGCGCTCTCTCTCTCTTTTACACTCCCTTTCTCCTGTTCCAGCTCTTTCCCTGGCTCTCTCTTACCCCTTAAAGGCTGGGCAAGCTCCCTACCTCTTCCAGGCAGGAGGCCAGCATTCATTTCTTATTGGAATGCAGGGGACAACAAGCAGATCTGGGGAGGGGGCACAGTGGATGGGCTCTCCCAGTCAAGGACAGCCCAGGGAAGGTAACTGCGGCCCAATGAGATTTTATGGGGCAGAGGTCCTGCAGGAAAGAAGCCCAGAGGGTGGCAGGAGAGGTCCCTGGCAAGCTCCAGCTACCCCCTCCTGGCCTCAGCTCCCTCCCCCTCTTGCTGCAGGCACTGCCAAAACTTCAGGACAACCAGAAGCCCAGATTGTTCAGGGCTGAGGGAAAGCAGGTGGTGAGCATGGGTGTCTCGTGGCTGTGACACCTGTCACCTGTGGTCCCCGGGGAAAATACCTTCCCATCACAGTCATCTAGATTCAAATCCTTTTCTGGCTGTGTCACCTTGGTCACATACCTCCATGTCTCTTGAGCCTTATTTTCCTGTTCAAGTGGGAGTGATGTGATAGAAATAATACCCATCACGACATTTTTGAGCGTTTCTCTGCAGAGCTCCCTGTTCCAGGTGTTTCACATATACCTACTGCCCCAGGTTATGGTGAGGATTAAATGAGATGATCCACAGGAAGGACTGGGACAGTGCCCTGCGGGTGGAAAGCCCGGAGTTAACATCACTCGCTCCAGTATTAGGAGGACAGCTGGGAATGACAAAGCTGGGACATGGACCCAGGCCTTTCAGACACCAGCATCCTGATGTTGATTGAGATACAGTACAGCCTTGGTAGCCACCCAGAGCTCAATAAGATTGATTGATTACAGGCCTCACCAAGGAGCCCATATAAGCTAGAAACCTCTTTTTTTTTTTTGGCCATGCCGTGTGGCTTGCGGGATCTTAATTTCCCCACCAGGGATTGAACCCGGGCCATGGCAGTGAAAGCACCAAGTCCGAACCAGTGGACCGCCAGGGAATTCCCCAGGTGCAGTATTTTGATCACCCTATCATTGCAAAGTACAACTCTCACTCAGCCCAGGACATGCTATGATAAAGCCATGAGTTATTGGGGTATTTTAGTTTCTGTTTTTGAAATTTAAGTGGATGACATTGAACTGGGTTTTTAGACTTTCACACACCCTTTGAGATGACTGTGGCATCCTGTGGGGAGCGGCAGGATCCAATCAAGATTTGGCAATTTCTGCTCCAGTGAGCCTGAATGTCAGCTTTGTTCTCCGTTTAGTATTTCCTCATGGAGAGATGGACTAATGGCAACATATGCTCTCCCAAGCCTATCAGGGGGCCATGGGCGGCTCCGGCTCCAGGCTGGCCTGGATGGGCTCCGTAGGGTCTGGCTGGCAGTGAGCAGGGTTGCATTCTGTGCTCATGTTGATGACACTGAAGACAAGCATGGAGATGTGGGTGGGGCTGGCGAGGGCCAAGGCTACAGAAGCCTAGGTCCTGGGGTAAGGACAGTTCAGCTCAGCAGCTCAAGAGTAGGAGGCAAGGCTGTGGGCAGGTGGCAAGGGCTGCCCCTGTTCATTCACTCATTCGTTCATTCAGGCACTGTTCTATGTACTGGTGATACAGCAGTGAACAAAAGAGAAAAAAAAAACCCTGCCCTCATGGAGCTTAAGTTGGGGGGCAGGGGGGAGTTGGGAGTGGGGAGACTGACAACAAATAAGAGAAGGAAACTAAATAAATAGCATGTTAGAGGAGTGGTAAGATGAAGGGAAGAGCAATAGAGTGAGGTGTTTGTTTTGTTCTTCATGTTTTTTGGGGGGTGTTTTTTGTTTTGTTTTGTTTTCTTGGGTGGCATCATGGGGCTTGCAGGATCGACCAGGGATCGAACCGGGCAGTGAAAGCACTGAGTCCTAAACACTGGATCGCCAGGGAATTCCAAGACCCTTTTAAATAGGGTGATACTTGAGTAAAAATCTAAAGGAGCTGAAGGAGATCCCTGGGGGAAGTGCCTGGTAGGGAGAAGAAACAGTAACTGCAAAGGCCCTGAGGCAGAAATGTGCCTGGAGAGTTGAGCCTGACCCTCTCTGTTCCTCTGAAGTTACCACTCAGGGCCCCGGCCTCTGTGGTCACTCCTCATACATTCCTAAGGTCTTTCTGGTCGAATGGAACTAACCCAGGCAGAACCTTCCAGGCTGACTGAGGGCCTGGAAGAGATTTCTAGGGACAAGTGCTGGGAGGGCTCTGCGATTCAACTGCAGGGTTGAATAAGTCCTGAGGTTTTGCCAAGCTTTTAACAAATGCACAAGGAATTTGCAAGAATGCAACAAATTCATTCCTGGACCATGCTCCAGAGCTGCTTAATCATAATCTCTGAGGTCTGTGCCAGGGAATGTGCATTTCTAAGAGCCTCTAGGCATGTGGGAGCATCTTTACCATATATTCCATCCCATATCGATTTCCATGATTTTTCTCTCTTATATCTTCTTCTAATTGACTAGAGTGGAGTCTGCCATCTTTCATCTTTCTCAGATGAATATTTTGAGTTTGTCTTGGGGCACCTTGTCAGTCATTTCCTGGCAGGGAAATGAGGCATTCTGTAGGTAGTCAGCGGGGCTGTTCTGCTCCCAGACAGAAGGGGCTGATCTGAAAAGAGGTTACATGGGGTGAGGGGAGATAGTTGGCATTTGCATGTCTTCTCCACACGCTCCATCCCCCCAGCCCCGTGCCCATGGGGGGTGCGGGGGGATTTCTTAAGGATCTGATCCAGGTCAACACTGGGGCCACCGTCTGACCTTGTAGGGACTCAGGTGATGTTTGTAGACGTAAAGAACACATGAATGAATAAACGCGAGTTTTGACAGGGAAGGACAGGAACAGTAAGGCTGTGGGCTTGTAAATACGCCTTCCCTAGCACGTGGGAGAATCTTCCATTCTTTCAGAAGTGTTCCCTCCACCGCACCCATCTCCCATCTCCACCCCCATCCCCAGAAGTGATGGTCCCCCAGCTTACTCTGTTTTCTCCTCCACAACAGAGAGAACTAGAGATTCTGGTGGGACGGGGGAACTAACCTCCAAGCTTCTCGTGGTTCAGCTCCATTACCCTCCCACGCCTGACCACCCCCCCCTCAACGCACCGAGCCTAGAGCTAAGGTCAGTAGGAAGGATTCTCGAGTCTGCTCCTTCCCCGCTGTAAGACTTGGAGCTACTTCTGCGAACACTGAGCCTGTTTCTCCATCCTGGAAACGGGGCTGGGGACCTCTAGGGGGCAGGTCGGGGAGGGCTCGCAGCGCTGCAGCGGGCTGTAATTGGCCGGGTGCTGCCAGCGCACCTCCCCCTCATCCTCGGGCGCCGCGCACGCCACGCCCCTCCCCAGCTCGGCCGTCAGAATGGCGTTGCCGTGGCGACGTTCGTACAAAGGCCGGGCGGGCGCATGGGCTGCGGGCTGTCGCCTGGAGACTCCGCGGGAGGGCGGCAGGGCGGAGGTCAGGGCTTCTTGGCAGAGGACGAGGCGTGGGCTTCTTCCTCAGGCCAGGTGAGAGCGGCGCGCGAGGAGGCGGCGGGAGGAAACCTGGGCCGGAGGAGGCCAGCCCTGCGAGGTCAAGGGTGTTGGGATAGGCAGGGGACCCGGCGCCAGCCGAGTCCGAACTCTCTGATCCAGGCTCGGGTCGCCAGGAGCACCCCAGAAAAGGTGCCCCAACACCAGCCGTTCCTTCCTAAGTGCAGCCCCTACCTCGCCCCCCAAGGGAGGCGGCACGGGAGCTTTAAGCCTCTCCTGGGCACCAGCTCTTGGATGTCCTGTGGGTATAGCTGGGATTAAGAGAGGAACCCCTGTTTCCCCTGATTTATGGACAACACCCACCCAATGGTCAGAGACACACACACACACACACCCGCCCCTTACCTGAACTCCCCTTCTTTAAGGAACTTTGAGGCCACTGTAAACCTCAAAAGAAAGTTTGCTCCTATAGCCCAATTCTGAGCCATCCAAAGTGGTCGGGGGAACGCAGATGACTGAAGCCCTTTTGCTCTTTCCTGTGGCTGGTGCTCCATGGCACTGAGTAAGAACGAATTCACAGAGCTCCACACATTCAAATTACTTTGACAGTGTTTTCACGCAAGGAAGTGATGCACAGGGCAAAATGAAGGTGGAGAAATATTGTCCAATCCAAAAGCTAAAGAGATAGAATTTAGGTTTTCCAAGGAGTCATCTAAGCTAGATACTGACAGGAAAAATGAAAGGTAGTTACTATCAAAGCTTCCTAGCCAGCTGGCTGTACTGACTTGCTTTGAGGTGCCCTTTGTATTTTCATTCACTCAGCAAGTGTTTCCCAAGCACCTACTATGTGTCAGGTTCTGCCCCCCCGCCGCCCCCTAACCTGGAGAAGGGGTAATGCACAGAACTGGCAGGAACTGCAAAGGGTCTGACATTTGACCCTGTTTGAAAGTTAGTAAGTTAGCCTGCCCAGCTTATAGTTCCTGGCAGAAGACAAGAGACTCCTGGGCCAGAAACAAAGAACTTGATTACTCACAGCACAGCCGACATAACAGGCAGCAGAGCTGCATATGCGCATTGGTTCCTGTTGCCCTGAAAGTCCCTCGGGGTGGTGCAGAGCAGCCAGTGTGGATGCTGTGCGCACAGTGGGTCTGTGTCCCAGGTAAGGAACTCCAAACTCAGGAAACTGCAATCTTTGAAAGGGGCTGCTAGCAAACCTGCCCAACTTTTGCCCCAGAAGGAGCCGTTATCTTTATTAGAAACATTACCTCTATCCTCCCAGGCTGTTTGCCATACAAGCATCCTCGGAAAGTGAGTGCAGGACAAAATCTTTCAATGCCTTTGCTCTGAAGATGGGTACAAACACAAAATACCCATGAAGAATTGCTTCTGAACAAAATGAACACAGTCCTGGTTTTCCAGGAACATATATGTTAGTGAAAGAGAAACCAACAGCAAGCATAACTAAAGAAAGGAACAAGAACATGTCAGAGAATGATAAGTACAAGGAAGGAAACACAGCAGGGGAAAACTAGCAGGGGAATAACATGACTGAGGGTGCCTTTAGCCAGAGTGGTCAGTCAGGTGGTTGCCCCGAGGGGGGACGTCTGAGCAGAGAGAAGACCCCAGCCTTGGGGACGTCTGGGGTGAGAGCTAAAAAACAAATATGCACATGATCCAAGTTTAAGTTTTCGATTAGTGGCGTTTCCTGTGGTTTTCCTGCAGAAGAGACATTTCTTGGAAGTTTCCATTTTAGCTTAATTAGACTTGAATGTGTTGCGTGCTAACATGGTCCTCTGCAATTGAAGATTAATAACTGAAGGCAGCAGAGCATGGTTCTTTGGGAAGAGGAAATGTCTTTTCCCCTGTATACATGACAGCGAACTTAATCAAATGTATTTCTCATTATCTGAAAGCATCAATATTTGTGGGACATCCACAGGCCTCAAAGTTTACAAATATAAACTATGCTGCTTATTTTTATTTCTCTTACCCCCAGGTAGGGTCTCGTCTTCCTTTCAGAGGATAGAATGCTGGTTTCAAGGACTTTCTTTTACTACATGTCCCAAGTGTCAGCAGACAGTGCAATTCCCCCACCCCTACTCTGCCCCACCAGCAGCAATGGAGGTTTGTACACTGGTTACATGCAAAGGCTCAGAGTTGTCACACACTTACTATTGTGTGACCTTAACTTCTCTGAGTCTCAGTTTCCTCATTTGTAAAGCGGGACAATACTGACACCTGCCTCGCAGGGTGGTTCTGAGGATGAAAAGAGGCCATGTGTGTAAAAGGATAGCCCAGTGCCTGGCACTTAGTAGGGATTCAGTGATGGAATGATGATGGAGATGTTGATGGAAAGCAGAGCCAGACCGGAGACCCTCTACGGTCAGACCTAGATGATTTTTGTTTTTATCCACAGTCTAACAACTTCACACTTCAGTGACCTTTCAGTTGAAAAGAGACTTTGGGGACTTTCCTGGTGGCTCAGCGGTTAAGAATCCGCCTGCCAATGCAGGGGACACGGGTTCGAGCCCTGGTCCCGGAAGATCCCACATGCCTCGGAGCAACTAAGCCAGTGCACCACAACTACTGAGCCTGCACTCTAGAGCCAGCGAGCCACAGCTAGGGCCCGCGTGCCGCAACTACTGAGCCCACGTGCTCCAACTACTGAAGCCTGCGCATCCTGAGGAAGAGTAGCCTCCGCTCGCCGCAACTAGAGAAAGCCCGCATGCAGCAACGAAGACCCAACACAGCCAAAAAAAAAAAAAAAGGAAAAAAAAGAAAAGAGACTATCTTTGACATGGCACTGAGATGGATCAGAATTCAAATATCATGTGAATTATCATCAACGTCTTGGAACCAGCTGAAGTAGTCACTGACGTTTTTATGTTTTCAAAAACATGTATAGGGCTTCCCTGGTGGCGCAGTGGTTGAGAATCTGCCTGCTAATACAGAGGACACGGGTTCGAGCCCTGGTCTGGAAAGATCCCACATGCCGCGGAGCAACTAGGCCTGCGAGCCACAACTACTGAGCCTGCGCATCTGGAGCCTGTGCTCCGCAACAAGAGAGGCCACGATAGTGAGAGGCCCGCGCACCGCGATGAAGAGTGGCCCCTGCTTGCCACACCTAGAGAAAGGCCTCACACAGAAACGAAGACCCAACACAGCCAAAAATAAATAAATAAAATTTAAAAACATGTATAGGATTTACTTTGAAATGCATTAAAATATAAAATGTATAGATGGGTAGATATGTGATAAAGCAAATAGAGCAAAATGTTGATTGTAGAATCTGGGTGGTGGTTCTATAGAAGTTCACCATCCACTTCTTTCAACTTTTCTGTGTGTTTGACATTTTCCTAATAAAATGCCAGCAAAAGATACGTACAGAGTCTTGACCGTACAGCCAAGGTATAATCTTGATATTTTGTCTTTGGAAATCATTTTTTTTTCAACCTAAATATATGAAGGAATGCGGTGACTTAAAAAGAAAGTATCTTCTAATGCCCATTTCCTTGATGACTGACTCTTCCACACTTTAAGAAGCTCTGTAGAAGTTGGGGTTTCTTGAGTCAAAGTTCAGAAGCCCAAGATTAATAACAGTCACAATCACAGTAGGACAAATGGGTGTTTAGTGTAGCAATCACCATTCTAGATGCTTCACAGTTAATCCTCACAAAACTCTTTGGGATACAGAGTATTATTAGCCCCATTTTACAGATGAGGAAACAGAAGCATAGAGAGAGAATAAGTAACTCACCCAGAGTCACAGAGCTAGTAAGTGGTGGGTTAGTAACACTGAGTACTTGATTCTGTCAGATAACTAACCCCAAACTAAGCTTAATGGGAGGTGGAGAGCGGTTATCAGTGGAATTCAGATTTGTTTGGGTTTTTTTTTTTTGCTATTGCTTGTTTGTGCTCTGAGTTACATAAAGGATGTCCTCTTGTGATCAGAAGCAAGCTCATCTATGCCGGCTATCACTGTTAAAAGGACAGTCTTAAAAATGTGCGGAATTATCATTGTGATCATTGTTAAATTCAGCTATCCACTCCTACCTCTGCTGCCTTCTCCTGTGGACATTATGGTGTATTCCATTCATTCTAAATACGACATGGAATAATTAGAGGACTGTATTTTTCTTTTTTTTTTTTTTTTTTTTTTTTTCGCGGTATGCGGGCCTCTCACTGTTGTGGCCTCTCCCGTTGCGGAGCACAGGCTCCGGACGCGCAGGCCCAGCGGCCATGGCTCACGGGCCCAGCCGCTCCGCGGCATATGGGATCCTCCCAGACCGGGGCACGAACCCGTATCCCCTGCATCGGCAGGCGGACTCTCAACCACTGCGCCACCAGGGAGGCCCAGGACTGTATTTTTCTAACAAAATTCTTTTCTGAAAACTTTTTATAGGGAAAGCAGAGAATATGAAAGCCTATCTAAAGAGTGCAGAAGGCTATTTTGTCCTGAATAAAAGCACTACGATTGGAAGGCATGAAAATTCAGACCTTGTTTTAGAGGTAAGACCTCTTCCTAGCCAGTCCCCGACCCTCCCTACCCCTCACACCACCAAAAGTCCTTACTGTTCTGTGGACTCCAGTCTCTTGTAAAGCACAGCCTCTGGCTAACAGTCCCAGCCTTCCTCGGTGTGCCACCAATAACCAATCCCCGCATGTGCTGGGTCTCCCTGGCACATGTGGTGAGAATGAGCACAGTGCAAAGTGCGATGGGCCCTGTGTCCTTTGCTGACTGTGTGTGCAGTGTCCCACCCTGATGGCGCGGTTTGGAAGGTGGGCGTAGAGCTGATGCTTGACCTTCACCTGCTCTGCATCTGGCAGCCACGGCCACCTGAAGTGCCCAGCTTGAGCCATGGCCTCTCGCCCTTTCCAGAGCTTCTGGAGACTCTGGGCCCCTCAGAGCCCTCCCCCGCCCCCGTACCTCCAAGTAGTAAATTAGGGTAAGTCCTGGGCGTGGCCTCAGCGCTCTCTCACTTCATTTCATTCCATTCTCTGAATTAGCTGTGGCTTGGTCCACAGTCCCAGCTCATTGACAGCCAAGGAAGTTGGAAGAAATTGTAAGTAAGGAATTATAAAAACAGTGGCTTTGAGCCTTTTAACATTTTGAAAGGGATTAAAATATTGAAGCAGAAAGAGAAATGCAATGGAATCCCTTTAGGACTGTGAAAGGCAGACCTCTCTCAGACTTCCCTCAACAGATTTTTTTAAACTTTATTTTGAAATAATTATAGATGCACAAATAGTAGAGAGAATGGCACGAAGCATGTGTGGAGTCCTGTGCCATTTTACCACGTGTGGATTTGGGTGTGGCCCTCAGGATATAGGAGTATTCCATCATCAGAGATGTCCCTTGTGATGCTCCTTTTATAGTCACAATTCCTCCTCCCACCATCGTCCCCACGCTCCGAAAACCACTAATGTGTTCTCCGTCTCTATAATTTTCATCATTTATCTATGACCTTTGTGATTGAATTTTTTTTTTTTTTTACTCAGTGTAATACCCCTGACATCCATTTAGGTTATTAGCTTGTTCTTTTATTGCTGAGTTATAGTCCACGGTATGGACGTATCACCTATGTTTAACCATTCACTTTTTGAAGGACATTTTGATTCCATTTGGGGCTATTACAAATAAATGTACTATAAACATTTGTGTACAGGTTTTTGTGTGAACATAAGTTTTTATTTCTCTGTGATAAATGCTCAGGAGTATGATTGCATGGATTAACATATATGTTAATATATATTTGGTTTGTAAAGAAACTGCCAGGCTTATCCAGCGTGGCTGTACCATTTTTCATTTCCACCAGCAATGTGTGAGATACATCCTCACCAGCAATTAGCCTAAACACTGTTTTTCATTTTAGCTGTTTTAGTAAGTGTGTAGTGGTATCTCATCATAGTCTTAACTTCCATTTCCCAAATCGATAGTGATGTTAAATGTCTTTTCATGTACGTGTTTGCCTTCTGCATATCCTCTTCAGTGAAATATCTCTTCTTATCTTTTAAGTATTTCTAATCGAATTGTTTGGTTTTTTACCATTGAGTTTTGAGAATTCATTATGTATTTTAGATATGAGTCCCTTGTCAGATAGATGGTTTGCAAATATTTTCTCCCATCCGTAGCTTGTCTTTTCATTCTCTTAGCAGAATATTTCACAGAGCAAAAGCTTTAACTTTTGATGAAGTCCAGGTAGTTATTTTTTTTTCTTTTATAGATCATGCTTTTAGCGTCATGTCTAAGAACATGCCAGCAGGTCCCTGACCCTGAGGATTTTCTCTTATGCTTTCTTCTAAGTGTTTTATAGTTTTATGTTTAAATCTATGAACCATTTTGGGTTCACTGTCGTTTATGATGTGAGATTTAGGTCAAAGTTCATTTTTCTTGCATGTGGATATTTAGTTGTTCCAGAAGCATTTGTTGAACAGACTATCCTTTCTCCATTGAATTGCTTTTGCAAGTTTGTCAAAAATAATCTGGCCATACTTTCTATGGGGGCTACTTCTTAGTTCCCTATTATGTTTCATGGATCTACTTGTCATAATGGATCTACCATTATGACATAGCCTTGATTACTGTCACTATGTAAGTCTTAAATCAGGTAGAGTGATTCCTCCCACTTTTCTTTAAAAAATTTTTTTAAAGAAAAAAAATTTTTAATTTTTGATTCTAGTTCCTTTGCCTTTCCGTTTACATTTTAGTGTAAGCCTGTCTGTATATACAAAATATCATGCTGTAATTTTGATTGGAATTGTGTTTAATCGTATATATCAATGTGAGAATAATTGATATACTCCTACATTGTCTTCCAATTCATGAACATGGTATATTTCTCCATTTATTCAGTGTCTCTCATGAGTGTTTTGTAGTTTTCAGCATACGAGTCCTGAACATGTTTTGTTAGATTTACACTTAAGTATGTCTCTCTTTTTTTTTTTTTTTTGAGTGACTGTAAATGGTATTATATTTTTAATTTTGGTGTCCACATGTTAATTGACAGTATAGAGAAATACAGTTGATTTTTGTATGCTTCTTGGTAACTTTCAACCTTAACTGCACTTTCTTATATAAGGGCTTTTGTAGATTTCTTGGGATTTTATACATAAACAATCATGTCATCTTCAAATAAGAACAATTTTATTTCTCCTTTCAGAAAAGGAGATGTGAATGCCTTGAATCTTCTTTTCCTTGCTTTATTTCCCTGGTTAAGACTTCCAGGACTCTGCTGAACAAGAGCAGTGTATAAATCCTTATATTCGCTTGTTCCTGACCTTAGGGGAAAGCAGTCAGTCTTTCACCATTAAGTACGAGGTTAGCTGTAGGGTATTTATACATGTTCTTAGGAAGTGAGAAATTTCCCCCTTT
This sequence comes from Mesoplodon mirus, assembly GCF_964341445.2. Classification (NCBI taxonomy): domain Eukaryota; kingdom Metazoa; phylum Chordata; class Mammalia; order Artiodactyla; family Ziphiidae; genus Mesoplodon; species Mesoplodon mirus. The sequence goes on along the minus strand of NC_138983.1, from coordinate 74,868,403 downwards.
ATTCCTAGTTTTCTGAGAATGTTTATTGTAAACGCAACAGATTTAAAGATAACTCCATGAACCTCCCCGTGAGATTCTCCTCCATGATATGGTCTCCCTTCAAGGACACAGAACATCTGTGCAGTGTGCAAAGTGGGAGGAAAAAGAAGAACTGTAGTTTCTTCTTTATCCTAACAAGGCATAGATTTGGGGTAGTTTTATTTCCTGTCTGGCTAAAGTAGAGACAGAGATCTCTGTTTTGAACCTGACTATGATATTAGAAAACTGTAGTAATTTTTAAAAGCACAGGCTTTGGAGATAGACAGGCCTGGGTTTGAATCTCATTAGGCTACTTTGTGGCTGAGTGACTTCAACCAAATTACTTAATCACTCTGAGCTCCTTTCCCCTGTCTGTAAACCTCTTACCTCACAGGGTTATTCTGAGGATTAAGTGAGAAATGCACATAAAGAGCCTGGCATGTGGTGCTCAGTGAATGACACAATGATCATTATTATGGTCTCCTAAAACAGAGACTGAGAAGAATCCTCAGAGGTGCACAGGGTTGAGATGAGGATCCACTGACATTAATAAGCCATTTGGAAAAGGGAACCAATGAGGACAGTTATTAACTAGACAGAAATTGAGTTGCATTCATTGTATAGAAATAATTGACTGCTTACTGCTCCTCGGACTTAGCTTAAGAAATACGTCACTGGGCTTCCCTGGTGGCACAGTGGTTGAGAGTCCGCCTGCCGATGCAGGGAATACGGATTCGTGCCCCGGTCCAGGAAGATCCCACATGTCGTGGAGCGGCTGGGCCCGTGAGCCATGGCCACTGAGCCTGCGCGTCCAGAGCCTGAGATCCGCGACGGGAGAGGCCCGCGTACCGCAAAAAAAAAAAAAATTCAGGGATTTATATTACTAAAAAGTCATCCTTGCAATTACCCAGAGGTTACATCTAGCAAATAAAAAATGATTGTTTGTTTTATTTGCCTGGATCAATCCTAAAGAATAGGCAGTCATGCTTCTAAAGATTTCTACTCATCAGCAAGGCTGACATGTTGTTTTGACTATTGGTATCGTAGTATTTCAACATCATTTATTTTTTCCGATAATGGAAGTTAGTTACATGCTTCTTGTTTTTAAAAATTGGGAGAAAGGAAAATATAAGGAAGAAAATAATAGTCACTTGTAATCATTTGGCTCAGGGAAAAATCAATATTGATATTTGCAGGGTTTTACCCTCCAGACTTTTTTCTATATCCTGTAAGGAGTTTGGTTCCCTAAGGCAATAGGAAGCCTGTTTATAGCCAGGCTAGTGAGAAGTGTTTATAGTCAACAGTGATAACTGTTGCTATCACTCATTCATTGCACAGTATTTACCCAGAGCCTCAGCACCGAGCCAAGTCTAGGGGTACAGCGATGTCAGAACTGGACATGGTCCCTGCCATCAGGAAGCTGCCAGGAGAGAGAGAAATAAGTGAAATGATCCCACAAAGTGTGGCTAATTCCATTCCAACATTGGGGCTGGAAAGGAAAGGAATATGGAAGACAAGGAGGACTTAACTAGACAAAAGGAGAAGGGAATGGCATGTGCAAAGGCCCTGGGGTGGAAGAGCATATTGTGAACCCAAGGGACTGAGAGAAAACCAGGGCGTCCAGAAGTCAGAGTGGGAAGGAGGAGGTCTAAGGGACAAGTCGGCCTCCTTCATGTCACCATAAGGGTTTTGATCTTTATCTGAAAAGCAGTGGGAAGAAGGCTTGAAGGATTGTAAACAAGGGGGAGACCTGCCAGTGAACATCCCAGCTGCTGTGTGCAGGCGAGCCATCAGGAGCTCTATTCACAATCTCCCCTCTCCCATTTTACACGGCTCAAAAGCCTCAGCCTTGCTCATTTCACAGCTAAACCTTGCAAGTTATAATTTATATGATTTGATGTGCCTTGTAAACTGTATTTTTTAGAGTTGGATATGGCTGTTATTTAAACTCTGCTGAGAAAGGGACTCAGTTCTTCCAGAATGAAGAAACACCAAAGCCAGTGGTTGTTGGATTTTCCGTATGTTTAAGAGTGGTTGTTCAACATGAACTCCTAGGCATTCTGACCCAGTGGGTTTGGAGTAAGGCCCAGGAATCCTCACATTTATATGCTCCCCAGGTTCAGGTCGGGGGAATGGAGTCCCCTGGAGTTGGTTCCAGGACCACACTTTGAGAACCCCACCATCAGTGCTCCCTCCCTCGCCCTTCTTGATCAGCAGAGCTCCTGCTTGTGTGTGTGTGTATGTGTGTGTGTGTGTATTATGTCAATAAACTTTGTTTTGAGGAAAAGAGAAGCAAAGGTTAAACAATGAAGGGCTGACTGACCCTAACCCCTCCCCAGGGACTCCCCCAGTCCCACCCTAGGGAGGTTCCAGGATCCCTAGAAGACTGAGCTCTAGGACAGCCCAAGTCAGCGCAGGACTGCAGCTGGGAGGGTGGAGATGGAGGGGAAAAAGAAAGAACAGACATGACAGGGGGCTGAAATGCTGGTGTCCGCACCTCCACCTTCGGTGGTCAGTGTCCTGCCAGCCGGCTCCTTTCTCATGGGTGGAGCCATCTCTCCAGCCTGTGTCAGCCCTTCTCGCGTGGGATCTGAGGGTCGTGAAGCCAGACTGATCTCACACACACACACCAGATCCTATCCAGCCGGATGACTCTCGTCCCTTTTCCTGGCCCCTGCCAGTTCTGGGCTGCCTCTCAGGAAGAACCAGAGCCTACACCATAATCTTGTTTATTATTATTAAACAAGGCTGCTGGGATTGTCCTATTATTTGCATCATTTCACGGATGTGCAGGTATGTCTGCTCTGTCAAAGGACACACACAGCTGTAACTCTGATGGGCATGGCCAAATTGCCCACCAGAGGTTTCCAGATGTGGTGTCCTGCCAGAAGTGGACGCCCGTCTGCCACTCACTCCCCAGCCTTCAGTGCTGACCCCCCATGGGATCTTCACTGATCTACGGGGTGAAGTATGGTACCTGTGTCATTTTAATTCACATTTCTCTTATTCTAAGCGAACACCTACATTTTTAGACATAAAGTGACAGGTGGACTCTCTGTGGGGAAATCCACGGAATGAAACAGGCCTGGGAGGGTGCACTTGCTGGCTCCCCATCTGCATCGCGCTTGTCCTCCCGCCTTGGTTGTGCTCCCATACCCCCCGTCACCCCCTCCTCACCCCTGGCTTCTCCCCAAGTGCTCCTCGCTCTGGGGGTTCACCTGTTTGGTCTCGCCAGTCCTCAGGGAATGTTTTGTCCCCTGTTTGGGAACTGGCGGCTGATTTCATTGCTCAGTTCCCACCACAGCAATTGATGGGTGTAGTTTCTCACCGGCAGATGGAGGGCTTCCAAGAGGAAACGTTCAGAGGAAAGGGCTAGATCGTGGTCTCATTTTTCTCATTTTTTTATTGTGGTAAGATATGCATAACATAAAATTTACCATCTTAACCACTTTTACTAAGTGTGCAGTTCAGTGGCATTAAATGTATTCACACTCTTGTGCAGCCGTCACCCCCATTATTCTCCAGAACTCTTTGAATCTTGCAGAACTGAAACTGCACCCATGAAAGAACAACTCCCCATGCCCCCCCGGCCCAGCCCCTGGCAACCACCATTCTGCTTTCTGTCTCTATGACCTTGACTACTCTGGGTATCTCATATAAGTAGAATCATACCAGTATTTGTCTTTTCGTGACTGGCTTCTTTCACTGAGTATAATTTCCATGTTCATCCATGCTGTAGCATGTGTCCAAATTTCCTTCCTTTTTTAAGGCTGAATAATATTCCATTGTGTGGATTCACCACATTTTGTTTATTCATTCATCTACCAATGGACACTTGGGTTGTTTCCACCTTTTGGCTGTTGCAAACAATGCTATGAACATGGGTGTATAAATATCTCTTCAAGCCACTGCTTTCAGTTCTTTGGGATATATACCCAAAAGTAGACTTGCTGGATCATATGATAATTTTACTTTTAATTGTTTGAGGAACCGCCATGCTGTTTTCCATAGTGGCTGCAACAATTTACATTCTCACAACAGTGCACAAGGGTTCCACTTGCCCTGCGTCCTCACCAACACTTGTTATTTCCATTTTTTTTTTTTTTTTTTTTTTTTTTTGCAGTACGCGGGCCTCTCACTGTTGTGGCCTCTCCTGTTGCGGAGCCCAGGCTCCGGACGCGCAGGCTCAGCGGCCATGGCTCACGGGCCCAGCCGCTCCGCGGCATGTGGGATCCTCCCAGACCGGGGCACGAACCCGTGTCCCCTGCATCGGCAGGCAGACTCCCAACCACTGCACCACCAGGGAAGCCCTTCCCTTTTTTTTTTGTATAGTAGCCATTCTGATGGATGTGAGATGAAAGAAATTTTCGATCATAATCTTTTGAATAGCATACATAATACAAAGAGCTACAGCATACATTTATGGACTACTTACTGTATCTCACATGGCTTTATACATCATCTATGTATGTTCTGTATATATATTTATAGAATTATATCCTCAAAACAAATCCTGTGAAGGTGAGAACTACTATTATCATTATTATCCTCATTTGATGACATGGACATGGGACTCAGAAAGGTTAAGGAACTGGCCCAAATCACACAGCTAGACGGGGGAGGTGAGGCTGAGTTTCAGACTGAGCTGACTCAAGCTTCTAAAAACAGAAGCTTCACTTTTTGAGTGTAAATTTAGCTTTGGGAACATCTAATATCTAAATTGGAAATTCTCAGTTAACTGAGATAACAAGATAATTGAGTAAGCTAGGGAAATTCCACCCTGTGGAATCCAGAATGAGGGTTGTCAGTGAAATGTGAGATCAATGTTCTTGTGATCCTCATTCATGCAACAGACTGAGGTGGCGCCATCTAGGGGGCGATTTGGGTAAAGAGGAAACGTTGACCTGGTGCTTTCCCAGGAAGAGGAGCATTGGGGCTGTTAAGTGGGGGCCCAGCAAGAAACACCACTTATCTCTCCAATCCAGCCAGAGTAAGTTCTCTGCTTATAAGGACTGGTGGAGTTCAATTAGTCCCACCTGGATAACCCAGGATAGTCTCCCACTTTTAAAAAAATTTTTTAAAAGTTTTTGGCTGGGTTTGGTCTTCGTTGCTGAGCACAGGCTTTCTCTAGTTGCAGCGAGCGAAGGCTACTGTTTGTTTTGGTGCACGGGTTTCTCATTGCAGTGGCTTCTCGTTGCGGAGGACGGGCTCTAGGCGCGCAGACTCAGTAGTTGTGGCACGTGGGCTCAGTAGTTGTGGCTCGTGGGCTCTGGAGTGTAGGCTTGGTAGTTGTGGCACATGGGCTTCGTTGCTCCATGGCATGTGGGATCTTCCCGGACCAGGGCTTGAACCCGTGTCCCCTGCATTGGCAGGCAGATTCTTAACCACTGCGCCACCAGGGAAGTCCCTAGTCTCCCTCTTTTAAGAGCACTGATTAGTAACCTTGACATCGGCACAGTCCCTTTGGCCACGTCATGGAGCATATTCCCAGGTTCTGGGGATCAGGGCATGGGCATCTTTGGGAGACCATTCTGCCCACCACATTAATACTACCACCTGACTGGACCATTGCTTTGGGACTGGTCTGAGAGCTTTCTGGAAGAATCAGTAGGATCAATGCCACAGGCCATGGAGAAAGATGGCTGGATGAGCTGGAAGGTGATAATCCCGTTACCAAGAGGGCAGGAAGCAGGACTGGTTGAGTGAGCACCTCAACATCCCGGAAGCGGCCAGGCAGTTTGGGGCCTGGAGATGAACCAGGGGTTGGAAATACACACCTGCAAATCGAGGGGGTGGTACAGTGGCCCCAGCCCATGGACAGAGTGCAGAGGAAATGGACATCTGAGGGGAGAGGAACCCGGCGTGGAGACCTGGAAGCAGTCAGAGAGGTGAGGGAGCCAGAGAGCTGTTGCCAGGCTGAGGGTATTCATCACAGAGACAGCTTGCTTTGTGCCAGGTACTGTTCTGGGCACTTTCGAGTGTATTAACTCATTTCATCCTTAGGAGGTTAGTGTTGTTTGCCCCACTTTACAGATGAGGGCGTTGAGGCACAGATAGGCTGAGTATCCTGCCTGAGGTCACAGAGGGAGGCTGGGGCACTGGGCACCACGCTCGGGCAGTCTGATTTCAGGACCAGCCTCTCCTGAGGCCTTGCCGGTCCACAGGGCTCTCCCGGGGAGACCGGGGAGGAAGGATCCAGCTGACAGGGAAGCAGAGGAGCTTCTTCTTTCCTTCCAATCCCAGACCCGTCGTCTCACCAGCGCCTGGCCGTTTCCTCATATCCTTATTCTTTTGAAAACCCCATTTTTTTTTTTTACTATTTCTGCACTACATCCCTTTCCTGAGGCAGTGGGGGGATGGGGCTGGGGGATGGGATAGCCTAGAACCAAAAGGTTAAAAGAAATAGATAAAACACACACACACACACACACACACACGAGTTAATTTTAAAAATGTTATCCCACTCCTTTGAACATTTCACCAAGCAGTACCTTTTGTCAATCCTATGAAGCCCAGCTTATCAAACTCATTTTTGCTGCTCAGGGAGCAACCAAAGAGAAGCAAAGAACCATGCCCCAGGCTGCACAGCTGGAAGGTAGCAGAGGTGGGACTTGAACTCAAGGCTTTCTAACTCCAGAGCCCATCCTCTTGCTCATAACAGAGAACATTTCCCATTTGCCCTATGTTCTCTTCTAAGTGCTTTAGTATGTATTATATCATTTATACGTCACCAGTAACTTATAAGATGGTCCTTTTGTTACCTTACAGATGAGGAAGCTGAGGTATCACTTGCCCAAGGTCACCCTGCTAGGAAGTAGGAGAGCTGGACTCGAGCCCAGTCTAATAACCACCACGTTGCCCTGCTCCCCCAACCCCTGAACCACCAGGCCACGTGCCTCTCTCTGACAACTGTGTCACATGTCACAGGGAGGCCGAGAGCCCGAGGAGGCCCCCGAGGGCAATGGCAGTGGGTTGAGGACCCAGGGGGAAAGGAACCTCTTGAAGCCATTTGACAATAAAGGAAAGGAAGGGGGAAGGGGCGGCATTTCCAGGCCGAGGGGGTGGTGAGCACGTTCACAGGTTAGACGGAAGTTACACTGTCAAGGTGAGGATGCAGAAGAGGAGATGGTTGAGGAGAGGGACCAGACCAGGGTGGGATGAAGGCAGGACCACCCGGGGGCCCTTGGCAGCTAAGAGAAGCCTTGAAGGTCCCATCTAAGAGCTTCTCCATGCCTGGGAAGTCCAGGTCCTGGCAGGGAGCTGAAGGCACATTCAAAGGGGTGTGGAGTGATGGAGGGGAGTTTCCTGAAGGGACTCCATAGGGAGTGGGCAGGGCTCAGAGAAACCTCAAAGGATAGTGCAGGGCCCAGAGCTAGTATGAGTGAGGACTGTTCCCACCCCCAGAGCTGAGGGGTGAGGGGCAGGGGCATTTCCTGGTACCCGGAGACCCCGAGGGCTGGGTAGAGTCCTCTGAGGGAAGCTGTGTGGCCCCAGAGAAAGGAAACCAGGGGAGTAAGTACCCCAAGCTCTCTCCTCCCTGCTCTGATCTCTAACCCCCCATTGGCCAAACCCAACAAGAAACCAGAGACAAGGAGCCCATCAGCCCATGGATGTAGCTGCACAGGTGGGCCTGCTGGGCAGAGGGCACCGTGTAAAGGGATGGAGGAGGGTCGGGAGAAGCAGACGGAGAATGCCGGCAGGTGCAGGAGGTGAAGACCTAGGAGGCTGTTGTCAAAGTAGAATGAAAAGCCTGAGAGCAGGGACCTGCTGGCTGGGGGTCCCAAAGGGCACTGGGCCAGCCTCAGGACAGAAGTGTGAGGGTGGAAGGAGGGTTTGGGGGCCGGGATGGACTTGAAGGAGCTGGTGAGCTTGAGCAGGGCCCAGGGTGGGTGAGCATAGGGCGTTACCCATAGGGAGCAAACAGGGAGCAAAGGCTACGTGACTCAAGGAGAGGACGAGACAGAGGATAAGGAAGGCCGGGAGTGGGAGGTTATGGTCTGAGATGGGGCTTCCCAGTGCCAGGTGATGCAAGGTTGAAACCTAGCTCCAAAGGACGGTTCCAGGTACACGTCGAACCTCAGCGACAATGTCAGCGAACCTCAGGGCAACATCATAACTAAGTCAGCTTCCCGAGGAGGCTTCCTTAAAGCACAGGGGTCATCAGAGCAGATGGTCATTGTTAATAGAAGTTTAAACGTCTCAATATTTTATGGACTCACTATATACTTTTTAAAGACATTTTCAGTGCAGGAGCCTTAAAAAATGCACTTGTTTTGTATATTAGGTCCTGCCTGTCTCCTCTCTCATTATTAAATCACTCTCTACTCTGAAGATCACAGGGTACAAGTCAAAGGTACAAGTTTTGGAATTAGACTTGGGTTCAAACCCTGACATTGCCTTATGCCAGCATCCTGATGTTGAGTGAGTCCCTTCATCTTAGCCATTTTTTATATCGTGGTAAAATACATATAAAGTTTACCGTCTTAACCACTTTTAAGTGTACAGATCAGTAGTTGTAAGTTATTCACATTGTTGTGCAACCAGCCTCAGAATTTTTCATCTTGCAAAACTGAAACTGTACCCATTAAACAACAATTCCCCGTTTCCCCTTCCCCAGCTCCTGGCAACCCCCGTTCTATTTTGTTTCTATGAGCTTGACTACTTTATGTACCTCACATAGTGGAATCATACAAAATTTGCCTTTTTGTGACACTTACTTCACATAATGTCCTCACGGTTCATCCATGTTGTAGCATGTGTCAGAATTCCCTTCCTCCTACACTGAATAATATTCCACTGTATGGATGGACCACATTTTGCTTATCCAATCATCAGTCAGTGGGCACTTGGGTGGCTTCCACCTTTTGGCAATTGTGAATAATGCTACTATAAACATGAGTGTACAAATATCTCTTTAAGTTCCTGCTTTCAATTCTTTGGGGTATATACCCAGAAGTGGACTTGCTGGATCATATGATAATTTTATTCTAAATTGTTTGAGAAGCCGCTCTACTGTTTTTCCTATCAGCTGCACCATTTTACATTCTCAGCAGTGCATTAGTGTTCCCCTACTCTACATCCTTGCCAACACTTGTTATTTTCTGTTGCTGTTTGTTTGTTTTTGATAGTAGCCATCCTAATGGGTATGAGGTGGTATCTCACTGTGGTTTTGATTTGAATTTCCCTAATGACTAGTAATGTTGAGCATCTTTTTATATGCTTGTTGGACATTTATATATCTTCTTTGGAGAAATGTCTATTCCAGTTCTATGCCCATATTTGATCAGGTTATTTGGGGTTTTTTCCTTGTTGTTGTTGTTGAGTTATAGTTCTCTATATATTCTTCATATTAACCCTTTTTCAGATTTGTGATTTGCAACTATTTTCTCCCATTCTCTAGATGGCCTTTCACCCTGTTTATTGTGTCCTTTGATTCACAGAAGTTTTAATTTTTGATATAGTTGAATTTATCTATTTTTACTTTTGCTGCCTATGCTTTTGGTATCATATCCAAAAATGCATTGCCAAATCCAATGTCATAAAGCTTTCCTCCTGTGTTTTCCTCTAAAAGTTTTATAGTTTTAGACTATGTTTAAGTCTTTGATCCACTTTGAGTTAATTTTTATACATGGTGTAAGGTAAGAGTTCAAATTAATTCTTTTGCAGTCTTTCCCAGCATCATTTGTTGAAAATACTGCTCTTTCCCCATTGAATAATCTTGGCACCCTTGTCAAAAATCATTGGACCATATATGCAAAGTTTTATTTCTGTGCTCTCTATTCTATTCTATTGGCCTATGTGCCTGAGCTTATGTCAGTATCACACTGTTTTGATTGCTGTACCTTTGTATGCAGTAAGTTTTGAAATCAGGAATTGTGAGACCTCCAGCTTTGCTTTTCTTTCTCAAGATTATTTTGGCTATTTGGGGCCCACTGAGATTCCATATGAATTTTAGGATGGATTTTTCTATTTCTGCCAAAACTGCTGTTGGGATTTTGAATCTGTAGATCCTGCTGTGTAGTAATGACATCATAACAATATTAAGTCTTCCAACTCACGAATACAGGGTGTCTTTCCATTTATTTGTGTCTTTAATTTCTTTCAGCAGCACTTTGTAGTTTTCAGTGTACACATCTTTTACCACCTTGGTTAAATTTATCCCAAAATATGTTATTCATTTTGATGCTATTGTAAATGAAATTATTTTCTTAACTTCCTTTTCAGATTGTTCATTGTGAGCATATAGAAACACAACTGATGTTTGTGTGTTGATTTTGTGTCCTACGATTTTGCTAGTGAATGTTATTTATTAGTTCTAGGAGGGTTGTGGTTTTTCATGGACTCTTTAGGATTTTGTACATGTAAGATCATGTTGCCTGTGAACAGAGATAATTTTACTTCTTCCTTTCGAATTTGGATGCCTTTATTTCTTTTTCTTGCCTAATTGCTCTGGCTAGGACTTCCAGTACTTTGTTGAATAGAAGTGGCAAAAGCAGGTATCCTTATCTTATTCTTGAAATTAGAGGAAAAGCTTTCAGTCTTTCACCTTTCAGTATGATGCTACCTGTGGGCCTTTCATATTTGACCTTTATTATGTTGAGGTAATTTCCCTCTATTCCCTGTTTGTTGAGTGCTTTTATCATGAAAAAGTGTTGCATTTTGTCAAATGTTTTTTGTTTGTTTTTTTTTTTCTTTTTTTTTGCGGTATGCGGGCCTCTCACTGTTGTGGCCTCTCCCGTTGCGGAGCACAGGCTCCGGACGCGCAGGCTCAGCGGCCATGGCTCACGGGCCCAGCCGCTCCGCGGCACGTGGGATCCTCCCAGACCGGGGCACGAACCCGTATCCCCTGCATCGGCAGGCGGACTCTCAACCACTGCGCCACCAGGGAGGCCCTGTCAAATGCTTTTTGTACATCAATCGAGATGATCATTTTTTTCCTTCTTTCTGTTAATGTGATGTATTACGTGGATTAATTTTCATATGTTGAACCATCAAGTCTGCATTCCAAGAATAAATCCCACTTGGTCATAGTGTATGATCCTTTTAATGTGCTGTTGAATTCGGTTTCCTCCTATTTTGTTGAGGATTGTGGTATCAGTGTTCATAAGAGATACTGGTCTGTAGTTTTCTTGTAGTGTCTTTGTCTGGGTTTGGTATCAAGGTAATGCTGTCCTCTCACTTCACCATTTGAGTCTCAGCTTCTTCATCTCTAAGATGGAGATAATAATAGAGACCCTGTTTAGGGCTGTCATGCAGATTAAATGATAAAAATGCAGACAAAATGCTTCAGCAGGGCCCAGTTCACAGGATGCCCTCAAAATATGTTAGATGATGATAAGGATAATAATGAAAATAATAATAAATAAATAACAGTTCATCTCATAGTTGGACAGCTGAGTAGGATGGAGCTTATAGAGTCAGTCTGTATTAGCAGCAGGGCGTCTGTCCAGGAGCAGCATTTAGCAATTTTCCAAGTAAAGGGAGCGAGTGATATTATAGGGCCGAACTACGAAGCTGTCTCCTGGCCTGACATGTGGCAGATGCTCACCCAAATTTGTGGAGTCATTTAAAACTTCCTGCTTGCTTTGATTTCTTAATAATGGCTTGACAGTTTTTGAGGAACTGAAAGCAGTGAAGCCTGGCAAGAGAAAAACAAAATGTAACACACAGAATTTCTCTCATTCATGGGTTATCAAAGGTTCAAAGGACACAAAGATCAATGGCAATGGTGATGAAGATGATGTGGGTGACATTTTCCAAAGAACTAATGTGTTTTCATTTTTTTAATACTTTATTTTTTTGAACAGTTTTAGGTTTACAGGAATTTTAGCAGAGAATACAGAGAGTTCCCATATATCCACCCCTCCAATACACACAGTTTCCCCTATTATTAACATCATGCATTAGTGCGGTACATTTGTTACAACTGATGAACCAATATTGATATGCTATTATTAACTAAGTCCATAGTTTACATTAGGGTTCACTCTTTGCATTGTACGTTCTTTCGTTTTGACAAATGTATAGTGACAAGTATCCACCATTACAGTATCATAAAAAAATATTTTCACTGCCGTAAAATCCCCTGTGCCCCTCGTCTTCATCCTGAGCCCCAGAGCCCCTGTGCCCCTGGCAAGCACTGATCTTTTACTCTCCTTATAGTTTTACTTTTTCCAGAATTTCATACAGTTGGAATCATACGGTATGTAACCTTTTCAGACTAGGTTCTTTCACTAAGCAATATGCATTGAAGATTCCTCCATGTCTTTTTTGTTATTTGATAACTCAGTTATTTTTATCACTAGTATTTCATTGTATGGATGTACCACAATTTGTCTATCCATTTACCTTTTAAAGGACATCTTGGTTGCTTCCAGTTTTTGGCAGTTATGAATAAAGATGCTGTAAGCATGTATCCAAAATCAATGAGTCTTCATGGATATAGAGAACAGACTGTGGTTGCCAAGGGGGAGGGGGTTGAGGGAGAGATGGAGTGGGGGGTTGAGGTTAGCAGATGTGAGCTGTTACATCCAGGATGGAGAAACAACAAGGTCCTACTGTAGAGCACAGGGAACTATATTCAATATCCTGTGATAAAGCATAATGGAAAAGAATATTTTAAAAAGAATGTATATATATGTATAACTGAATCACTTTGCTGTACAGCAGAAATTAATACAACATTGTAAATCGACTACATTTCAATAAAATAAATAAATAAACAATATAAATGAGTCTTAAATGTCAACAATAAGAAACCAAACAACCCAACTTAAAAATGGGCAAAAGAGCTCAACAGACACCTCACCAAAGAAAATCTACAGATGTCAAATAAGCATATGAAAAGATGTTAAACATCATACATCATTAAGGAATTTCAAATAAACATGAAATATCTTTTCATTTATTTAGACTACTTTGATTTCTTTCATCAACATTTTGTAGTTTTCTTCATATACCTCTTCATATAGCTAAGTATTTTGTTAGATTTATTCCTAAGTACTTCAGTTTTTTTTTTTTTTTTTGGTGCTAATGTAAATGGTGTTGTGTTTTTAATTTCATATTCCACTTGTTCATTGTTGGTATATAGGAAATCAATTGACTTTTGTATATTAATCATGTATCCTGCAACCTGGTTATAATTGCTCATTAGTTCCAGGAGGGCTTTCTGTCGGTTCTTTGGGATTTTCTGCATAGACAATCATGCCATCTGCAAAATGGGCAAAAGATCTGAACAAACACCTCACCAAAGAAGATTTCTTTTTCCTTCCCAATCTATCTTTTATTCTCTTTTCTTGCCTTGTTGCATTAGCTAGGAGATACAGTACAATGTTGAAAATGCGTGGTGAAAGGGGACATCTTCACCTTATTCCTGATCTTAATTGGAAAGTTTCTAGTTTCTCACCATTAAATATGACGTTAGCTTTAGGGTTTTTATAGATGTACTTTATCAGGTTGAGGAAGTTCCCCTCCATCCCTAATTTGCCAAGAGTTGTTGTGGTGGTTTGGTGGTTTGTTAGTTTATCATGGATGGTGTTTAATTTTGTCAAATGCTCTTTTTGCATCTACTGTTATGATAATGCGATTTCTCTTCTCTACGCTGTTGATGTGATGGATTACATTAATTGATTTCCAAATGTTGAACCAGCCTTGCATACCTGGAATAAATCCCACTTGACTGTGGTGTAGAAGTCTTTTTATACATCACTGGATTCAATTTGCTCATATTTTGTTGAGGATTTTGCATCTATGTTCATGGGAGGTATTGGTCTGCAATTTTTCTGTTTTGCAATATCTTTATCTGGTTTTGCTATTAGAATAAGCTTGGCCTCACAGAATGAGCTGGGAAGTGTTCTCTCCTTCTATTTTCTGGAAGAGATTATTGAGAACTGGTATCATTCTTTCCTTAATGTTTGATAGAGTTGACCAGTGAACCCATCCAGGCCTGGTGCTTTCCATTTTGGAAGGTTATTCATTATTGATTCAAATTCTTTACTAGATATGTGTCTATTCAGAGTATTTATTTCTCCTTGTGTGAGTTTCAGTAGATTGTGTCTTTCAAGGAAATGGTCCACTTCATTAACTTATAAAATCTGTGGGCATAGAATTATTCATAATATTCCTTTAGTATCCCTTCAGTGTCCATGAGATCAGTAGTGATGCCATCGCTTTCATTTCTGATCTGAGTAATTTGTATCTTCTCTCTTTTTTTCTTGGTTATCCTGCTAGAGGTTTGTCAATTTTATTGATCTTCACAAAAAAAAACCAAACAGCTCTTTATTTTGCTGACTTTTCTCTATTGTTTTCCTGCTTTTTATTTCATGTATTGCTTCTTTTCTTCTGCTTGTGGTAGGCTTATATTGCTCTTCTTTCTCTAGTTTCATAAGGTGGAAGCTTAGATCTTTTCAAATGTATGCCTTCAATGCCATAAACTTCCCTCCAAGCACTGCTTTCACTGCATCTTGCAAATTTTCATAGGTTGTATTTTCATTTTCATTTAGCTCAAGATGAATTTTTATTTCCCATGAGACTCCCTCCTTGACCCATCTGTTATTTAGAGGTGTGTTGTTTAATCTCCAAATATTTGGGGATTTTCCAGCTGTCTTTCTGGTATTGGTTTCTAGCCTAATTCCATTGTGTTCTGAAAACGTACTTTGCATAATTTCTATTCTTTTACATTTGTTGAGGTATATTTCGTGGCCTGGAATGTGGTCTGCTTGGTGAATGTTCCATGGGAGCTTGAGAAGGATGTGTGTTTTGTTGCTGTGGGATGAAGCTGTGTGGTTGCCAGTTAGATCCAGATGATGGTAGTGCTATTCAGTTCAACTTCATTCTTACTAATTTTCTGCCTGGTGGGTCTGCCCGTCACTGACAGAGGGCTGTTGAGGTCTCCAGCTACCATGATGGATTCATCTGCTTCTCCTTGCAGTCCTATCAGTTTTTGCCTTCCATACTTTGATGCTCTATTGTTGGGTACATACAATGAAGGACTGTTATGTCTGCTTGGAGAATCGACCCCTTTATCACTATGTATCGCCTCTCTTTATCCCTGATAACTTTCCTTCCTCTGAAGTTGGCTCTGCCTGAAATTAATAGAGCTACTCCTGCTTTCTTCTTGTGTTTCAGTATTTTAAGTGCCAAAGTGTTTGGTAGGAATTTGAAAAGTGGGTAAAGGCACAGTCATTTGAATCAGGCAAACCTGGGAACAAGCCAAGCGAGTCAAAGTGGCTGACTGTGGGCACACTTAATCGTTCTATGCCTCAGTTTCCTCATCTAAGAAATGAGTAACTATCGGACCTACTGTACAGCACAGGGAACTATATTCAATATCTTGCAGTAACCTGTGATAGAAAAGAATCTGAAAAAGAATAGATATTATATATATGTATAACTGAATCACTTTGCTGTACACCTGAAACTAACACAACATTGTAAATCAACTAGACTTCAAAAAAAAATTAATTTTTTTTTAAATGAGGAAGTATCCCTTTGAATTATTGTGAAGATGAAACGGGATAATGCAGTAAAGCACTTAGCAAATTTCCTGGCATTTGTGTAATTACACATAATGTGTCATTAATATATTCTACTAATATATGCAGTTATATTATTATCTATTCATATACTATAAGCTATTATTCCTATAAGCTATTGGTTATAATTATATTGTGGGACATTAGTATAGATTTCTAAGTCCAAGTACTCTCTATGAAAGTTGGATGAGGCACTCTGAGAAGAGTGACTTAGAAAATAGTTGCAAAGTCTCAGGCTGGAGTGGATGGCTCATAGGCAGTGTCCTGAGAAGACAGAAGACTTCGCACGTGCCCTGCAGCCCATAGTCCAGGGCGCCAGGGCCAGGGGGGGATGTGATATTTCCTCCTTGGTGCCGAGTTTTGCTCATTCTTCTTATTAAAGTGGTTACACAGGAGGTTTCTGACGCCACTGACAAATCACTGTCTGGGGTCTCTCTCTTTTGAGGGAAATGTGGTCACACCAGGGCCCCTATTGAAAAATAGATCATCTTTGGTTAGATAAATTCTGATTAGCTTTTAAGAAGCAACAGTAATAATTAAGCACAGGGGAAAAACCTTCATTGTACACCAAGGCTTTTAAAAGGTAGTTATAAAACTATGTTTTGTGGTGTGAGCTCAATTGTGTTTAAACTTTTTAAAAAGATTGTAAGCATAGAGAAAGGACTGGAAGGATGTGAACCACCGTGTTCTCGGTGCCTGCCTCTGGGGGACGGGAGTCTAAGTGATTTTAATGTCTTCTTTGTGTTTTTCTCTAGTTCTCATTTTCTGCATTATTACAAAAAACATGTTATTTTAAAAATGAATAGAACAAACAACAATTATTACAAAACCTCCCCTTCACTTTAACACTTGCAGTAAATGGACAGTTGTCACTTGCCAACTGACCTTTCTGGTTTGTGTTGGGCCATTTCTGCTGTCTTGCCACTCGGGACAACCAAAAGGATACTTGCATGGGATCAGAGAACTATCAAGTGGCCAATTCCTGGCCAATTCCCCCCGAGTTCCCTCTTGCCTCTGTGTTGCCTGACGCCCTACCCCAAAACTGGGCATCTATTCTGGGTCTGCTGTCAGGGTCTGGTGACCCTCCACTCACTAGCTGTGTGGCCTTAGGCAAGTCACTTAACCTCTCTGACCCTCAGCATCCTCCTCTTAAAATGAGGATTGCAGTGACCGTCCAGCCAGATGAAGTGGTTAGCACATTGGGGCCCCCAGTGTCAGTGGCACTAGTTATTCCTTGTTATTCCTGTTATTCCTGGCTCTGACTGTCCCCCTTCTGCATTTCAGTCTGCAGACGTCGACAACCATCACGCACTCATTGAATATAATGAGGCCGAAAGCAGCTTTGTTCTCCACGACTTCAATTCCTGCAACGGCACGTTCGTCAATGAGTGCCACATTCAGAACGTGGCTGTGAAGCTCCTACCCGGAGACATCCTGAGGTTTGGGTCCAGAGGGCTGACCTACGAACTGGTCATCGAAAACCCAGCCTCGGTGAGTCCAGGCCCCTGCGGGGGTGGGGTGGGGTGGGGTGCAGAGGTGCCGTGTTGTGTCCCCTTCCGTGCAGCCTAGGGCTCGGGTACGGCCACAGGTGGAGTTCGTCTGGAGCGCGTCACTCTTCCTTTCGCGAGTCTGCGAAGTTCAGCCCCATCGCGTGGGTGCCCGGGGAGAGCGAGTCCTCGCGCCCTCTTCTGGGCATTTCTTGGAATTACATGCAAGGGTTGCGTAGCGACCAGCCCGGAGCGAGAGCGTTTTTCTGAAAAGTGAAGCTTGGCGAGGGGAGGTGGAAAGCAGGTGTGTGCTTTTGAAGATGCAGAGATGGATGCTTCCTTTTTAGGCAGATCAGTGCTCTGCAACTTCCTAGCTTTGTGACCTCGGCCAGGCTTCTCTGTATGCCTGGGTCTGGGTCTTCTCAGCGGTGCAGGGCGTTGAGAGAGTATCTATGTATAAAAAGTCAAAGTCTCTGGCCAGAGTAGACGCTCAAGGCCTGCCAGCTGTTATCACACCGGATCAGAAATGTTCCCGGGATCAGGACCTAAAGTATGGCCCCAGGTTAAGCGGAACGTAACCCAAAATTCGCCCAGCAAAGCTCAGTGACCAGAAGTATCTGGTTCAGTAGGGAGGCAGGATGGGGGCTGGTTAGCAACACAGTCCTGGGTCAGAACCCCAGCTCTGCCACTGGCCTACTCGGTGTGCTCTTGCACAAGCCATTGGACCCCTCTGAACCTCGGTTTCCTCATCTACAAAATGGGGCCAACGACAGCAATGACCTTGCAGGCTTATCTCGAGGGCTAAATGAGATGGTTATCATTGTAAAACTCCCAGAATAATGCCCATTCGTGGTGAGCACACAATTAATACCTGTCGTGTGTGTCCCAGAGAGACGGCGTGTTAACCTCACTCCCCAGCACCAAGAACCCTGCATGGACTGAGACCTCCGAGGCTTAAAGTCCTTTCGGGGACGAGGCTGGGTATAAATAAATAAAGTTTAGAGAATCTAGACAGAATCCTGGGGTGTGGGTCCACTAGGCAGCCTTAAATACCCACTCAGAGAAGATGAGCACCGTCCCTCAGGCTGCAGGGCCTGTGACACCGCATCCACCACGTTTGGCTTTGAAAACCTGGGACAGTTTTCTCCTGCTGCTTCTCAGCCCCCTTTTCCTCCTTGGACCAACATTAAAGTGTGCTCACTTGTGGGATGCACTGGGATCCACTGGCCGCCCTGAGGAGGGGCTCCTGACCCAGAAGGTGTTGACCTGATCAGGGGTTCTCAACATGGGTTCTAAGGATCCCCCTCGTCAGAAGCACGTGGGGAGCAGACCCACAGTGCAGATGTGGGCTTCACCCCAGGCCTGAGGACTCATACTTAGGATTCCCAGATGAAATACAGGACACGCAGTGAAATCTGAATTTCAGAGAAGCAACAAATCATTGTTATGTACAGGTGTGGCCCAACTATTGCAAGGAACCACTTATGCTAAAAAAATTATTTGGTGTTTATCTGAACTTCAGATTTAACGGACACCCTATAGTTTATTATATATTGATTTATTCATTTCTTTATTTATGCGAAATCTGGCAACCATACACATCCTCCCTGGGAGCAGGGCCTGGGAATATGCATTCTCACAAGCTCCCTGATGATTCTGATGCACCGCCAATAGGAGGGAAACCGAAATTTAGAATCATTTGTATGGAACACTTACAGAATTTTTTAGGGATCAAAGAAAAGGGGATTTCACACTCCCAAGCCTGAAAATCCAAGTTCATGAAGTTTGATTCAATGTGCCCCAACATGTCTGATTCCAAGAAATTTTCAGGAATGTTCAGTAAAATTACAGGTTCCCAGGCCCCCTCCCTGGGAAATTCTGACTTTGTGGCTTGCCCGTGGGGAGAAGAAGAGGGGGAGCAGCAAACAATATCTGCATTTTTTTCTTCTTTTTTCCTACAAAGATATTTATTGAAATATTATTGATAGGGGCATAAAATTTGAAACCTAAATTTCCATCCAAAGGAGGCATTGTTTAATAAATTATATTGTTTAATATATTCTAAGGAGTTTAATATATTATAAGGAGTTCGTTATATATGGAATACTCTTCTGCCTTTTTAAAACACAGCTTTATTAAGATATAATTGACATGCAATAAACAGCACATGTTTAAAGTCTGTAAGTGGATGGGCTTTTACATATGGGTACACCTGTGAAACCATAGCCACAATCAAGACAGTGAACAGCTCCTTCATCCTCCAAAGTTTCCTCCGGATCACAGCATGTGTTTGTTTGCTTGCTTGCTCTTAACAGCTTCACTGAAGTACAATTTACATAACAGAAACTTCACCCATTTGAAGTGTCCAATTCAATCAATTTGAATATATTGATGGAGTTGTGCAGCCATCACCACAACCTGCTCTCAGAACATTTTCCTCCATTTCTATCACCCCAAACCTCGGAGAAACCTTGGAGGTATTTCATTTTGGGGTTTGTTTTTAACTTTTAATTTTCAAAATTATGGTAAAATACACATAAAATTTACCATCTTAACCATGTTTCAGTGCACAGTTCACAGTGGCATTAAATCTATTCACACTGTTGTGCAGCCATCACCCCCATCCATCTTCAGAACTTTGTTCATCTTCCCAAACTGAAACTCTAAGCCCATCACATCAAACCCCCTGCTTCCTTCCTCCCCTCCCACCATGCTTTCTGTGTCTGTGAATTGGACTATTCTAGGTTCCTCATATAAATGGAATCTTACATTGTTTGTCCTTTTGTGACCATCTTATTTCACTTAGTATGATATCCTCATGGTTCATTCCAGTTGAATATTTCATTGTATGGATTCACCACATTTTGTTTACCTGTTCATCCATCCATGGCCACTTGGGTTGCTTCCACCTTTTGGCCATTTTGAGTAAGTTTGTTATGCACACGGGTGTACAACTATGGAATGGGGACTTTATTTTACAAGGTGCTTCTTATATAATTGTGGGAAAAAGTGATGACGACCTCTAACCTTGAGTAGATAAGACAGAAGAAGATGCTTTGTAAGAAGAGAAACCAGGAGAGCAGCAGGAGGAATCACTGACGTGAACAGCACTGTGCTAAGCAATTCACCTGCTCTCCCTTATTTCACGCTCATAGCAACCTATGAGATGGGTTCTCCCATGATCCCCATTTGACAGACAAGGAATCCGAAACTTAGAGAGGTTAAGTAATTTCCCCAGGGCCACACAGCTTGTCAGTGCAAATTAAACACTATCCCCACTTGTGGAAAAAGGAGGGGAGAAAACCATTTAGTCTGATGCTAGCTGGAGCAGTAGCCTTGACTGGTTTTCACACCGAGGAAAGCATACTCTCACGGTCACTCGAATATGCACGGATTTTTTCAATTCTTATTCCTACACGCACTTGCACCTTGCTTCATTCCTCGGTTGACTGCAGGCAGCTGCACAAGTGTTCCCCTGGCCTGTGCCCAGGGCACTTTGCAGGACTCTCCACAGCCCCATCTTCTCAAAAGTGCTCTCTGCCGGGGTGTCCCCAGCTTGAGAAGCTTCCATCCATGATGCTCATATTCATGGAGGGGTCCTTTGCAGCGTCCGTGTGAGGGCAGCCTGTGGACTGCCTGACACCTTCCTACAAATTCCACTTCCTGATGACCCCAACCTGCTGGCTATTTAAAAGAAGAGAAAGGAAGAGGGGAAAAGGGAGAGGTATTGAAGAGCATCTCTCATCAAATATTTTGAAGCCCTCTTGCTTTTCGTGGCCCTCTTGCTTCCGGCATATTCTTGTTTCCAATTGATTTTGGGGTCCCTGGTGAGGGCGCTGTGTTTCCTCCTTGGATGGAGTTTCCACGGAGGACTGCCCTGATATCATACAGATTAAGTATGATGAGAACTGTTCTTCTCCCGACAAAGAGTTCCCAAATGAAAGCATTTAGTTCAGGTGTTGTGGTGACCCTAACCAACAGAGGAGGGTGTGACAGCATTTTACTGGGGGAGGGGGTGAGGTGCGGGGCGCTTAGGAATCCAGATGTGTTTGCAGATGTCACAGTGGTTAGAGCACGTGCCCTGAGGTCAGGCTGACTCCAGCGCCGTCCCAGCCCTGCTCTTGACCGGCTTTTATACTGGACGTGCACAAATCATCTACCTCTCAGGGCCTCGGTCCCCACTCCTGTAACAATAGTTCCTACCACCTTGAGTGACTGTGGTATTAAGTGGGCAAAGTGCGTAAATTGCTTAGTCCAGCGTCTGGCACCTAATAAGCACATGATAACCCTCAGCTTTAGAGTCAAGCAAACCAGCATGGAGCAGCCAAGATGCCTCCTTTGTAAGTGTCCTTTTGGACAGGGAAACCTCCCAAGACCTGCCCCCGCTAGCAGATAAATACATTTGCAGATAAATTACCCATAGAATAACATACAAGATTGAAAAATATAAAGAAAAACTCTTGTTTGACAAAGTGCATTGGCAGCCAGGTTGTGCCCAGGACCATCCTTTTTTTTTTTTTTTTTGTGGTCGCGGGCGTCTCACTGTTGTGGCTTCTCCCGTTGCAGAGCACAGGCTCCGGACGTGCAGGGTCATCGACCATGGCTCACAGGCCCAGCCGCTCTGCGGCATGTGGGATCTTCCCGGACTGGGGCCCAAACCCGTGTCCCCTGCATCGGCAGGTGGACTCTCAACCACTGCGCCACCAGGGAAGCCCCCAGGACCATACTTTGTAAATTATACCTCTCTCATCAAAGTATTACCTAGGGCTGCCATATTGCACAACTCCAGGGTCACCATTCACAACGTAGTCCATGTGGATGGCGCCCACTGAAACTGTGCAGGACATAACCCGCAGGGCCATCTGCAATGCCCTGAAGCAACCGTTGATTAATCCCATAGAGTCTTGGCACCAGGCTTGGGAAATTGAAGTCCCAGAGTCAGGTGTGCCGCCGTGTTGTGGGTTTTGTTGGTTGTTGCCTTTACTCGTGCTTTCTGAGCTCTGGGAAAGGAGGTGTGGAAACAATCTGTGCTAGTCACAGTGGCGCCGTTCTTACAAGGCAGCTGAGTAAGGAAACCCACGTCACCCGTATGTATCCATCATGTCTTTCTCTGTTCTGAAATACGGCAAAACTGATGGAAATGGCCAGAATGAAAAAGGAAGCCAGGCGCCACAAATGACGTGCCGAGTTGTTCCATGAGGGGGTTGACAGCTCCTTGTCGGCAGCCCCCATCCCCATGACTGCCTGTGTCTGGCCTTCCCTGTAGCCTGCTCTGCCCTGTTCCCAGTCCAGCCAGACTCTCCCACGTGGCTCCTGGATACTGTCTTCTGTCCCTGCAATGTCATGACGTCCTGTCTTGCGAGAAGAGCGCCCTCTGTCGGCCAATATTCCTTGCTGCTTTAATGGGGAAGCTCTGCAGAACACAATCCAGAAAGCAAGGGCTTTGGAGTTGGATGGACCCAAGTTGAAATGCCAGCTGCAACTGGCTTTACCTTTCTGAGCTTCAATTTCCGATTTCTGCCAAGGAGCTACTCATTAATCCCAGGTCCCCTTTCCCCCTTCAGTTGTTTTTATAGAGGTCCCTGGGACCACCCCTATCATGGCATAAACTGAGGCTCAGAGAGTTTCAGTGACTTCCCCAAGGTTAGGCATCAGTCGTATAGATCCAGAGGCAGGATTAAAAGCCGGCTCTCCTGAGTCCCTTGGAGCCTTTTCCTAATAGCACGAAGCATCGTGGGGCCGTGAGAGCCCAGGCAGGTCCTTCACTGCCCAGCGGTTAATGAAGGTCTTGCATTTCCCAGTCCAACCTGCAATTTCACACGCTGACAGGGGATGATTCATTATGTGGGTAAAAACGAAAGCCACTGATAATAGGAGAAACTGCATTTTCAGTTATCTGGCTTCCTTGCTTGTTTGGCTCCACTAACTTTTTTTTTGGCTACACCAATGCAGGATCTTAGTTCCTCAACTGGGGATCAAACCTGCAGCCCCTGCATTGGAAGCGTGGAGTCTTAACCACTGGACGGCCAGGGAAGTCCCTGGCTCCACTAACTTTTTTTCTTTAATTATTTTCTTTATTTTATTTATTTATTTTTGGCTGCGTTGGGTCTTCGTTGATGCGCGCGGGCTTTCTCTAGTTGCGGCGAGCGGGGGCTACCCTTCTTTGCAGTGCGCGAGTTTCTCTTTGCGGTGGCTTCTCTTGTTGCGGAGCATGAGCTCTAGGTGCGTGGGCTTCAGTAGTTGTGGCACGCGGGCTCAGTAGTTGTGGCTCGCGGGCTCTAGAGCACAGGCTCAGTAGTTGTGGCCCATGGGCTTAGTTGCTCCGCGGCATGTGGGATCTTCCTGGACCAGGGCTCGAATCCCTGTCCCCTGCATTGGCAGGCGGATTCTTAACCACTGCACCCCCAGGGAAGTCCACCCACTAACTCTTTACCAGGGATATTGCTGCCGTTCCTGGACAAATTCAGTTGCACCCTTTCTTCTCCTTTTTTGACGATGGTGATCACACCTGGTGGCTAATGTTTTATGCTCATTTATTATGGACCAGGAAGTGTTCCCAGCATTTCACGTGCACTATCTCACCCACTTCTCACAGACTAAGAAATGGCTGTTGGTATCCCTGTGTCTTACAGACAAGGCACAGAAATGACACACTCGTCAGGGTCCCAGAGACGGAGCAGAGCCGGGAACCGGACCAGAGTCTGTGTGACGCCGGATCCCAAGGTCTTAACCCGAGGTCGGCACGTTATGGCCCAGGGCCAAGTGCGGGCCATCGCCTGTTTCTGTAAAGTTTCCTGGGAACACAGCCATCCCATTCATTTCAGTATTGCCTGTGTTGTCGGCTACAAGGGCAGAGTAAGCTGGGCAGATCCTATGGCCCACAGGGCTGGAAATGCTTACTGTCTGGCTCTACAGAAAACGTTGACCAGCCTCTGCCTGTAACACTATGCAGTCCTGCCTCTTTCATTTGACTTGGTTTCTAAAAGAAGAACTTAAAATAGAGGGGGGAGCTGGGGAGAAAGAACTCACTCAGATTGAGCCTTACTGTGTGCCAGGAAATGTGCTGGTTAATTGCTTAAGTTTACTGAGGAATCAGAAAAAACAGACAAGCTGGAAAACTAAATTTTGAACAGTCTTTTCAATACCTCTTTAAAAGAGAGCTGGAAATATGTGGTTCTAAATATACATACACATATATATGCATTTGCAAATATAGTAATAATATAATTACATTGACATGGATCTGATAAATGTACTAGACATTAACATATTATATATACAACAGATGCATATTATAAATTTTACCTGTTTCTTCAACTGGAAAGTTTTCTTTTAAAACTGTGGACTGTTGGGAATTCCCTGGTGGTCCAGTGGTTAGGACTCAGTGCTCTCCGTGCTCTCACTGCTGAGGGCCTGGGTTCAATTCCCGGTCAGGTAACTAAGATCCCACAAGTGCACAGCGAGGCCAAAAAACGAAATAAATGAAACTATGGAATGTCTTCCCTGAGTCCCTTTTGAAGCAGAAATTTGGGGTTTGTAGTCTGAAGCCTGCTGTAGCTAGAGAACTATTTATCTATCAAAGTTTCTCTAAGCAGCGTTTTACTACTTGTCTTATGATTGGTTCCTTGGTCTTAAATCATTCTTCTCTGGAGATGCTGCTTTACTTTTATAAGTTGAAAGGTAAATTTGGTGCATGATAACAGTCTGGTGGGTTTTATTTGAGCATGTCATAACCTTTAAAACAACTTTCACTCTGAGTACATAGTGATGCTTATGCTAAAGTCTCAGTAAGCATACTGTCCAGGAAATTTGATTGTTTGCAAGTATCAGAAAACCAACTAAAACTAGCCTAGGCAAAAAAAAAAAAAAAAAAAAAAGCTCATGGAACTGAAAAGGCCAAAAGCTGCAGCTTAGGCCCAGCTGGATCCAGGCGCCCAAATCATGGTCAGGAATCTGACTCTTTCTTCCCTGTTAGCTTCCCAATCTCAGACAGACTCTTGCCTCACCTGTAGGAAAGTGGCCACCAGCAGCCCCAGCATCCTACAAAGTAGCAGTTCCAGGGATAGAGCCAGCATCTTCATTGACAGTGGCTTGGATCACATGGCTTCCCCTGAACCAATCACTGAGGCCAGGGACCAGGAATGCTCTCATTGGCCAGGCCTGGGTTATGGTCTCACCCCTGGGGTGGAAGGGTCAGAGTTCTATGGACTCAGGATTGTCAGGGAAAGGGTGTCTTCCCTGCAAAAAAATTAAGGTGCCCATCCAGAAGATGGAAGAAATGGATGCGGCGGAGGCAAAAACAAAGAAGATGTCCATGACATTAGGAAGCATTCCTATTGCCTAAGTGGAGCCTTCCTAACGGGATTTGCCACTAGGGATCTGGGGGGAGGAAAATGATGAATAATCCACTTTTCCATTGGAAAGGTCCCAGGCCAGTCTCCAAGGAAGCAGAGTTGCTCATTTCTCTCCTGTGGTGACTGGTGTGATGAGAAGCTCAGAGTCGGGGCCTTAGTTGTCCATCCCCAAGAAGGGTGGTGTTTCCACGTTCCTGGGACCTCTGAATAGGGCCCGTTGTTGAGGAGGATGTGGCTTTACTGTACCGGGGGTTGAGAAGCCGGCAACTGAGTGAATGACCAGAGAGTATGGTGCCCTTCAGAACAAAGCCTCTTTCTGGTCAAGCTTTGTCATCTCCTACCTGACCTTGTAGGATTTCCTCTACCCTGTGCTCTTACAGGTCCCGTGGGGACTTACTGATGTGATGAGAACTCCTGAGGCTGGGTGTTTTATATCAAAGGCGATTTCCCGAGACCAGTGAAGTGGAGGGCACGGGGCAGCAGACAGCCTCAGTCTCGACCTCTGCAGCAGAAACTCACACAAAAGGACCCCTGAGGCTGTGTTGTCACCAGATGTCTACAGGCGATGCAGATGACATCAGGGGAGGTGGAGACGGGAGCGCGGGCTGAACCCTTAGCATCCTGCTGAGACAGAACCCAGACTCGGCCAGGAACCGGGCTGCGTCCTGCTTCCTCTGGCAGACCACACCCTTTGTTACCAAATCAGAACCACGTTGCTCCTTCTCTGAACTTAGTTGATGATCATTCATTCATTCATTCATTCCGTCTCTCTATCTGGCAAGACCGAATTGAAGCAGGCCAAGTCTAGGGGTAGCAAAAGCTATTTGCAAAAATCCGGCTGTTTTCTCATTAGATTCTATTTCCCATTTTATGGACTGACCAGGAAGCTGATTAGAACTTGAAAGGAAAGGAAAAACCGTAAGATTGAAGATTTACAAGAAAATGGGAAAATTAGATGGGCCAGATCTCCTTTAACACAGCTGGGAAAAACCCAAATGAATGGCTTTTCTGAACAGCTCAAAGGGACTTAATTCTTTTAAGTTCCAAAACCTAAAAATAATGTATAACTTGGCGGTTCTGTGTTCTAAATGTATAACCCTGATTTCTCACACTGAAGCCCCGTACGTGATTTACCCTTTTCTTGGGGACATAGAATTATTACCCGTCTCTGAGTTACGGTGACACCCCGGGAGCTGTTGAGATAAAGGCCATTTGTCCTGGCACCAAGTAGCACCCTCTCCTGGCTTCTGAGATCTACTGGCCATGTTTTCTAGTCTCCATTCTGTCTTTCCAGGTCCATGGCTCCTCCATGCTGCGGTCAGTGTGCTTGCTCGCCACCATCACCCCTACCCCCCAGGCCCTTCCAGACCATGGGAATTAAGCTCCACATCTATGTATGTTAAATTCTTCTGTAAGGAAGCCGGTCTCTTCTCCCTCCTTTATGTATTTACTCACTAATGTATCTATGTCAGTATGGATCCATGTATACTGATTTTACGCCTTGAATTATAATCCAATACTCATTAAATATTTCTTCGCTCAAATTCTTCCAGCCTTGGCCACTGGGAGCTCTTTCAGATTGCTTGCTGTGTCCTTGAGCATCTTCCCACCTTTTCGTTTTGGGCACTTGCTTACTCTCTGCTGTTACAAGATGCACCAGGCTTAGCATGTGTTTTCCCCATCCCAGCCCCAGAATCAAAGTGCTTTTTATTTACACTCCATTTGCCAACTGTTCAGCTCAGTCAGCGAACACCTACCATGAGTAGCAGGCACTCTGCTGGGTGCCAGCACAGCCAGCAATTGGCTGGTAAATATTTAATGACCAGCTCTCTGGAAAAAGTAAAGTACATGGATGCATAGCATAAGGTTTACTGATATAAAGAATGTGTAGCACAGTCTATCCATGTAACAAAATATACAGTACTCTTTCTTGTAAATTCTATATAGCCAGCTGAGTCTCACAGCATGCTTTCATTGACTTTAGGTGAACTCTTGTATCCATAGCCAATTTCTCATTGCAGTTAACGAATGAGAGAGTTCCCAACCTGAGCACTCGTGGGTATTTTTGGATATTTTGGATTTATGAATAATACAAGTGAAAAAAGAAAGACGTTAGAACTTCACATGTTCATCAGTGACATGAGTGACTTTGTTGCTGCATCAGATAATAATTTTTAAATACTGGAAGAACGTTTCCCCAATTTTTTGCTTTATTCATAACATAACGGCTAAGAAACAACGTGCTTTTGTATAATCTGCATTGTTAACATTTTCTCCATTACCGTCTTAAGTCTAGGCAATCAACAAAACAAACAAACAAACAAAATCAAGCTCTACATGAACCACCATTATTAAACCTATTTATAAAACTTTTTAAAAACCAAGCCCTCATTTATAACATTTCCTGATTTCTATGGTGTAATACGCACTCCACGGTCAATTTCCAGCTCCCAATGACACATCCCTGAATACAGAGAAGGAAAGAGAGGTGTGGTAACACATTACTATGTAACATTTCCAACAGAAACATATAGTAGAGTGAAATAACCTCAAGAGCATAGGTAATAATAAAATAGAGTAAAATAATTAGGAAGGGGTGACTTTTAAGTTTGTATACCAATTGTTTCTGATATAATTTAAGTGTAAATTTATGTAAGTTAATTCTTATTAATGGCTGTGTTTATCAACCAGTTGGCAAAATTCCTGGACATTTGACAATCAGTTCTCGTGGGCAGGTACCAGCTGGCCCCAGCACTCCTCTGGTACAGCAGTAAACATACCACAGGTCTTCCCGGATGGAGGCTGGGGTCCTCTGAGCTGCTTCCAGGGCGTGGCATGTACCAGAAAGAATAACACTTCCATAAGACAGTTGTCAGTGTTCCTAGAAAATCCCATTTCTAAGTAGCCCATGCGATGTCTTGTGTTTTTTCACACCATCTAATGTTCATTTCCTTTTTTTAACTTGGAAAATATCCTATCATTCACTAACCAATCGTCTAAGATCCGTTTGTGAGTATGGAAAGCAGGTAATAAATCATGACTTCGAGTAACCTAGAAGTCCTAAGAGCACAGGTATTGGAGTCAAATAGTGTCACCGCTTCCTGGGTGTGAGACCTTGGGCAAGTCATTTAACCTCTCTGAGCTTCAGTTTCTTAATCCACACAATGAGGGGTAAAATGCCTCCTGCAAGATTATTCTGGAGATCAGATGAGACCACATGCATTAAGTGCCCAGCACAGTCTGTGGCACATCTGAGGCTTCTCTACACAGTGGCTCATAGTCGTTGTATTGTCCACAATTACTTACAAATGGCAGAGCACATAACAAGCTCTCCAAGGGCAAGGTCTAAGTTTCCACCTTCTCTGCAGGCTCCAGGGCTTCCTGGCAGAATTCATGTGTACTGTAGGCACTCGATGTGCAAACTACTTCGAAATTTTTTTAGGGTGTCCCATTCAACTTATACTCTTTACAGGGTTAGAAGCAGATATTGGGGAGATAACACAAATAACAAATAGATAATTTGAAAGAAAATGGATAGTGACTTCTTGAGTAAATCATTGACCTGTGTTTATTAAAGCTAATATAAATTCAGCCGTGGATGTGGTCATGGTTAATCCAGGTGGTTGACAACCTGCTTTTTTTTTTTTTTTTCGGTACACAGGCCTCTCACTGTTGTGGCCTCTCCCGTTGCGGAGCACAGGCTCCAGACGCGCAGGTTCAGTGGCCATGTCTCACAGGCCTAGCCGCTCTGTGGCATGTGGGATCTTCCCGGACCGGGGCACGAACCCGTGTTCCCTACATCGGCAGGCGGACTCTCAACCACTGCACCACCAGGGAAGCCCCAACCTGCTATTTTAAAGGTAGTATGGAAAAGAAATCAGGAGTATCACATATGCTACCTCAAAAACAAAACAAAAAACCCAACCGTGGCAACATACCATATGGTCAGAGAACAGACACAAAGAAAGAGAAAAGGCATTAGCGTGTATTTTTAAACTAAAGTTTCTAAAAACACACTTGAAGACTTCCCTGGTGACACAGTGGATAAGAATCCACCTGCCAGTGCAGGGGACACAGGTTCGAGCCCTGGTCTGGGAAGATCCCACATGCCGCGGAGCAACTAAGCCCATGGGCCACAACTACTGAGCCTGCGCTCTAGAGCCCACGTGCCACAACTGCTGAGCCCATGTGCCCCAGCTACTGCAGCCCATGCGCCTAGAGCCCACACTCCGAAACAAGAGAAGCCACCACAAGGAGAAGCCTGCGCACCACAACAAGAGTAGCCCCCCGCTCGCCGCAACTAAAGAAAGCCTGCACGTAGCAACGCAAACCCAACACAGACAAAAATAAACCGAATTAAATCTAAAATAAATAAATAATAAAAACAAACTTGTTGATAACTGACCTTGACCCCATGCTTCCTGTACAGCCCAGAGCTAGCTTTTAATGTGAGTCTTCTTCTTATGTTTGCTTTTCTCCCTGCCTGTATCGTTGTAGTTGCCAGCAGCAATTTCTGAGAAAACCTTGACCTTCCCTTTGATAAAGCAAGCCGGGAAACTAGAGAAAACCAACTTTAACCATCCAACTAAAGCTACCCTCAACCAACATGCTTCAGAGAAAAAAAAAAAAAAAACCTTTATTTTTAAATTTTTAAACCCGAAGAGCTTGGAGTCTCTGCTGCGTTTATACATCTTTGGCTCCTTCCCACTAGGGGCCCTATCGTTCGGGCTCTGTGTGCTGCAAGCAACAGAAACCAGCTCTAGCCAGCCTCAGGGATGGAGCACTTCAGGGTAGCACCCCAGCCAGTGCTCAAAACCAGCTTCCTTATTTTCCCCACCATGTTCACAGCAGCATAGTTATAATAGCCATGAGGTAGAAACCACCCAAGTGCCCATGACGCTTAATGGATTAAAAAAATACACTCTAAACTGTATGGTGGAATATTATTTAGCCTTAAAAATGAAGGAAGGGCTTCCCTGGTGGCGCAGTGGTTGAGAGTCCGCCTGCCGATGCAGGGGACACGGGTTCATGCCCCAGTCCGGGAGGATCCCGCATGCCGCGGAGCGGCCGGGCCCGTGAGCCATGGCCGCTGAGCCTGCGCGTCCGGAGCCTGTGCTCCGCAACGGGAGAGGCCACAGCAGTGAGAGGCCCGCCTACCACACACACACAAAAATAATAAAATAAAAGAAGGAAATTCTGACATGTTACAACATGGATGAACCTTGAGGGCATTATGCTAAGTGAAATACGCCAGTCACAAAAAGACAGGTACCATGTGATTTCACTTATTTGAGGTACTTGGTACTTAGAGTAGTCCAATTCATAGAGACAGAATGTTGGTCACCACGGGCTGGGTGGCGGAGGGAATGGGGAGTTGTCTAATGGTTAATAGAGTTTACGTTTTGCAAGACGAAAAAGTTCTGGAGATCCATCTCACAGAAATGTGACTATACTTAACACCACTGAACTGTATACTTTAAAATGGCTAAGATGATAAATTTTATGTTGCAGGTTATTTACCACAATCTGAAAAATAAATAAACAGCTTCCCTCTCTCCATGTCTGGGCTCCACTCCCTCATGCTGGCTGCATTCTGAAGTCCCACCAGGTCACTCCAGATCCTGGTGTCCAGCCAAGTCTTCTTGGGTCTCCTTGCCTCTGATTGGATCACTTGCCCCACCACTGAACCAATCAGTATGTCCAGGGAGTGTGATTGGTTGATTGCTTAGCCCCACCCACAGCAATGGGCCGACAGATTGGGAGGGAGATTCCTGGAATTTCCAGAAGAGCCAGGTGGGTTGCGGCCTGTCCACTACGGCAGTGAACCACTTGAGGCATGAGATATGAGCACTCCCTTTAGCACCCTGGCAGTTAGTGGGCAGTGAGGCACATCTACCTGAGCATCCCAGCACAAAAGGGAATTCCTCCACACTACCCGTGGTCTCTCGATTTGTTTTCTCTCAGGCGGGGGTAAAACATATTCAAATTTCCCCCTTCCCACCTTCAGCCCTTTCATTCGATAAATCTTTATTAAATCGATGAGGAAAGGTTGTAGGAATGATTGAGGCAAGACAGCCCCAGAGGAGAGGACGGGAAGGGATCGGATGGATGGAGAAGTGAGTGCAACGCAGAAGCAGGACACCTCAGCTTCTGAAAGGAGAGAAAGGAAGAAAGCTTAGGTGGAGACCGCGGTGCCCACAGTGGAGAGAAATTCGAATCTTCACATAAGGTAACAGAGTTCTGGAACACTGCCAAGTCCGTTCCTGAAACAGGTTTCAACGGGGCCAGTGTCATCATAAATGCTGGGCCAGGTGTCGCCAGGCAATTGGAGTTTGATTTTCCCGAACAGTGTTCTCCCTGACTCCAAAAAAGTCTTCAGGGGAATTCACCAGATTCTTGACTTGGCTGGGAAAGACTGTAGCTAAAAGACTGGTTTGGGAACCTGAGTGAGTGGAGAACCTTCCTCTTGAATACAATCCAGCTGGAGCTATAGGAAGTTCTGTCTGCCAGTGCTCCTATTTCGGAAGCATTCTGTCCTGTTTCTCATTACGTGTCTGCAGTCTGCAGAAAGAGAAACGTGACCGCCACAGGCGGCAAACCTTTGAACTTAGCTTCTTCCTTGAAAAGTGTGTTTTTTTCTGCCAAGCGACTGGGGGTGGGGTTGGGGCAGAGAAGGGAGAGAGAGACAGAGAGGGAAAGAGCTTTCCAGAACCCCAGTCCCACCACCCTCTCCACCACCACCTGAGCTTGGTGAAGTCCTTAACCTCTCCAAGCCTCATTTGTAAGCTAGGAATAAGGAGAGCTCCTCCCCTTCAGGGCTATCGCGAGAAATCGGTGAGTAATTACAGTAAATGGTAGCATTCACGATGTCACGGTTTAACCACTAGGCTCGGGGAGGGATGGCCACAACAGCATTAACCAACACAAAGCCAGGTGTCAGCACCTCTCAGCATTTGCTTCTCCCTGTGTAGATGGATTTTGATGTGCTCTCTAATGAAAGTAGCTACAGACATCTTCCGCCGGGTCAGATGAAAAAAGGTTCCCTCGATAGATATTTATGGAGCGTCTGGCAAGAATCAGATGTGGCAGATGTTGAGGATCACAGGCTAATGAGCCAGCTGGGTTTCGAGCCAGTTGGGGTGCCTGCCACCCCAGAGCTCTCGGCTTCGGGGAACAGGTGGAATGGGAATGCCAGGGAGACACACAGTGTGGATGTGTGTGTCCTGGAGAGCTGGGCTTGCATCTCGGAGATGTGTTCATTCTTTCTTTCAACCAGTATTTAAGGACCTACTGTGTATGTGCCAAGGGTTTATTCTAGGAGCTGAGGATACGGTGCTGAGCAAGGTAGACAAAAAGCTGTCAGCCTCTCAGAGCTCAGAGGTGGCGTTGTACCAGCTCAGACGCTCACTGCCAAATCTGTGGTCCTGGGAAAGTCACTAGGTCTTGCTCAGCCTCGGGCTCATCACAGAGCATCAGGGGTATTAAATGAGGTAATGCATGTGAATCTCTTGACTGGGTGCCTGGCACGAAGGCTGCACCCAATAAATGGTGGTGTGATAGTGTGCAAGGTGACCCATGGTGGGGACCGCCATCCCAAATTTGGGGAGAGTGTGGGAGGGATTCTTGGGAGAAGTGACTTACACGCCGAAATCTAGGGCAGCAATTATGTCGCCGGGACAGAAAGGTGAAGACCACCCCAGCTGCTCGTAACCTCCCCTGACCCTCTTGTCTGCCCCTGCAGGTCTCCTTCCCATGGGTGAGGGGCCCAGCACCTTGGCCAAGGCCACAGCCACCTTGGGCCACCCAGCAACTGAACCAGTCACCCTCACCAACACAGACCCCCTTCTACCCGGGCATCTGGACAGCGCCAGTGCAGAGGAGCTGGTCGCAGGGGTCCTCCGAGCCCCCCATGGTCCCACCAGCCTCCCACAGGCGGCCCGTGAGTGCCAGCGAGAAGATGTTCTCCTTCAAGGTGGACAGAGCCGCCCACAACGTTCCCATCATCAGGCAAGGTACTCATGGGCGCTTCCTTGGCGGCTTAGGGGAGGGGCTTTTGCTAGGAGGATGGGTCTCAGTTTCTGCTTTCCCCTTTTTTTAAAAATTTTTATTGAGGTGCAGTTGATTTACAGTGTTGTGTTAGTTTCAGGTATGCAGCACACTGAATCTGTTCAACATATACATGTATCCACTCTTTTTTAGATTCTTTTCCCATATAGACCATTACAGAGTATTGAGGAGAGTTCCCTGTGCTATCCAGTAGGTCCTTCTTAGTTATCTCTTTTATGTATAGTATTGTGTATGTCAATCCCTCTCTTCCAATTTATCCCTCCCCCCTCTTATTCCCGGTAACCATAAGTTTATTTTCTACATCTGTAACTCTATCTCTGTTTTGTAGATAAGTTCATTTGTACCTTTTTTTAGATTGCACATATAAGCAATATGGTATGATATTTGTCTTTCTCTGGCTTTTGCTTATGTTCTCTGGTTCTGAAGTAGAACATAATCAAATGTGAAAAAATTGGGATAAGCAGAAAGTTAGAAAACAGTAAAAGATAAGCTGTCACCCTTATCACCAGAATTCTCCCTGTTGACTTTTTGGTACAAACTCCTCCAAGACTGTGCTCTGCCCATCTGCACACGTCAGTACCTCTGTGGTGAGTGTGTGTGTGTGTGTGTGTTTGTACATATATATGAACATATATGAATGTGTATCAGAATCTAAATTTATATACTTCGACTCAGATGTACAGACATATTGGTAACTGAAATCCCTCTTGCCTTAGGAGGTTTTTAAATATTTTATTACCATTTTACAGGTAAGAGGAGACTGAGGCTTATGGAGAAAATTACTTCTCCGGAGGTTATGTATTCAATCTAATCTAAAATAACGCTTTTCAGTCAAATTTAAGGCTGGTTATCTCAGTGACTGTCACTCACAGCCTGGTCACTTTGGGGACACACAGCCATCAGGGTTTCCTTCTCCCCCCCTCCCCCCCAGAAGGCCTCATGGCACTTGGGGAGGAGACTTCCTGTCTGTCACCATCCTCTTGGCCTTGCCAGGCTTACTGGCAGAGTAGCTGGGTCGACTTAGTCCCTGGCATGATTCCCAGGTTTCTTCTGTGGCCACTGGTGTGAAGGTCCCATTCTCTGTTTTCTGTGTCCCAGCCCCAGACCCCTCTGAGTCCCCAGGTCTCTCGATGCCTCCACACCCTTCCCTGGTCTCACTCAGGACCACTCACCTAGTCACTTCCCTCAGCCATTCAAATAATAGTTATTATTCTGAAATAAACAGACTAAGGAGCAAATGAAAGGTATCTCTGCAGTTTACATCATCATCATCATCATCTAAGGAACGCTCATGTACCAACCACCCAAGTTAAGAAATTACTCAGCCATTTCCCCCCAGCATTTTTTTTAAATTTAATTTTATTTATTTCTTTATTTATGGCTGTGTTGGGTCTTCACTTCTGTGCGAGGGCTTTCTCCAGCTGCAGCGAGCAGGGGCCACTCTTCATCGCGGTGCGCGGGCCTCTAACCATCGCGGCCTCTCTTGTTGCAGAGCACAAGTTCCAGCCGCTCAGGCTCAGTAGTTGTGGCTCACGGGTCCAGCTGCTCCATGGCATGTGGGATCTTCCCAGACCAGGGTTCGAACCTGTGTCCCCTGCATTGGCAGGCAGACTCTCAACCACTGCGCCACCAGGGAAGCCCCCCACCCAGCATTTTAATGTGAAAACGTTCAAACATACAGCAAAGCAAAAAGAATTTTACAGAGACACCTCTCCTCCTAATTCTACCGCTAACACTTTGCTGTACTCTTTATTACATTTTTGTCTACCCATCCTTCTTGTCCTGCATTAATCCATCTTATTTTTTGGATGCATTTCAAAATAAATAGCACACATCTGTAGTCCTCCCCCTAAATGTTTTAGCACATATACCATTAACTAGAACTCAACATTTTTTGTCTCCTTCATGTAAAATGAACACAGAATGTGTATTAGTTATCATGATTGCATAACGAATTCTCCCCAAACGTAGTAGCCTAAAGCAAAATCAAACATGTGTTATCATCTATACGGTTTCTGTGGGGTCAGGAATTTGGCAGCAGCTTAGCAGGACGGCTGTGGCTCAGGGTCCCTCGTAAGGCTGCAGTCATCTGAAGGCTTGACCTGGGCCAGAGGATCCACTTCGAACACGGCTGCTCACATGGGTGTCAGCAGGAGGCCCCGGTTCCTCACCACATGGGCCTCCCCAGAGAGTGGCTCGAGCGTTCTCATGACACGGCAGCTGCTCCTCCTGAGCAAGTGATCCTGGAGGACAAGATGGAAATGGCAACATCTCTTGTGACTAAGCCTCAGAAGTCATGCTCTGTCATTGTTGCAATATCCTGATGGTTACCCAGGGCGTCACCCTCCAGTGTGGGAGAAGACTACACACGGGCCAGAAGACCAGGAGGCGGGGATTATCAGCAGTCATCTTGGAGGCCGGCTACCACAGCCTGCCCTCGGGTCCTCAATGATTCACACTCCTCCTCCTCTCTCCCGAGGCCCCCCAAAATCTCACCCCAGTAACAGCATCGGCTCAAATTCCAGAATCTCGTCTAAATCAAGTCCAGGTACAGATGGGGCTCATGGGTGTAGTACCTTACATTCAGCTCATCAAGTACTACTTCCAGAAATCTGAAGACCTCTGAACAAAGGGTCTGTCCCTCACACACCCAGCACATATTGGTGGGACAGACATAGCATCACTGCTACATACACTCCTCTTGTTCCAAAAGAAGAAAAACAGGAAACACACAGGAGTCCCTGGCCCAAAGCAGTTCTGAAGTCCAGCTGGGAAAATATCGGCAGTTCCTTGATTGGGCTTCAGTCCAACTCTTGCCCAGAAATGACTTTCCAGGGCTCTTGGCTCTGCCCCTGGTCCGTGAGTTCCGCCTTCTGAGTCGTCCTCCCTTTCCTAAGAAAGGTGTCCCATGGATGTGGCTGCATAGTTTTATAGCCTGCTTCCTGCCTGTAGAAGCTTGGGGGTCCAGACACTTCTTTGACTTTTGTGGGTCTCTGTCAGTCTGAGTTGGCAGTGCTTCTTATTGGGGTTCATCCTATCAGGCAAAAACCACGCCCACAGACTTTTTTGTCACAAGCCCTTCCACCATGGGCTTCTGCAAAGACTGACAAAGGACCGAAGCTTCTTAGAAGCCCAGTTCTTTGACTGAAGGGTTCTCTTGGACACTGCCCTGGATGTATTCTTAACAAAGGATTTTACAACCACACCCTCAGCTTCTTCTCTGGACTGTGTTTTCTTGAGAGTGCCGTTGATTTGATCTTTGCCCAGAACCTGTTTCTTACATTTCATTTGCCACGTGGAGAGGCAGGGAATTTTCAAGCCCAGAACATTGCCCTGATTTAACAGCCCTTCCTTTAACTGTCTCTCCCCCTCACATTTCACTATAAGTAGCAAGAAGTAACCAGGCAGCACCTTCCAAGACTCTGTCTGGGACTCTCTTTAGCTTGACCACTCAGCCTCATCACAAACATTTTCTACCTTCCTCATGACCACAGGCAACGTGTTAGGAAACCTTCTTCCACCACCTAACAAGGATCCCTTAACCCCAGTAACATTTTCCTCACTTTCCTGGAACCCTTCCCTCACTGCCTCCTCAAAGGCCATCGGGCTTCTACTAAGACTATTGAGGCTTTCTCAAAGACTCTTGGCCAAAGTCCTCCAGCTTCTGGCCACTGTTCCATCCCAAACCACTCCACATCGTAGGGTTTTTGTTAAATTTTGCACCACTCCTGGTGCCCAAACCTGTATTTGCTACTTATTGTTGCATAACAAATTACTGCAGGATGTAATGGCCTAAAACAACAGTAAACATTTATTATCTCCTAGTTTCTCTGAGTCAGGAAGTTGGGAATGGCTTAGCTGGGGGATTCTTGCTCAGGCTTGTCCATGAGGTGGCAGTAATGGTGGTGGCTGGGCCGTGGTCCTCTGGGGGCTTGTCTGGGGCTGGAGGACCCACCTCTAGGATGGGTCACTCCCATGGCTTTTGGTAAGAGGCCTCAGTTCTTCACTAAGTGCACCTCTCCATACGTTGCTTGAGCATCCTCAAGCTGCCAGCTCCTCCAGACAAGTGGTCCTAGCGAGTGAGGCAGAAGCTGCAATGTCTTTTAGGATCTAACCTCAGGAATCAAACTGTGTCATTTCTGCAATATCCTTGGTTACATAGAGAAGCTTTGTTACGGACTGAATTGCATTCCCCCAAAATTCATATGCTGAGGCCTCAATCCCAATATCGCAGAATGTGACCATATTTGGAGATAGTGTATTGAAATAGATGAGTAAGTTCAAATGAGATGATTGGGTGGGCCCTAATCCAAGGGCTGGTGTCCTTGTAAGAAGAGAGAGAGAGACGCCAGGGATGCACGTGCACAGAGAAAAGGGCATGTGAGGACACAGCAGGAAGGTGGCCGTCTGCAAGCCAAGGAGAGAGGCCTAACCCTGCCCACACCTTGATCTTGGACTTCCAGCCTCCAGAACTGTGAGAAAATGAATTTCTTTTGTTAAGACCTCCTGTGGTGTTTTGTTATGGCAGCCCCAGCTAACTAATATAAAGTCCATCCAGTATTGGAGAGGATGATGCAAGGGTCTGAATACCAGGAGACAAGAATCAGTGGGGCCATCTTGGAGACTGGCTACCACACCCTGAAAGGTGTAGATCTTGAATGTGCTCACTGAGTTTTGCCAGTCGTGCACAACTATGTAACCCAAATTCCTATCAAGATATAGAACATTACCATCACCCCAGAAAGTTCCCTCATGTCCCTCCCCAGTCAATTCCCAGCCCCAGGCCCCAGAGGCACCCACTCTTCTGAATTCTTTTCCCGCCATGGATTAGATATTCCTGTTCTAGAATCTCAAGTACACAGAACCATGTAGTACATGTTCCTTTGTGGAAGGCTTTTTTCACTCAGCATAGTATTTCTGAGATTCATTCATTTTGTTGTATGCATCATGTTCTGTCTTATGAACATATATACAGGGTTTTGGGGGTTTTTCTTTAATGTGTCCTTTGGACACATGGCACATGGGCTGTTTCTTTTCTTTTTTTCACTCCGCCATTTAAATTTTTCCACTGTAATCACCGGTTTCTCCAGTGCCATGCTGAACTTGGGGCTTCTCTGAAGGATTTGGATTCCCCCTGGAGAAATGAAGGATGAGTCGTATGGCTTAGAGTCCCTCACATCTACCTGGGCTCTATCTCCTCAGCCTCTCAGCCAGGTCTCATGTTTCCAAACGTTTGCCCTCATTCCCCTGACACTCTCCCCATCCTCAGAAAGGGACTTTCATCTTCCCGTGTCATGGGGAGTTCCTTTGTGTCTGGGCCTCTCTACTCCATGCTTTAGAGAAAACTCTGTGCTCCAGTCCTCCATGCTGTCTCTTGACAGAAAACACCTCTTTTTAAGGGTTCCGAGAAAGCTCTTTCCTCTCTTAGCAAAGCTGGGCTCTTCCAATTAAATTGGTTTACTGTTAGACTGTCACCTTGCTTTAGACTTGAAAAATTCTATTTGAAAACCCAAAGCCAAGGATTTATTTTCTGCAGATCAGGTCAGGGTTTCTCAATCTTGGCACAGTGACAGGTGGGTCGCATAACTCCTTGTTGAAGGATCTGTCCTGTCCACTGTAGAGTGTTTAGCAGCATCCCTGACTCCTACCCACCAGAGATACCAGTAGCAACACCACCCCCCCCCAACTGTGGTTCTCAAAAATGTCTCCAGACGTTGTCAAAAATGAAAACGTCATTTTGCCTGGGGGAAAACTCACCCTGTTCTAGTTAATACTCATCCTTCCTGTACCACAAGGCAATAAAACGTCAGCTCCAAGGCCAAATCTTAATGGCAAGAGCTCATGGGAGGTGGGGAAGAATTACTGAGAAAAGAAAATATGTGGAGTGACTTATTAAAATAGCATCTTGATTCATATATATATATATATATATATATTTCCCAATAATGGGATCATATGAACCTAACATAGGTAACCTTCTTTTTTTGGCCGTGCCGCTCAGCTTGCAGGATCTTTGTTCCCCAGCCAGGGATGGAACCTGTGCCCCCTGCAGTGGAAGCACAGAATCCTAATCACTGGACTGCCAAGGAATTCCCTACCTGATTTTTAAAATTCAATA
Organism: Mesoplodon mirus; assembly: GCF_964341445.2. NCBI lineage: Eukaryota > Metazoa > Chordata > Mammalia > Artiodactyla > Ziphiidae > Mesoplodon > Mesoplodon mirus. The sequence goes on along the minus strand of NC_138983.1, from coordinate 74,828,826 downwards.
ATATGTCATAAACATCTTCCCACTTCAATACATTGACTACATAGTGGTTAAAAGCATAGGCTCTGAATCCAACAAACTTAGGTTCATCCCTTGACTCTACCACTTACCAGCTGTGTGTCCTTGAGCAGGTGACTTGCCGTCTCTGTGCCTCATATCTCTCACGTATAAAATGGAGATGGGAATAATAATGCCTATCTCACTGGGTTGTTATGAAGATGAAATCGTATCCTGCGTGTAAGTGCTGAGCACAGCGCCAGGTGCATAGCGAACATTCAGTAAATATTAAAATATTTAATATTTTAATATTTAAATTTTAAAGTTTACAATCTTAATAATTTAAATATTTTAAAATTTTAATATTTAAATTTTAAATATTAAAATTTAAAAATTAAGTTATTACCTAACCATGATTGTTATTTAACTTTTATTTACAACTTACAATGTCTGAAAGACACAGTTAAGGTGCACACATACTGCCCCTGCTGCAGACTGGTGATCATTGGAGCGCACCAGGACAGCTGGGGGTTGTTAAAATCTTAAAGTAACTCCCCTGCCTTTTGGCCAACAGCTCATGCCCGAAAATTCTTAAAGTGCCTGCGTCCCCATATCCGCCGTCCCACCGCCCCAGCCCTCCCGACTCTCCCTGGGGCTTCTCCCCACTGGGACCTCCGAAGGATCCAGCATCTAGAGTTAAGCCGGTTTGGCCATACATGGCCCTTAGGTTCTTTCTGATAAATAACTTCTGGTAAAGAAGTTTGGGGCAGGTGAGGGGTAACTGCTCCCGCACCTCCCTGCCTGGGTGTAAGGAAAGCAAGTCTCAGAGCAAATTCTAGCCCCACAAAGACTTTGAGTAAACACACCTTCCCCAGTAAAGGGACCCCATCGATCATCCTGTTCTGTAAGTTTGATGAAGTCCCCCCTCCGGCCATCATCTTGCAGGGAAGCGTCCCTCAAGACAGCCACGACAGGGTCGTAGAGGCAGCCGGAGTCACCCCTAGAGATGGCATCAGATGCCAGAACTCTAAGCTGAGACTGGACAGGGGCCCAGTTAGGGTCAGACCCCGAGGCCCTCCCTGGGGACACAGGCCAGGCAGTACCTTCCTCCAGTGGGAGCCGATTTCTTGAGGAATCTGAGAACAGATGAAATCTTCCTCCTGAAAACTCAGTTTCCAAATTGAGATGCGCAATCAGTGTCAAATAAACCCCAGATTTCAAAGGCTTCATGCCTCGAAGAAAAAGAATATAAAATATCTCCATATTTTTTGTCGATTACGTGTTGAAATGATGCTTTTTAATGTATTGGGTTAAATAAAATTGATCATTAAAAATTCCTCTCTTCTTTTTACCTTTTTAATGCGACTACGAGAAAATTGAAAATTGCATTCTGTAGCTCCCTTATTTCTCTATCAGGCACTGCTGCTATAGTCAGTTAGGACTTAGCTGCTCAGGATCCAAGAGAGTCAGATGGGGGCAGTGAGCTTCAAATAAAAGTTTTCTAATCATGGACCTAGTTGGGGAGGTGGAGGGAGAGAAAATGGGCAGCTGCTGAAGTTCCAGGCCCTTGTGTTCCTCGTGCCCCAGGAAACACTGTGGCCAGGGCTGCTCATTCAACACGCAAGGCTGTGCATTCTCTGGGCACCACAGGCCATCAGCTATGTCCACTAGAGGTTCTGGGGTCCACAAAGAGGTTTGAGACCTGGCTGGGGGGCAGGAATCTTTGACTCTAAAATGCATAAATAAAAAATACAGAAGCAAAATGAATAAATGATGAATGTCCACAAACATGACAGTGCGTGCTTCATTCATCATTAATGTTAATACTCATTAAAGTTTCATCACCACTGAAAACAATTTGTTCAGTTTCTCACTTCACAAGAAGATAAGAATGTGCAGTGACTGTCCAGAAACCATAGTCACTTGGAAATTTAAAATATGCTGCTTGGGCCCAAGTGATCTCACACGTAGAATTATAGAAATCTTTACAAACGTTTCTACACCAATAAAAAGAAATGTATTCAGTGTTGATGTGAGTGAATTGCGAGATGTCTGATGTGATACAGAGTGGGACCCCCAAACACAATGCCATAATCCCTGAAAGTCATATAAAAAGGCCTTGTAATACTGGGGTAAATAAGAAAAAATATAGGAAAGCTTAAATGTCTATCAAGTGGATCCTAGTTAAACACGTTTGGCACACTTGGACAATGGACCACAATGCTACCCTGGAAAAGAACCAAGTACAGCCTCAAATACTGACATGGGAAGATGTTTTTGATATTGTTAGCTGAAAAGTAAGCTGGATAAGAATCTCTGTCATGTAAATGCATTTTTGTTTTTTGAAAAGATATGACTGCAATAAAAAATATATAGCTAATGTTTAGTGCTAAATGCTCTACTTGAGGGGTCAGCAAACTTTTCCTGTAAAGAGCCAGATAGTAAATACTTTAGGATTTGTGGGTCACATGGTCTCTGCTGCAACTACTCAGCTCTGCCTTTGTAGCTGGGAAGCAGCCATAAATAATATGTAAATGATCACTGTGGCTATGTTGCAATAAAACTTTCTTTACAAACATAGGCAGAATTCCAGATTGGGCCGCAGGGCCATAGTTTGCCAACCCCTGCTCTATATCATTATTCTATTTAATCTCCAGATAGCCCTTTATAGCAGAGATTTTCAGTGATCCTAAATTATGTATGTGGAAACGAAGGCTTAGAAAGAGCAAATGACTTGCCCAAGGTCATCAGCTCTTATGCGGCATAGAAAAAAGTCTGGAAAGAGATACACCACAGTGCATCAGTGCAGTTAACTCTGGGGAAGAGAAATGAGGCAGCTCTTACCCTTTCCAGTCCTCCTGTAATGCTTTCAGTGCATAAGTCTCATGAATGTGAAGGTTAATCTGAAAATATTTTTTAAGACTTTGGGGAAACTCACAGTCTCCTCTGCATTCTCTGTTGATCTTGTGTGTTAGTGTGGACCAACGCGGCAGAACTGTCGGAACAATCAGTGGCCGAGGAAATTCCTGGGGCAGAGCCCTACAGAGAAATTTTTGTGGACCAGGACCTGGCCCAGTATGATAAGGTGAGGGGTCTCGGGGAAGCACAGAGCTACAGCAGCAAGAGGGACCATGGAGAGATTGCCACTGCCTCTTGTTCTCTGTGTCTCAAGGACTGTCCCTTTTTCCTACTTCCAAGAAACCACCTCTTCCTCCCAAGACATTCAGCCAGTGGCCACTGCTCATTTTATCCCAAATAACATCTACAACTACAAGGTACTGAGCACCTACTGTGTGCTGGGCCATGTCCTGTGCACTTGACATTTATTAGCTCGTTAATCTTCACCATCTTCAAACTAGATTTTATCAGCCTCACTTTGCAGATGAGGAAACTGAAGCTCAGAGAGGTTCAGTGATGTGTTCACGGCTGCCCAGTGCAAGGAGCAGTGTTAGGATTCAAAGCGAGGTCTGGTTAGCTTCTCAGCGGGTACTTCTAACTCCCACACAGTAATCACTTGGTCAACCTTCAGTGATGGAACAGTGATGCAAAAACACGTTCCTTGCAGGAGGACGTGAGCCCTGAAGTCAGGGAGGCGTGGGCTGAGAGACTCGTTAAAGAACCAGAGAGGTTTAAAGCAGGGATGCGAGCAGAACAGGAGGATTCAAGCCATCCTGGGAAGGGCCCAGGTCAATTTCTCCCCACTTAGACACGACTCGAAAGTTACTCTAAAAGAAGCAGTCTATAATACCTCGCTTTCCTTCAGGGCCAGGGCCTGCTCCTGCAGCAATTCTCAGAGTTTGTGAGGAGGAGACCTACCTGGGGTTCTTGTCAGACACGGAAATCCAAACCTTCAGAAGGCAGGGGTTCCAACCCAGGCATCCTGGACCAGACTCTGAAAAATGTTGCAGAAAGGCGAGAAGCCACACTCAGATTCTGTATTTATCGCTGTGTAACAAGCCATCCCAAAACTTAGCGGCTTCCAACAGCAATTCATTATTCCCCAGAATCTATGGGTTGACCTGGAAGGTTCCTTTGCTCGTGTCCCCTGGCCTCACTCATGCGGCCTCAGTCAGCCGCTGGCTTGGCCAGGCTGGTGGTCGGTCTCCATTGGCCTCCTTCCCACATCTAGGGCCTCAGCCAGGACGCCTGGACTGGTGCGCCCCTTTGTGCATGTGGTTTTTCATCACAGCACGGTGGTCTCGGGGTTCCCAGGGGGCCAGAGCAAAAGCTGCACAACCTGTAAGAACTTGCCTGGAGATCATGCAGCATCACTTCCACTCCCTTCCGTTGGTTAAAGCTAGTCACGGGGCCAGCCCAGACTAGAGGGTGGGGAAATAGACTGGATGGCAAAACTGCAAAGTATTTGTAGCCATTTTTCAACCTGCCTCAATTTTAACTTGGAAATATAGTGCAACCACTATAATTTTTTCTATTTATAGAAAATTTTTATAAGCCATTTATCATTTTTTCTATTTATAATAGAAATAATTCTTTCTCTTTATAAGTCGTTTATACCCTGACTTGCCAGGACTCCTTCAAGTGACAATAAACAAATTAGCTTGAGGGGGAGCATTGATTAGCTCATCTTATTGGAAAATTTAAAGGGCCACTAGCTTCAGGTATGGCTAGATCCAGGAGCTTGAATAATGTCATAAGAACACCTCCCCACTACCAACTTCTCCCCTCTGTTTCCCTCACTGTCTGGCTTTCTTCATAAGGCTGGCTTTGTGTGTCAGAAAAGACAAACTCAGGCAAACAAGCCTACATGATCCAAAAGAAGGCAAGATCCTCTCCCTCTGTAATCGATGTGTGAAATCTCTGATTGACCAGCTTGGGCCACATGCACATGGGGAGGTGGGACAGGAAGGAGCAGGGCACATGACTGACAGTCCTACCCAGACCCCATGGAAGGACGAACGCTCCGTGCAGAAGGGCAAGGGGACCCTCAGCAGGAAAGCAGAACCCACAGCTGTCCACTGCCCTCTGCAAACTTCTTATATTCCAGCACTGGCACGGGGCCTGGCACTTAGTTGCTGCCCGATGAATGTTTGTTGCATGAAAAATGAATAAGCACCTGGCTGATCATAACAGGGTGAAACAGGGGAAACTGCCCAGGAGTAGGGAATATGTCTGATGCTCTCTCTTGAAGTTTTGCCACCAACTTTCACAAGGACCCAAAGGAAGGCCCCTGGCAGCAGCTGGCAATGTCAGACAGGCTTTCTCATGAGCAAGACCCTGTCCTTCCCCAGGTCACGTAGCTAGCAGGTCGTGAGGCTGACTGGACGGCTCTCCTGAGAATGAGCTGGCCCAGAAATTGCCCGTTTACCTCCTCCCATGACTGCTTTGGAAAAGGCCTCTGGGGAATTTTTTCTTCTTCTTCTTCTTCTTCAGTTTTTCTGACATTTTATTGATAACGTCTGGTGAGAAGTTTGGGGGATTTTTTTTTTTCCTTTTTTGGAAAACCTAACCAATTCTTTGGCTGCAGAGCTTTATCACTGGAGAGATGGAGGACAGGGTTAATTATACCTGTGGGTACAGTCTACCAGCAATTTTGTTTTTCCAGCCGAAAGTTTACATGAGCCCATGCAAATAAATCAGTACTCCTGTCTCATTTACTTTCCAGATTGAGTTACCTGGAAAAAATTCATACATGAATACCCAAAAGAGGCAGGAAATATTAGAACAGAGGAAAGGGAAAACAAATAGTTAAGAATGTTTTAAGTTAAAACAAATAACCCTCATTATAGGCAGAATGTGGTCAAACAGAATGTTGTTTTCCTAAGTACCTTTCCTAGGTCCCCAGTGTGCTAGGCTGAATATTATAAATGAAAACACTCTAAGTAAACTTTCTAGCAACAAAAGTTCCCAAGTGGGATGGTTGTTCTTAATATGAAAGTCTAATTCTCGGGGAGAGGAAAGTTTCCGTACCTGTGAGGTATAGACATCCATTACAGGAGTCTATATACAATTACCTCATTTTAACCCAATTCTTGTCTCTATGAGATTTTCGAAGTGACAGAGATAGCCTTGAAAGTCTGCTTTTTCCCTCCCTGCCTGCCCTCACCTTCCCAAAGAATGATACCATATTTTTCCTGTCTTTCTTTAAATGGGCTCAGCCTTACACCCAGACCCACACCTAGTAAATTTCCCATCTGGCCTCCACCCAGGATGAAATAATTCTGCTGCTGGGAAAAGAAGTCAGCCGTCTCTCCGATTTTGAACTTGAATCTAAATACAAAGACACCGTGATAGCAAGCCTGCAGAACCAGTTGGCCAACCTGAGCCAGAAGCTGTTGGAAACAGCTGCCTCCAGGCAGAAGGAGAGGGTGATCCCGCCCAAGTTTCAGGTTCTGCATGAAGAGGACGATGCCCAACAGAGAGAGATCCAGAGCTTGAAAAACCAGGTAGGGCTCAGAGACAAGTGGGTCGGGGCCTTGGGGTCACAACACAGGGTGACAGCTCTCAGGTAGAGCCTGGGGGGAGCCACCCGGGTAGTTAGAAATGGGCAGTGAGCACAGCATGGTGAAGAGTGCAGATCCAGGGAGTGGAGGGTTGGCAAGTTTCTAGCCTTGTAAGAACAATATTAGATTTGATTAAGTGCCTACCATGTTCAGGCCCCGGTGCAGGTGCTTTGGGTGCATTAGCTTATTTATTTATTTATTTATTTAATTTATTTATTTTATTTATTTATGGCTGCATTGGGTCTTCGTTGCTGTGCACGGGCTTTCTCTAGTTGCAGTGAGTAGGGGCTACTCTTCACTGCGGTGCATGGGCTTCTCATTTCAGTGGCTTCTCTTGCTGCAGAGCATGGGCTCTAGGCACGTGGGCTTCAGTAGTTGCAGCATGAGGACTTCAGTAGCTGTGGCTCGCGGACTCTAGAGTGCAGGCTCAGTAGTTGTGGCCCACGGGCATAGTTTCTCCACAGCATGTGGGATCTTCCTGGACCAGGGCTCGAACTCCTGTCCCCAGCATTGGCAGGGGGATTCTTAACCACTGCACCATGAGGGAAGTCCCCTCATTAGCTATTTAAACCTCAGTCTTCTGACACATGCCATTCTACAGATGAGGAGACTGAGGCACGCTCAGAGATGCCCAGGAGCTTGTTACAGCTTGCACAGCAAGTGAGAGACAGTGATGTGATTTGGGCTCAGCTCTGCCACCTTGTACACCTCATGCTTTCACACCCACTTTGCATTTCCACCCAACTCCTGTCGCTTCAGTGACCACTTCTCACACCCACCCGGACCCAGCCAGAAAGAGCTGGAGATGGGGAGAAGGAACCCCACAGTGTTCCAAACACTGAGGCCTTTATCAAACCCTGAAGGCAGCTGCTGGTTCATTTATAGGGAATTTCACCAAAAATTCTCCACCCAGAATGTCTGGGTTTACCAGTCAACTTCCTTCCTCCTGAAACTAAATCCAAAAGAAAAAAAAATTTTTTTTAAGTTTTAAAGGACTACTTTAAAATTGGCCACTGATCTTGTACATAAATTATATCTCAACAACGTTGATAAAAAAGCAATTGGTCATTGATGAATTTTGGCCTCAGTGCATAATTCTGCTTAAAACCGTAGTCAGATTTGGTTCAACATGACGGAGTAGAAGGACATGCTGTCACTCCCTCTTTCGAGAACACTGGAATCACAACTAACTGCTGAACAATCATCGACAGGAAGACACTGGAACTCACCAAAAAAGATACCCCACATGCAAAGACAAAGGAGAAGGCGCAAAGAGACAGTAGGAGGGGCGCAATCCCAATAAAATCAAATCCCATCACTGCTGGGTGGGTGACTCACAAACTGGAGAACACTTATACCACAGAAGTCCACCCATTGGAGTGAAGGTTCTGAGCCCCACGTCGGGCTTCCCAACCTGGGGGTCCAGCAATGGGAGGAGGAATTCCTAGAGACTCAGACTTTGAAGGCTAGTGGGATTTGATTGCAGGACTTTGGCAGGACTGGGGGAAAGAGCGATTCCACTCTTGGAGGGCACACACAAAGTAGTATGTGCATTGGGACCCAGGGGAAGGAGCAGTGACCCCCATAGGAGACTGAACCAGACCTTCCTGCTAGTGTTGGTGGGTCTCCTGCAGAGGCGGGGGGCAGCTGTGGCTCACCAAGGGACAAGGACACTGGCAGCAGAAGTTCTGGGAAGTATTCCTTGGCATGAGCCCTCACAGAGTCTGCCATTAGCCCCAACATAGAGCCCAGGTAGGCTCCAGTGTTGGGTCACTTCAGGCCAAACAACTAACAGAGAGGGAACCCAGACCCACCCATCAGCAGACAAGCAGATTAAAGTTTTACTGAGCTCTGCCTACCAATGCCACAGCCAGCTCTACCCACCACCAGTCCCTCCTATCAGGAAACTTCCACAAGCCTCTTAGATAGCCTCATCCACCAGAGGGCAGACAGCAGCAACAAGAAGAACTACAATCCTGCAGCTTGTGGAACAAAAACAATATTCACAGAAAGACAGAAAAAATGAAAAGGCAGAGGGCTATGTAACAGATGAAGGAACAAGGTAAAACCCCAGAAAACAACTAAATGAAATGGAGATAGGCAACCTTCCAGAAAAAGAATTCAGAATAATGATAGTGAAGATGATCCTGGACCTCAGAAAAAGAATGGAGGCAAAGATCGAGAGGATGCAAGAAATGTTTAACAAAGATCTAGAAGAATTCAAGAACAAACAAACAGAGATGAACAATACAATAACTGAAAAAAAAAAACACACTAGAAGGAATCAATAGAATAACTGAGGCAAAAGAACGGATAAGTGACCTGGAAGACAGAATGGTGGAATTCACCTGCTGCGGAACAGAATAAAGAAAAAAGAATGAAAAGAAATGAAGACAGCTTAAGAGACCTCTGGGACAACATTAAACACAACAACGTTCACATTATACGGGTCCCAGAAGGAGAAGAGAGAGAGAAAGGACCCGAGAAGATATTGAAGAGATTATAGTCAAAAACTTCCCGGGGCTTCCCTGGTGGCGCAGTGGTTGGGAGTTTGCCTGCCAATGCAGGGGACACGGGTTCGAGCCCTGGTCTGGGAAGATCCCGCATGCCGCGGAGCAACTAGGCCCGTGAGCCACAACTACTGAGCCTGCGCGTCTGGAGCCTGTGCTCCGCAACAAGAGAGGCCGCGATATTGAGAGGCCCGCGCACCGCGATGCAGAGTGGTCCCCGCTTGCCACAACTAGGAGAAGCCCTCGCACAGAAACGAAGACCCAACACAGCAAAAATAAATTAAAAAAAAAAAAAAAAAAAAAAAAAACTTCCCTAACATCGGAAAGGAAATAGCCACCCAAGTCCAGGAAGCACAGAGAGTCCCATACAGGAGAAACCCAAGGAGAAACACACCGAGACACATAGTAATCAACTTGGCAAAAATTAAAGAAAAATTATTGACAGCAGCAAGGGAAAAATGACAAATAACATACAAGGGAACTCCCAGAAGGTTAACAGCTGATTTCTCAGCAGAAACTCTACCAACCAGAAGGGAGTGGCATGATATACTTAAAGTGATGAAAGGGAAGAAACTACAACCAAGATTACTCTACCCAGCAAGGATCTCATTGAGATTCGATGGAGAAATCAAAAGCTTGACAGACAAGCAAAAGCTAAGAGAATTGAGCACCACCAAACCAGCTCTACAACAAATGTTAAAGGAACTTCTCTAAGTGGGAAACCCAAAACAATTAAGAAAATGGTCATAGGAACATACATATCGATAATTACCTTAAACGTGAATGGATCAAATGCTCCAACCAAAAGACACAGGGTTGCTGAAAGGATACAAAAACAAGACCCATCTATATGCTGTCTCCAGGCGACCCACTTCAGACCTAGGGACACATACAGACTGAAAGTGAGGGGATGGAAAAAGATATTCCATGCAAATGCAAATCAAAGGAAAGCTGGAGTAGCAATACTCATATCAGGTAAAATACACTTTAAAATAAAGAATGTTACAAGAGACAAGGAAGGACACTACGTAATGATCAAGGGATCAATCCAAGAGGAAGATATAACAATTATAAATATATATGCACCCAACATAGGAACACCTCAATACAAAAGGCAATCGCTAACAGCTCTAAAAGAGGAAATCAACAGTAACACAATAATAGTGGGGGACTTGAACACCTCACTTACACCAATGGACAGATCATCCAAAGAGAAAATTAATAAGGAAACACAAGCTTTAAATGACACAATAGACCAGATAGATTTAATTGGTATTTGTAGGACATTCCGTCCAAAAACAGCAGATTGCACTTTCTTCTCAAGTGCGCACGGAACATTTTCCAGGATAGATCACGTTTTGGGTCACAAATCAAGCCTCAGGAAATTTAAGAAAATTAAAATCATATCAAGCATCTTTTCTGACCACAATGCTATGAGATTAGAAATGAATTACAGGGAAAAACCTGTAAAAAAAACAAACACATAGAGGCTAAACAGTATGTTACTAAATAACCAAGAGATCACTGAAGAAATCAAAGAGGAAATCAAAAAATACCTTGAGACAAATGACAATGAAAACACGACTATCCAAAACCTATGGGATGCAGCAAAAGCATCCCATAGTTCTAAGAGGGAAGTTCATAGCTATACAAGCCTACCTCAAGAAACAAGAAAAATCTCAAATAAACAATCTAACGTTACACCTAAAGGAACTAGAGAAAGAAGAACAAACAAAACCCAAAGTGAGCAGAAGGAAAGAAATCATAAAGATCAGAGCAGAAATAAATGAAATAGAAACAAAGAAAACAATAGCAAAGATCAATAAAACTAAAAGCTGGTTCTTTGAGGAGTTAAACAAAATTGATAAACCATTAGCCAGACTCATCAAGAAAAAGAGGGAGAGGACTCAAATCAATAAAATTAGAAAGGAAAAAGAAGTTACAACAGACACCGCAGAAATACAAAGCATCCTAAGAGACAACTACAAGCAACTCTATGCCAATAAAATGGACAACCTGGAAGACATGAACAAATTCTTAGAAAGTTATAACCTTTCAAGTCTGAACCAGGAAGAAATAGAAAATATGAACAGACCAATCACAAGTAATGAAATTGAAACTGTGATTAAAAATCTTCCAACAAACAGAAGTCCAGGACCAGAAGGCTTCACAGGTGAATGCTATCAAACATTTAGAGACGAGCTAACACCCATCTTTCTCAAACTCTTCCAAAAAATTGCAGAGGAAGGAACACTCCCAAACTCATTCTCTGAGGCCACCATCACCCTGATACCAAAACCAGACAAAGATACTACAAAAAAAGAAAATTACAGACCAATATCACTGATGAATATAAATGCAAAAATCCTCAACAAAATACTAGCAAACAGAATCCAACAACACATTAAAAGGATCATACACCATGATCAAGTGGGATTTATCCCAGAGAGGCAAGGATTCTTCAATATATGCAAATCAATCAATGTGATACACCATATTGACAAATTGAAAAAGAAAAACCATATGATCATCTCAATGGATGCAGAAAAAGCTTTTGACAAAATTCAACTCTGATTTATGATAAAAACTCTCCAGAAAGTGGGCATAGAGGGAACCTACTTCACCATAGTAAAGGCCATATATGACAAAGCCACAGCAAACATCATTCTCAATGGTGAAAAACTGAAAGCATTTCCTCTAAGATCAGGAACAAGACAAGGATGTCCACTCTCACTACTATTCTTCAACATAGTTTTGGAAGTCCTAGCCACAGCAATCAGTGAAGAAAAAGCAATAAAAGGTATCCAAATTGAAAAAGAAGAAGTAAAACTGTCACTGTTTGCAGATGACAGGATACTCTACAGAGAGAATCTTAAAGATGCCACCAGAAATCTACTAGAGCTAATCAATGAACTTGGTAAAGTTGCAGGACACAAAATGAATGCACAGAAATCTCTTGCATTCCTATACACTAATGATGAAAAATCTGAAAGAGAAATTAAGGAAACACTCTCATGTACCACTGCAACCAAAAAATACAATACCTAGGAATAAACCTACCTAGGGAGACAAAGACCTGTATGCAGAAAACTGTAAGACACTGATGAAAGCAATTAAAGATGATAGCAACAGATGGAGAGATATACCATGTTCTTGGATTGGAAGCATCAATATTGTGAAAATGACTCTACTACCCGAAGCAATCTACAGATTCAATGCAATCCCTATCAAATTACCAATGGCATTTTTTAGAGAACTAGAACAGAAAAGCTTAAAATTTGTGTGGAGACACAAAAGACCCCGAATAGCCAAAGCAGTCTTGAGGGAAAAAAACGGAGCTGGAGGAATCAGACTCCCTAACTTCAGCCTATACTACAAAGCCACACTAATCAAGACAATATGGTACTGGCACAAAAACAGAAATATAGGTCAGTGGAACAGAATAGAAAGCCCAGAGATAAACCCACACACCTATGGTCAACTAATCTATGACAAAGGAGTCAAGGATATACAGTGGAGAAAAGACAGTCTCTTCAATAAGTGGTGCTGGGAAAACTGGACAGCTACATGTAAAAGAATGAAATTAGAACACTCCCTAACGCCATACACAAAAATAAACTCAAAATGGATTAGAGACCTAAATGTAAGACCAGACACTCTAAAATTCTTAGAGGAAAACATAGGAAGAACACTCTTTGACATAAATCACAGCAAGATATTTTTTGATCCACTTCCTAGAGTAATGGAAATAAATACCAAAATAAACAAATGGGACCTAATGAAACTTCAAAGCTTTTGCACAGCAAAGGAAACCATAAACAGGATGAAAAGACAACCCTCAGACTGGGGGAAAATATTTGCAAAGGAAGCAACTGACAAATGATTAATATCCAAAATATATAAAGAGCTCATGCAGCTCAATATTAAAAAAACAAACAACCCAATCCAAAAATGTGCAGAATACCTAAATAGACGTTTCTCCAAAGAAGATATACCGCTGGCCAAGAAGCACATGAAAAGCTGCTCAACATCATTAATTATTAGAGAAATGCAAATCAAAACTGCAATGAGGTATCACCTCACACCAGTTAGAATGGGCATCATCAGAAAATCTACAAACAACAAATTCTGGAGAAGGTGTGGAGAAAAGGGGACCGTCTTGCACTGTTGGTGGGAATGTAAATTGATACAGCCACTATGGAGAACAGTATGGAAGTTCCTTAAAAAACTAAAAATAGAACTACCATAGGACCCAGCAATCCCACTACTGGGCATATACCCAGAGAAAACCATAATTCAAAAAGCCACATGCACCCCAATGTTCATTGCAGTACTATTTACAATAGCCAGATCATGGAAGCAACCTAAATGCCCATCGACGGATGAATGGTTAAAGAGGAAGTGGTACATATATACAATGGAATATTACTCAGCCATAAAAAGGAACAAAATTGGGTCATTTGTAGAGACGTGGATGCATCTAGAGACTGCCATACAGAGTGAAGTAAGTCAGAAAGAGAAGAACAAATATCCTATATTAACGCATATATGTGGAACCTAGAAAAATGGTAAAGATGAACCAGTTTGCAGAGCAGAAATGGAGACACACATGTAGAGAACAAACGTATGGACACCAAGGGGGGAAAGCGGCAGGGGGTGGGGGTGGTGGTATGATGAATTGAGAGATTGGGATTTACATGTATACACTGATGTGTATAAAATGGGTGACTAATAAGAAAAATATAAATAAATAAATAAACATTTTTTAAAAAGAGAGAGAAAAAAAAAACGTAGTCACTGCTTGGGGGCCCTTGTTCTCTTGTTCTCTGTTTACTGTCTTTCCCTCTGTAACCGATTCTAGGTACACAGTTTCAGTCCTAGAAATGGTGCTCTAGAAAGGACACAGATTGTGTATGGTGAACCTAGGAGATTCTAGCAGGAAACTGTAAGCTCCATGAAGGCAAAGGTTGGGCCCAGTAACCTTCTAGAACTCTGTTAGGACCGTGTCTGTTTGTTCTTTATTCATCCATCCATCCATCCGTCCATTAATCCAAAGAAATATTTTGGGGGGCCTATCCCGTGCCATGCCCTCTTCCAGGCTCTGAGAATTCAGCAGAGAACAAGACAGACATGATCCTTCCCCCTGTTATGCTCTAGTGAGGGAGACAGAAAAAACAAGTCAACAAATACATGCTCTAATATTTAAATGAACTAATGACTCTCCTTCAAACCTGGTTTTGAAAAAACAATGAAAGTAACAGGTCCTGTAGGAATTATTAGTGCAAACAGCTACCTTGACAGGTAGCTGACACATTAATGAGCATCTTTTTCTTGAACTGAACACAATTTTGCTGAAATATTCCTTTCAGTTATTCTCCCATTTCAGAGGTTTCCTGAGAAAATGACATGTCTTTTTCAGGTACATGGATGAGGCTGAATTATTCCCACATACCTTTTTTATTTTTGGCCATACCACGCGGCTTGCAGGATCTTAGTTCCCTGACCAGGGATCAAACCCAGGCCTCCAGCAGTGGAAGCACAGAGCCCTAACCACTGGACTGCCAGGGAATTCCCCACATACCTTTTTTTAAATAATTGAAATATATTTGACATAGAATATTATATAATTTCCACATAGCTTTGAATATCAGCCGGTCCCAATTTGAGTTTTATTTAAAGTGGCTGCCGATATCTGGGGGAAAAAATGTTTTTGTACAAAGAAATTATCTAGAAATAATTACACTGATGCATCATGCTCTTGCCTCCCCTACCCCTGGAGCTTCACTTATAACTGAAGAAGAATATTTTATAGCAAGGCATATATGAACCAGAGGCTCCATCGGTTTGAACTCAAATCGAGTTTCATCCACTGACATTTTAGTTTCTTAAGTATTCTACTGCCTGCAGAGCATTCCACCAGAAGTATAAGCCACATGGCAGGTTGATTTATGGTTCTGATTACTTTATGTGTTTTCCCTGGTCCCCGAAGGTGTGTGCATAATGATTTGCTCTCAGAGATCTTCGATCTGCTACAGTATCACTAGAAAATTCTTACCTCCATGTGCTCTTATACGCCTGTGCTAATTAGAAGCCAAATTATCATCCTGAAACAAT
This sequence comes from Mesoplodon mirus, assembly GCF_964341445.2. Lineage (NCBI taxonomy): Eukaryota > Metazoa > Chordata > Mammalia > Artiodactyla > Ziphiidae > Mesoplodon > Mesoplodon mirus. Next base: position 74,813,747 of record NC_138983.1, on the reverse strand, counting down.
CACTCCTCCTAGCACTCTTAACTTTCTTATGATTCAGTGCCCATTTTATTACACAGCTTAACAGACATTAAACATCTTGGAATTTATGCCATTACAAACAATATGGATATTTACTTTGATAGTAAAAGTATCAAAGAGGTTTGAAGACTCTTTGGAGTTTTCCAGCAATCCGAAATCCTAAAACTCTGACACTCAGATTGAAATATTTTCAATCTGTCAAAACCACTGGAGTCTTAGAGGGGAACGTATGTTTTCCCTTCTGGAAGTTTGTCTCTGTGTGTTCTATCTCTGGTATCGTGCAAATAAAAGCATTAAGCTGAGAAGAGCTTACAAACACTTTCAGTGTTCCAAGGACCTTTTATGGAAAAGTTGTAGTTCCCCCCAACAGAGAAAAGTAAGATGTGAAAGAATTTTTTCACTCAAAGTTTCCAAAGCACAAACATGCAAAAGTATAGCCTTGGGGAGAGTGGGGTCAGAGTGGCCTGTGTCCCCGCAACTTCTAGCATAGACCCCCCCCAATAATGTCTCAGGTGCCCCAGTGAAAAAGTAAGTGTAACTGCCCCAAATGTCCTAGACTCTGAACCATGATGGTGCATGAAACGAGTCAGAAAACTTGTGAGACCTTGACGGTTCTGTTAATTCTACCAGAGTAATAATGACAAGATTTCCAAGGACACAAACCAAGACCAAAGGCTGTGAGCGCCATCTGGTGGCCATATCAGCACGCCCGAACTCCATTACCTGGGCATGCCCAACACCTCCCCCCAATCTTTTTTTTTTTTTTTTTAGCGTGATGCCCGCAACCTGGTCTGATGGTAAACAGGGAAATTCCTGTATTTCTTCTTTTGGAGGGATTATTTTTATTTAAGACACTGAGTCTCTATTTACTCTTATAACAGTTATTTTTAATTTAATGCACGTTTTTAAGTTTAAAAAGGGAGCTGCTTCTACGAAAAATGCTAAGAAATTATAGTGGGAAAAATAGTGAAAGTGGTATATGAATGACTGAAGTTTAGGAACTCTCTTCGGGTGGGGTTGCCAGATAAAGTAAGGACACCCAGTTAAATTTGAATTTTAGAATTTCGTTTTAGCGTGTGTCCCAAATATTGCATGGGACACATTTGCACTAAAATATTATTCGTTATCTGAAATCCTATTTTAAGTGAACATCCTTTTTTCCTCCCCTAAATCTGGCAACCTTACCTTAGGAGAACAAAGAAATTGCACCCAGGACTTCCCTGGTGGGACAGTGGTTAGGAATCCGCCTGCCAGTGCAGGGGACACAGGATCGAGCCCTGGTCCGGGAAGATCCCACATGCCATGGAGCATGTAAGCCTGTGCGCCACAGCTACTGAGCCCTCGTGCCACAACTACTGAAGCCCGTGTGCTTAGAGCCAAGGCTCTGCAACAAGAGAAGGCGCCACAATAAGCCTATGCACCGCAACAAAGACCCAACGCAGCCAAAAATAAATAAATAAATAAATAAAATTTATTTTTAAAAAAAGAAAAGAAATTGCATCCTTCTCCTTGTCACTTCCGTTTTGATCTATCAAAACAAGCTAGTGGGGCTTCCCTGGTGGTGCAGTGGTTGACAGTCCGCCTGCCGATGCAGGGGACACAGGTTCGTGCCCCGGTTCAGGAAGATCCCACATGCCGCAGAGTGGCTGGGCCTGTGGGCCATGGCCACTGAGCCTGCGCATCCGGAGCCTGTGCTCCACAACGGGAGAGGCCACAACAGTGAGAAGCCCGCGTACAGCAAAAAAAAAAAACAAAAAAAAAAACAAGCTAGCTCTTGTCCTGTCTACGGATTGCTTGACATTTATGCCCCAATAAACGTGTCCCTGTGGGAGTACTGAGGCCTGACATCTGAAAAATCACAGGGCAAAGGCCCACAGTGCACCTTGAGGTGGGAATGTCCAGGCCACTCAGAACAAGCAGTCTGGCCACATCAGACCGAGAGGGAGGGGGTTCTGGGCCCAGCTCTCTTTCCCGGCCTCTCGGGTACCTGCTCTGTGGAGGCTGAGGCCTGGCAGCTACTTTCGGGCCCTTACCAACGTTGCATTTGATGGAGAGCCTTCCGCACCCCACGTGTAGACCTAGACCCCTGGAGGGGGGCCCGCCCTTGAGGGGGCTCTGAGCCATGGACTTAGAGGGTGCTCACAGCAGCCATAGATAGAGCCGGCCTGTGGTGCTCCCACCCACGATTCCTGTATTTCCTTTATTTTTTTATTATTTTTTTTTTGTGTGGTAAACATGCCTCTCACTGTTGTGGCCTCTCCCATTGCGGAGCACAGGCTCCAGATGCGCAGGCTTGGCGGCCATGGCCCACAGACCCAGCCGCACCGTGGCATGTGGGATCTTCCCGGACTGGGTCACGAACCCGCGTCCCCTGCATCGGCAGGCGGACTGTCACCCACCTCGTCACCAGGGAAGCCCCTGTATTTCCTCTTAATAACAACCACACTGGCGTTTAAGTGAGCCTGGCAAGGCTTACAAATGCACACATAAAGATTACCAACTACCTTCCCCAGAGACGGACGAGGGAAGTTGAAGCTAAAACACACCGTGAGGGCTTCCCTGGTGACGCAGTGGTTGAGAGTCCACCTGCCGATGCAGGGGACACGGGTTCGTGCCCCGGTCCGGAAAGATACCACATGCTGCGGAGTGGCTGGGCCCCTGAGCCATGGTCGCTGAGCCTGCGCGACCGGAGCCTGTGCTCCACAATGGGAGAGGCCACAACAGTGAGAGGCCCGCGTACAGCAAAAAAAACCCAAAATAAACCCAAAACAAAAGAAAAAAAACACCCTGTGGGTAGTCAGAGGAGAGGACCGTCAATAGCTCTTCCCCCTGTGCCGTGTGCCAGGCTTGATCTGAGCACTTGTACACATGCTTACTTATTAAAATACTTCTAACAATCCTATCAGGTTGGGACTACCATCACCCCGTGTGCAGACTGAACAAAAGGAAACAGAATATGGTGTCCTCCTTGTGTTCACAAAGCCCGTTAACTGGCAGAGACAGGACTTGAAGGCCACAGTCCGGCTCCCGAGTCCATGCCATGCTTTACAGCCTCCAACTTCTCACGCTCATTCCTAGAGCCACCTGGGAAGGAGGAACCAGGCAACTAAAGACTGGGTTTGAATCAGACTCCACGTCTGACCAGCCGCGTGATCCCGAGCAGGGGGCCTCGCCTCTCTGAGTCTCAACCTGGCTCCCTTGCAAAATGGGCACATTAATGGGAACGTCAGCCTTCAGCAACGCTGTGACGAGTATCAGTGTAGCATGTGTGAATGGGCTCTGTAAACTCTGGAGTGTTCTCTGAGGTATAAACTACCCTCTATTCTCATTAGAGGGAATTCATTTCATAACCTGCTCCCGGCTCTTGAACTTTGCTGTGCATCCAGTCAGTGCTGGATGATCTGGAACCAACAGCTGGTCTATTTATGGCTGAAAACCCACAGGTCATAGGAAGACAGCAGCACCGGAGCCCCTGGGTGGCCACAAAGATAAGGTTCGTGTCTTGAGGACCGATGACATGGTGGTCACTGAAGGAACAGGCCCCTCCTGCCCCTTCCACTAGTGACAACTGAAAACCTTGGTTTCCCCAACACCCCGATCCAAGATCAGCCCGACTCTTTGCCCAATGTTGGAGAAGTACCAGCGTGTCCTGCAGGCCTGGCTGGCCCCCTCTGACTGTGTGTTGCCTCCTTCCACAGATCAGTGCCCTACAACAAGGCTACAACCAGGTGCTGAGCCAGACCCTGGAAATCACCTCCCTGAAGCACAAGGCCGAGAACTTAAGGAGGGACGCCGCCATCACGTCAGGTGAGGCCCTTCTGCATTCAGGCCCCAGAGCTTCTGCCCTCCCGCTGCAGACATCACCAGTCAACCAGCGCACCTGTGCCCGTGACATGGGTGCAGCCTCAGGGATCACCCGTGTCGGTGCATTAGAGGTCTCCCTCAGTGGAGGTTTCTTGCCACCCAGTTCCGAGGGCAGGGCCTGGTAAATATTTGAGAGAATGGTATCTCTTGGCTACAAGGTCTCCTGAGCACTGGCCCCACCAGGGAGAACACAGGTCGCCTTGTGGCTTGGGTGGTTCCACAAAGCAGCCTGAGTGCAAACTAGAGCGTGGACAAACTGGGGTCACTCCTTTAAGGCACCCATGGTCTCACCCATTTCAGCCGAGTGCACCTGGGCCCAAGGGAAACCATTTTCTAATTTGATCAGAGGTGGTTCCCTGATAAAGGGCTTGGGTTGGGAGAGGGGCAGCCAACGCACAGCTGTGGCTGAGCTTTGATTCCCTGGATTCCTTCATTGCTTCCACATGTTTCTTGAGCTCCTACTAGGTGTCAGGCCCCGTTCCAGGCTCCGGGGAGGGAGAGCCAAAAAAGACAGTCAGATTCCTGTACTCACAGATTTGGGAGGGGTTGACAGACAATAAAAGTAAAGGGATGAATAAACAAGCCCACTTCAGAGAGCAGTGGTGCTGGGGAGAAAATAAACTGTGTGTCGTGGTGGCCAGCGCTTCAAGGGGGGAGGCCAAGGGGGACCAGCTTAGTGGGTGTGCAACCATGGAACTCAGGTGGGACTTGAACCCGTGGGCTGGGACTCGAACCCACTCAGAACCCACTATCTTTTAATCGAGATCACGCATCTGGTCTCGGGACTTAATAAAGCTCAGGTTCTTTATGTCTCATCGCAGAAAGAATTCAGTGAGAGACAAAGTAAGAAGTGGATTTATTTAGAGAGAAACACACTCCACAGACAGAGTGTGGGCCATCTCAGAAGGCTAGAGGCCCCCAAATATGGGGCAGTTAGTTTTTATGGGCTGGGTAATTTTATAGGCTAATGAGTGGGAGGATTGGGACAACTCTAATATTTTGGGGAAGGGGCGGGGATTTCGAGGCATTGGGCCACCACCCACTTTTTTTTTTTTTTTTTTTTTTCTGTACGCGGGCCTCTCGCTGTTGTGGTCTCTCCCGTTGCGGAGCACAGGCTCTGGACACGCAGGCTCAGTGGCCATGGCTCACGGGCCCATCCGCTCCACGGCATGTGGGATCTTCCCGGACCGGGGCACGAACCCATGTCCCCTGCATCGGCAGGCGGACTCTCAATCACCGCGCCACCAGGGAAGCCCCACCACCCACTTTTTGACCTTTATGGTCAGCCTCGGAACAGTCCTGGTGCTGGTGCATGTGTCATTTCGCTCATGTGTTACAATGAGCCTGTAATGAGGCTCCAGTTCCCCTGGAAGTCGAATCTTATGCCCCCTTGGACCTAGCCGATTCTAACCAGTTTATGCTGTATCCTCCACAGCTATGTCCTTCTTTTAGAGAGGACCTGATTCAGGTGGGCAAGGACAAGCCAAGGGCAAGCGAGGCTGCGTGGAGTGAACAGGGGATTGTGGGGCTGGGCAGGGTCGGGGGGTCTGGGTTTTTATTCCAAGGGTGTTGGGAATCCAGTGGAGTTTTTTAAGCCGAAACTGACATGCCTAGAGACCTGAAGAGGATGGGACCACTCACAGACGAGGGGAGGGAGAGAAGCAGGTGACAGGGAGGAGGCAGTGAGCCTCGGAGGGGCACATCACTCTGAAGGCAGCCAGCGCATAGCAGGAAACATGCCCACAGCTGTAGAAGCCAGGCACAGCATTGAGTCGCACGTGAATCCCCATCTCTGTATGAATCTGTGCTTTTCTTCTGCCTCACTCTGCAACTTAATCACACCCAGCCCCACCCCCTGCTGCCCCCAGGTCTCTGCTTATTCTCCTCCCTCACTTGGGATGTCCTCAGATATTTTCTGAGCACCTCCCCCAGGCTAGGTGCTGTTCTGGGCACCAGGAATGGAAGGATGAACTCGCTGGTCCTCACCTTCCTCCCGTATGTCGGCCAGTGAAACCTCATCCAAGCATCAAGCCTGTCTCAGATCCCACCTTCTCCGATCAGGGAGTCGGACAGGCCTGGGTTGGGATAATGCTTGAGATGGGCTGGACCCACTCAAAGTGTGGCAAGCCCCAGAGGGATTTCCAAGTAACTGAACTGTGTCCTGGAGGCAAAGCTCATTTTTAAAATGAAATTCTGGAGCATTTTGTGCTTTATTTCATAGACATTCTTGATTGAAACCTACCACTAAAACTGGGCCTGATGTTCTTTTAAGAAAAGAATCGTAGGAGATAACCCAATACCACTGCATTTATGCACCCTTCTTCCCACTTTTATTCAAAATGATACTACAATGCAAGAGGGAAGAGATATGGGGAGATATGTATATGCATAACTGATTCACTTGGTTATAAAGCAGAAACTAAAACACCATTGTAAAGCAATTATACTCCAATAAAGATGTTTTAAAAAAATGATACTACAGTAATGGAGTAGTTATCTATTGCTGCATAACAAGTTACCCCAAAATGTAATGGATAAATCCCCAACTAATATTTATGATCTCACCCAGTATCTGTAGTTCAGGAATTTGAGCGGGGGGTGACTTAGTTCTCATGAGTTGCAGTCAAGATGTCGGCTGGGGGGCCTCCCTGGTGGCGCAGTGGTTGAGAGTCCGCCTGCCGATGCAGGGGATACGGGTTCGTGCCCCGGTCTGGGAGGATCCCATATGCCGCGGAGCGGCTGGGCCCGTGAGCCATGGCCGCTGGGCCTGCGCATCCGGAGCCTGTGCTCCGCAACGGGAGAGGCCACAACAGTGAGAGGCCCGCATACAGCAAAAAGAAAAAAAAAAAAAAAAAAAAAAAAAAAGATGTCGGCTGGGGCATCAGTCATGTCATCTAAAGCCTCGGGGGGAGCCGGAGGATCCCCCTTCAGAATGGCTGCTCATGTGGCTATTGGCCGGAGGCCTTAGTCCCCGAGCACACATGCTTCTCTCTAGGGCTGCTTGAGTTTCCTCAACACAGCAGTTGGCTTCCCCCAGAGTGAGTAATTCGAGAGAGAGCAAAGAGGAGGTCACAGTGTGTTTTATGACCCAGCCTGAGAGGAAACAGTCCGTCATTTCCACAGTATCATATTGGTTACCCATGGCAGCCCTATTCAGGTTGGGAGGGGCTACACAAGGAATGAATTATAGGTGGTAGGGATCATTGGACCCATTTTGGAAGCTGGCTGCCGAGAAAAATAATAGGCGCCCTGTAACAAACATAATTTAGCTACTTTGTGTTCTTGGGACATATCGCATCATTTGACCCTTACAATAACTCTGTGTGGGACAGACAGTGGGAGGTGAAATAGCTTGTCCAAGACCACCAAGCTAATAAGTGGTAGAGAGGGTTCCAAACTCAGAGGACTGTGAAACCAACCACCCCATCAATAGTGTCCAGCAGTGCCCTCTGCCACACGCCCGTCTCCTGGCCTCTGGAGAAGAATTCCTAGAACTTCCCTGTGCTGGGACTTTGTTCCCCAGGTCCATGGTGTGGCCTCTCCTCCCAGCTTTGCCTGGCCTGTGCCCACAAGGGGCCCCCAAAGGCTTCTCCTCTCGCTGGTGCTGACTGCCCCTCATTCTCACTGAAGCCTCAAACCCTGTTCCGTGGACTTTGCTCTCATTCCCATTCCTGCTCTGGGACCCTTGCAAAAAGCCTCCCCAGTCCTAGGAGGGCACCGGTGGTGGCCCGGGCTTGGAAAGTCTTGTCCAAACGTTGGCTGACAGCCATGGTGTTGCCAATAATCCTTCCTGCCTCTTTCACCTCCATGAGTCTTTGGTTTTGGTTTGGTTTGGTTCTTTTACAGAGATGGTGTCATCTTTGCAAAGAGACGTGTTAGTAAAGGATGGTCAAGTTCAACAACTACAACAGGAGGTGAATCAACTGAAAAGTGAGAACAAAGAAAAGGATCACCAGCTCGAAGCCCTCAGCTCCAGAGTGAGTGTCGGGTCATCAGCAAATTGTAGCTGCGAAAAGCAGACACAGTGGAGTCACATGACACACGGTGGTGAGATGAGGCCAGTGCCCAAGGACAGAGGGAGGGTAGCTGCTGGGCAGGTGGCCAACTTCTCTGAAGCCTTTCAAAGGACAGCGTGTATGTGGCTCAGAATAAGCATAATAGATTTTCAAATCCAGCAAACATTTTCTAAGCCCTATTATAAATGAGTTTGTTTAATCCCAGCAACAAACCCACCTATGAGCATATACTGCCATTGCAAAGTTTAACATTAAACAGAATACGATCTCTCTGTGAGCAAGGATGACCACACGGCTGCATCGTGGTCCCAGCACCGCTGGTTCTCATAACTGTCTTCACAGCAGAACGTCTGAAGATCCAGATGCAAACACGCAGACGCTCATTCCTTCCTTAGACTTTAGTGTGTGGAATGTCTCTATGGAAGATGAACGTGGTAGGCAAGCAAAGAGCTTTTTACATGTAACTTTGACTATTTGCAAATCTTGCCTTCAATGCTAACTTGAGAATCCTGCCTCTATAGGATAAGATTTCTCAGTATTTGCATGATGTGCCTGTTTCTGTGAGTCAAGGTAAAACCTCAAAGCTTTCATCTCAGGTGGCAACTCAGAGATTCCCAGAGGCTACCCGATAGCTAGGTCTGCATGGGGCTGGGGTGAGAACAGATCTTGAGGTTCCAAGGAAAAGGCACAGTAAGTAATACCTGGAACGTAGTACCATACCCAGTTTGGAGCTGGTGAAAGGCACTGCACGAGCTTTGGGATCAGACAGACCAGGGTCCCATCCCAGAGCTTTCTTTTATTGTAACTTATTTGGCCTCCATTTCCCCATCTGTGAAATGGGGATGACAAAATCGTTTTCTGAGAAGTGGGAGGCTGGTTTTCGTTGTGCTCTTCTGCCTCTGCCCGAGGTCAGCTGCCTGGCCAAGCCCTCTGCATTCGTTTCTCCCAAGCAGAGTGTCTTCCCAGGCATGTGCTATAGCTGTTTAATGTGGTGTGTGTGTGTGTGTGTGTGTGTGTGTGTGTGTGTGTGTGTGTTGGGGACGGGAAGGGGATGCAGAGCTGGTGCTAAGTAGAAGGAATCTGCAAAGACAGCACCTGCTTGGCTCTTCTACCTCCTGAAGTGCATTTGGATGATTTATGTCCCCGTTTCCCCTTCCTCGTTGACCTTGGAATGAGGTCCCTTCTCCTCTAGACTGTGCTGGCCAATAGCACAAGGGCTCGTCACCACCAAGGGTACTGCTCTTGTGAACATTTGAGATGCCTTTTTTTTAATGACATACATCATGTGTGTTAATTTTAGAAAAATAAGTAGATGACATTGAGAAGAAAAAATAAAAAGAGAGGAGAGGAAATGCTACCTTGAGAAATCAGTGTTAATATTTTCATGTATGTTCTTCCAGTCTTATTTCTATATATTGCCTAGAAATCAATCAATCAATCATTTTATAGTTAATTTATACTATGCACATTTTTAAAATTTTTAAATGCTTACTATTTTCCCGTGCTAATAAATCAACGCTCTTATCATTCGTCTTAAAAGCTACATACTTTCTCCTGGATGTATCCAGTGTTATAAAGTGGTCTGCTGTTATAAACAACACTTGGGTTGTTTCCTCTTTTTTTTTTTTCTTCCACTGTTACTGACAATTCTGTGAAAAGCATCCTTGAAACTACAGATTTACTTGTTTCTCCAGTCATTGTCCTTAAGGTACATTCCTAAAGTGGGAATTGCTGGGTCAAAAGAAGGCACATCCATCCTTATGTCCTTAATGCCTGTTGCCAAGCCGCCCTCGGGCAAGACAGCTCCGTTTACCCCTCCACACCCGTCGGGGCAGTTGTTTCTTTGAGATGCAACCTGCACAAAAGCCCTAAGATGGACCTGAGCTCACTGGCTCAGCCCCCTCCGCCCTCACTGGTCACAGCGTGAAAACATCCCAATTCCTGCACCCTAAGTCCCCAGACTCTACAAAGCTGGATTTCCCCTGCAGTGAAGTTTGCTGGCTTTTGAAGAGGAACTTAGATGCTCTATTCCTCAGAACTCAGGAGAGGGGTGAACTGGGAAGGACTGCAGGATCCCCTGCTCCCATCACACAAATGGTCTCGCCTCTCAGAATTCAGAGGTGTGATTGGGTTATACAACAGGAAACACTCCTGGGCATGAACACAGGTACTTGGGACCCCCAGCCAAGCCCCCGTGGCCTTGTCCTTTTTCTCCACAGTGCTCAGTGCTGAAAGAAGAGTTACAGAAGGAAGATGCCCAGAAGGAGAAGTGGGAAGCCCAAGAGAAAGAGTTAAAACTCTGCAAAACCGTGCGTTGAACCTCCTGACCCCTAGGTGTCCACTGAAAGCCTAGATTGTGGCCTTGAGGGTTTTGGAGGGGTTCCTTGGCCCATTAGCTAGCACAAGCTCTGGGGCTTTCTGGGTGTTTGTCTGTTAATGTAGTCTCCTAATTCTTTGATTTGCTGGCCTCAAAGAGATGGGTGAAAAGACCATGGAAAACACACTCTCCCCAGATTTTCTGGGCAGTTGGCTCAAGGCCCCTCATCAGGTTTCCCCTGGGGAAAGGGATGGGAGGTGGCCACCGTATGCTGCTAGAAATTCACCGTGGTCCCTACCCCTGGACTTGTGATGCCCAGACTTTCATGATCCACTGTCACAAGTTTTATCACGGCCCTGAGCACTGTTATTAACACAACTCTTCTTGAAGTATTTTTGCTTAAATACATTCAATTTTACAACAATTCATAAAACCAAAATAAAAAGCAAATGTATCACTGGCCTTGTATGGAAGGTGAACATAAAAATGAATACAATGAAAAGATGACCACTCAATGTAAATGTTCACCCCCTGTACCGGCCCGAACCCTCGTGCACATCACCAGGCATACGTTTTCCATCCGTTGGGAAGGACGGTGCCTGGGACGGGAGCAGGAGACATGTGTTCTTCTCTCTGTCAGGAGCACACTTCTCTGCCTCAAATGAGAAAAAAGAAAAATGTCATTGTTCTTTTCTTCTAAACTGTGCCCATTGTGTCTTCCAAACAGCCCTTATTTAGATTGAACTCAAAAATGTGCCCCAAGGAAAGAGACTCTAATGAGTGGATAGGTATCTTGTACTGTTTAATCCAGGATCCATGCTGATCTTCAAAAGAAACTCAAATTTTCCCTCACCCAGCCCTTTCATTGCATCCGTTGAAAGAAAGTCTACTTTGCCTCAAATACGTGGAATTGTCCCCCAAGGGAAGGAGTTAAGCGAATCCCAGACTAGGTTTCTGCCTTAATGAACCGGATGAAATGAGTTGTGAAGTTGACTTCCCTGTTGTTGGAACTCTTTCAGCAAATCCATGACATGGAAAAAGAAATGAGGAAGCTCAGGGTGGAGCTGAAAATGAGCAGTACCGAGCAGAGCCTGATCTCTATGACGCTGTGGGAAAAGAGCAAGGTATGGCAGGGACAGGTCGGCCTGGGAACCACTCTGGGGCCAGCACTCCACCTGCATCATCTCTGTTCATCCTCACAATGACCCCATGCGGTCTATACTGGTATTAACCCCACTTTACAGTCGGGAAAACTGGGGCTCACAGAGGTGAAGGAAGTTATCCAAGTTCACTTGCATAAAGTAGTTGTGGCAGAACTTGAATCCAGGTCTGCCTGACTCCAAAGCTCCTGTGTGTAACCACAACCCTAGACTGCCTTCAGATCTTAATTGTGAAATTATCTAAGAAAGAATTGATCCATTAAATCAAGTTTGCCAATGATGTTGATCCAACTTAAATTCTCATATTGATTTTTTTTTGTCTTTTTGTTCCATCATTGAGAATGTTTTTAAAAATCTCAACATGTTTGTCATTTGTGTGTTTCTTCTTTTAATATGAACGATTTTTGCTTTATATATTTTGAGGCTGTGTTACTAGGTGCATATAAATTTAGAATCCTAATACTTCCTGTAGAGCAAAACTTTAGATCATCATGAAATATCCCTTTTCATCTCTAGTAGTGTTTCTCCCTTAACGTCTCCTTTGTCATTTAGCTTCACCACTGGCTTTCTGTTGGTTAGAGTTTTCATACCATATCTTTTTCATATGTTCTCTGTCAATTTTTGTCTTAAGGTTTAGACATATGCCTTCAGATAGCGTATCATTTTTACAAAATCCAGTTTGACAATCTTTGACTTTTAGTCCATTTATATTATGTAATTACTCGTGTACTGGGGTTTAAATCTACCTTCTTGCTCAATACCAGATGTACCATCTGTGGTATGTTCCTTTTTCTCTCCTTTCTTGCCTCCTTCTGAGTGGATGGTTTTCTCTTATTCCACTTTCCCCCTCTATTAGCTTGGAAATATTTCACTTTTTTACTATTCTCTTAGTAATAGTAAGACAATAGCATTCATCCTTGACTCACCAAAATCACACATTAATTAAGTTTTTCACTCTTCTACTATTCTCTTAGTAGTCATCCTGAAGACTACAATATGCATTCTTTTTTTTTTTTTTTTTTTTTTTTGCGGTACGCGGGCCTCTCACTGTTGTGGCCTCTCCCGTAGTGGAGCACAGGCTCCGGATGCACAGGCTCAGCGGCCATGGCTCACGGGCCCAGCCGCTCCGTGGCATGTGGGATCCATCCGGACCGGAACACGAACCCATGTCCCCTGCATCGGCAGGTGGACTCTCCACCACTGCACCACCAGGGAAGCCCTGCATTCTTAACTTACCAAGAGGCAATAGTAGTTGATAATTATGCCCTTCTCCTTGACAGTGCAATGAGTTTCAAACACCTTAACTTCACTTACCCCCTCCAGATTTATAAGCCATTGCTGTAATTTTCTAAACTCCTCTTGATACTTAAAACCCCACAAGACATTATTAGTGTTTTTCTATAGTCAGTATCATATCCACACATTACCCTTACTGTTGCTTGTCTTTTCTGCATCTCTGATCACCCACCTGGGTTCATTTTTCTTGTGTCTGAAGAATACCCTTTAATGTTTTCCCTCATTGTGGCTCTGCTGATGACAAATTCTCAAATGTGCCTGTGTGTCTGTCTGGAGATGTATATTTAACCTTCACTCTTAAAACACATTTGACTGCGTATTGAATTCTACAATGGCAATTCTTTTCTTTCAGCACATTAGATACAGCATTAGATATGTCACTATTGTCTTGTGGCTCCTATTATTTCTATTTAGAAGTCATCTGTAAGCCTAACTGTTGTACCTTTGCATAATCTGTCTTTTTCTCCGGTTGCTTTTAAGATTGTCTTTTCCCTTGATTTCCCGCAGTTTTATTATGGTTTATCTAGGTGTGGATTCAGTTTTATTTACCTCGTTGAGTTCGTAGGGGCTTCTTGAATCCCTGGCTTGGTGTTTTGCCTTAGTTCAGGTGCTTGAGCTCTGTACCACACAGGCAGTGGGGAGCTACTAAGGCTTCTGAACAAGTGACTGATGCAATGACATTCGTGGACAGTAATCAGGGTGAAAATGGTAGTTACAATTTCTCACGTACTAGGCGTTCCCTTGAACATTTCATCTCTTCATCTTCACAACAGCGCTGTGATCTAGAAATCATCCTCTCCATTTTACAGATGAGAAAGTCAAGGCTACTAGTTACTAGTAAAGTAACTAGCCCAATGGCACAGTCGGTTTTGTCTGACTCCAGGTTCGTCTGACTTCAGTGACCCTGGCGTAGCAAACAGCCACATGCTACTGTTTACACTGAAATTAATGAAAATTAACTAAAATTTTTAGTTCAGTTCCTCCGTCACACCATCCCCATTTCGAGTGCTCGATCCCCAGATGTGCCTGGTGGCTGCCGTATTAGACAACACAGCCTCGCTCAGAGTACCTATATCATTGCAGAAAGTTCTGTTGGACAGAGCTGCCTTACAGCTGGGTAACTCTCACAGTACCGTTAAGATTGCACTGGAAGAAACTAAACTCGAGGCGAGGAGGCCACTTGTCACAGTCCAGCTTGCATGTGAGAGGGGTTGGAGGACAGGCATGAGACCCCCGAGTGTGAGAGAGGGAGCAGGGCGGCTGTTGAAGGTGACTCTGAGGCTTGGGGACAGGAACGGGGGCTGTTCATGCAGAGCACAGATAAGGGCAGAGTCCAAGGCTGGACTTGGCTTTTGCAGCATATGAAAAAGGCTGCTGACATAGAAGTCAGAGCATGTTTAGACCTGGGAGAAAACTAAGGCCCAGAGAGCTTAGATGACTTTTCCAAGGTAACGGAGCTGGGTAGAGGCTCTTCCACTGGACCACACTACTCAGAAGAAAGCTCTTAAGGGCTTTTCTGGGTCTTTTATTACATCCCTGTGATCCCCCTCTTCAGATCCCTAAAAAAACAGCCTGTGAATTTGTTTCAGCACAAAAACTTTCCATTTATTTACGAGAGTTTGCCTCATTTCCTGTTAGTGCCAGGGCCCAGGGCTCAGCAGGTGCATCCAAGAACTGAGCAGCTGCGAGGCCTACACTGGCCAGCCAAGGGTAGCGTGGAGCACGCCCAAGCTTACCGTGTGTTGACTGTTACCCAAGCAAGGGGGGAAAAGTAGGCAAGCTTCTCCACTTTAAAGGCCTTCCTTGGCAGGCTGCAATTCTTAATAGACATTGCTTTGGCAAGCCTCCAGAGAGGTTACCACCAGTGAGTGTGCTCAAAGTGGTAACGACAAACAGTTATGATAATAAACCCAATCATAACATTTCCAAGTACCCATCACGAGTTATTAGAACGAGACTGTACGGCGGACATTCCCGTCCACGTTTCATAGGTTACAACAGTACTTAACACTCTCACAGAGCCCTTAAGCACTATTCCAAACATCGAATCCCCACAATAACTCTATGCAGTGATACTAGTATCATCATCCCCATTTGACGGATGAGGACACTGAGTCACGGAGCAGTGAAGTAACTTTCCGAGTGTCGTACGGCTGGTTAGGGACCGAGCCGGGATGGGAGTGTGCGGTAGAACATAGTTGAGCCCCGGGTGCAGAGCTCGGCCCTTTCCCATAGGGGGCAACTCCCTGTGAGTTTGCCTCCACCCTGTGCATGCCTGTGACCCCTGCTGCTGGGCTGCAGCTGTCCCTACCCCTCAGGGACTCCCCCACTGCCATTAGCCCCCCCAGAAGAGTTTCCCCAGAGGGCATGATGATCACATGAGCAGCAAGCCCTCGGTTTCATCATCCTTTCAGGTTGAAGAGAAGCTTCGGCAGGATTCCAGAAGGAAATTGCTTCAGCTGAAAGAAATGAGGAACAGAGCAAACCTCATTAAAGCCAATTTGGAAAGGGCAGTAGGTCAGGTAGGCGTGCTGCAGAGCCCCTTCACGGGCCCATGCTCTCCACGGAATCCCGCACCCAAGTGGCCGGCAGGGATGAATGAGGAGGAAGACGGCCTGCCTTAGTTCACCCACTTATTTTCTATACGAAGAAGTGTCTAGAAAGAACTAGAGCTGAGATTCTATCTAGATCTAGAGTCTGAGCTTTTAACCACGATGCTCTACTACTTCGCTATTAGTTACTAAGCTAAGCATCATTTTTCTGTGTTTTGAAGAAAGTTTCGTGAACCTTTGTCCCGCCCCCAAAGGTAGTGGAAATGACTCCTGCGTTAGTCCTGTCCCCCATCAGCTGCAGTTCCCCTTCCCCTCATTTCAGATGAAGATCAACAGTTCTCGGGAAACTCAGCAGTATTTGCTGCAAGAAGAGTTACAGCAGCATCTGGCAGAGAAGGAGAAGCTGACCGAGGAAAGACCGCAGCAAGAGGAGAAGCTGAAAGCCAGAGTCAAGCGGCTAATGGCAGAGAAATCGGTAAGGTGGTCCCCGTCCTTCTCTTTACTACTGGAAACTGATGAAATGGGCTTTCCTATGAGAAACAGAGGGCACGTACTTAGATGGAGGAATCTCAGCAACTCCTTGTTGGGAACTAAATTAATTAAAGAGGGTGAATGATGTAGGAGGAATTAACATGAAGCTTGAATCCTAAAACTCAGAGATCAACTTGAAGATCAACTTGAAGAGGCAAGGTTATTGAAATGTCTAGAAATGGTACTTTGTTTATATACCGCAGCTGATTTTATTGATACAAATCCCAGTCGTTACTGCGGCTCCTGGTTTGTGTCTAAGTGTGTGCAAGACCAACCAATAGTATTTCAGTCTTTCTCTTCATGCATATCAGGGGAAACACATGGCCAAAACGGCTACTTACTTTTCCAGAAACCAGCCAATTAGAGGATACTTTACAGTGGCACCTCTCAACTCAAAGGTGTCCACGGATCATATGGGGATGTTGTTGAAATGCAGATTGTGACTCAGCAGGTCTCGGGTGGGGGGAGCCTGGGATTCTGCATTTCTGAACAGCTCCCAGCTGGTACCGATAGCACAGCTCTGCAGACTACATTTTCAGCCACAAAGTCTTAGAAGAAGGTTTTCCCCAAGTTGGCCGATAAGAACCACCTGGGGCTTCCCTGGTGGCGCAGTGCGTTGAGAGTCTGCCTGCCGATGCAGGGGACACCGGTTCATGCCTCGGTCCGGGAGGATCCCACATGCCGCGGAGCAGCTGGGCCCGTGAGCCATGGCCACTGAGCCTGCGTGTCCGGAGCCTGTGCTCCGCAACCGGAGAGGCCACAAGAGTGAGAGGCCCACGTAACGCAGAAAAAAAATAAATAAATAAAAGCCCCTCCAGGGACTTCCCTGGTGTTCCAGTTATTAAGACTCTGTGCTTCCGCTGCAGGGGCGCGGTTTCGATCCCCGGTCAGGGAACTAAGATCCCGCATGCCGCATGGTGCAGGCAAAAAAAAAAAGCCCCTCCAGGAGCAAATTTGATGTGATTGTTCAGAGATGAGACCAGAATGACAACAAGTGGAAACCCAAGCTTAGAAGAACATTAGAAGAAAAAAAGAAATAAAACATGGGGAGGGAACATAGGGGGGATCTCTTATTTATAATGATGCTAAGTAGGTAGGAAAGTTGGAAATCTTCCTAGATGTGACTTTGTATTCGAAATGAAATTTTTAAATTCCTTCTCTGCTGAAGCCCTGTAATGATATTTTCCAAGGTACTAAGTAAGTGACAGGGTTTCTGCTAATCCATGATTTGTTCATGTTTCTTCAAATACAAGAGAGTGAGATTGTGATCACTGATAAAGCTGCTGTCCTCACCATTCTGGCCACAGGAGCAGTCCTTCAGTGATCTAGGAGCCAAGTGCAAAGGGTCCCGACATGAGGAAGTCATTCAGTGTCAGAAAAAGGCCTTATCTGAGCTTCGTGCGCGAATTAAAGAACTTGAGAAGGCCAGCTTGTCAAGTAAGTTTCCTCCTGCTTAGTCATCCCTCTGTGCTGAGAACCATGGGCCCCAGACTTGAGGGTTCACTTTAGGGACTAACCAATTTGCCAGGACCACCATCTTCTATCCCCATCATTTCATAACTAAAAGAACATAGTTATAAAAAAAAGATGGGCAGGAAAAAAAATAGATGGGTAGGCATGAGCTCAGAGTCAAGAGCAGGCCTTGATATTAAATAAACAGGATTTCATGAAAAACTCAGAACCTTGTCCTTCTTTTTCTTATTTCACTGTGGCCCAGTGGAAACTTTTTCATAGACGCATGCTGTGCAAGGACCAACCTTGGGGAACTTCCCAGGATAAATACCCTGTTTAGAGGGAATAGGGCTTTCAAGAAACCAAGCTTGCTGCTGGGTGGAGCCCTGGGCTAGGACACAGAAGCCTGGGTTCAAGTCCATCCTCACACCTGTGGCCGAAGGCTCCCCCTCAGTGCCCCCGCCCTGGGAGGCTGCAGCCTCATATGAGCTGTGTGGCCTTGGACAAGTCATTTCACCTCTCTGGGCCTCGATGCCTCACCTGCCAAGGGAGGATGGTGAGCTAATTAGTACTGGCCTGTGGTAAGTGTCCAGTAAATAGCAGCTGTGACTTTTACATGCAGTAACTTCTTCCTGAGCCTTTCTTTTGAGTGTAAATTATTTCTTTTATAGATCACAAGGACCACATGGATGAATCATTTCTAGACTTAAAGACCCTCGGGATGGAAAAAAATGTTCGGAAAATATTGGATGCAAAACCTGACTTGCCAACTTTTTCAAGAGTAGAGATCCAAACGGTAACCAAAGAAACTTTGTATCTGCATTGACTGACACGTGGGGAGGGTGGGCATGAGGACAGACACGAGCCGTGTGCCCTGGCACCACTGTATACATCATTGGTTCGAGGCCAGGTCCTCCCTGATGGGCTAACACCTGTATGGACTGGTTGGTGCCTGGCCATACCAGTGATCCAATGTTTGAATAGAAAGGTGGCTTCCCTTCATGTACAGCATGATATAGCATTGCACTGATGCTGGCCCGGACAATCTCTGGGCCCTCCTTTTCACATCACATGTTATATTCTGCAGAAAAGATTCAACAAGCTAATGTACAACATTATGCCATGAGCTTGCCTAACATTTGCTTTTTGCTATAAACTGAAAAACATGAACACATAAAGGGCAGCAGAAGGGAGCCATGATGATTAAGAAGACACAAGTTCTAGAATCAGAGACCTGTGTCCTAATCCCAGCTCTGCAAGCTCTGTGACCTTGGGCAGGCTCCTAACCTTTCTGGGACTTCAATTTCCCAGCTGTAAAATGATGATGGAAAAATTAAAGGAGATCATTATGTAAAGTGCTTATCCCAGTGCCTAGCTCATAGCGAGCACTTTAATAGATGAGAGTTATTATTGTCAAACAGTTTTTAAAGAGTATTATCCAAGAAAACCTTCCTTTCTTAGGGAGCATAGTTTGTGTTTTCCAGGATTTTCAGAAGTAATTTGATTGTTAGGTTGAAGGTGCCCTGTATCCTAAATGGATGTTTGATCGGGTGTTTGATTGACACATGACAATGGACAGCTCTGATCAGCGTGGCTTGCTGCGGCAGCTGGTCTAAACCAGCTTTTGGAAAACATAATAAAGCCATCCTCTCTGTACCAGCATTTTCTCCTACAATTTTTCTAGACATTTGCTCACACGTCTAGAGATGTGAGTCTTCAGAAATGTGTTGGTTTTCCTGATAAAATCGAACCTTCCTTCTCTGAGGCTGGGAGTGGAGGGACCGTCTCCATGTGGGGAGCTCAGCTGGATCTCATGTCCTGATGGTCCTGCTTCCAAGATTGACCTTCCCCTTGGCAACAAGCCCTCATCCCACCACTGACACCACAGAGCAGGAAACCTCCCAACTCTCAATCCTCCAAGGTTGGCAGTAATTAAACGAAAGAGCAGGAGGAAGAATAGCTGACATCTGTGAACTGCTTACTGTGTGCCAGGCGTTGAGCTCAGCCGGCTCCATGCCTTATGTCATTGAACCATCGTAGCAGCCTTGTGTCATAGTTACTATTATTGTCCCCATTTAACAGATAAGAAAAAGTAAGGCTTCAGGAGGTCAAGTACCTCACCCAAGGTCACAGAATAATGATTGAAGACACACCAGGGGTGTGTCCCTGGTGGTGTGTCTGCTAGCCTGCAGAGACCGGGTGGGGACTGCGTGCTTGGATCCTGTAGCCCAGGCTCTTCCTTAGTGACCCTCCCCTCAGGAAAAGAGGGGGCGTCTGGAGAGGTACAGAGGATGCAGCTCAGGGTAGCTGAAGACACTGAGCAGCATCTCAGGTTCTTTTTGCAGCAGATCTGCCCGGTTTATTGTCATCTTCAGATACCCTCTTTTATTCTCATCTCCATAGATACATAGACAAATATGTCCACTCTTGTCTATCACAGTCACTTGGGGGCCTTTATATTTTTGTAGTTGTTTTTTTTTAAATCTCAGAGGTTTTCAGGGTAGTGCCAACAAATGCTAGGGCTAAGAGAGGCTCATGGCAAGCATTAAAAGCCAATTTATTTTTTAAGGAGTCTTATTATGGTTATTTGTGGTCGTTCAGATCAGGTCCCCTATTCAGTCTGGTGGCCTTTCCATGCAGTCAGTTGGGCTTCCAACAGCCAGCTGGCTGGTTGGGGTCTTAGGGAGATGCAGCTGCAAACACTATCTGCATTGTCTCTGGAAAGGTTCTGAAGGGATGCCCACCCACCAGGTTCCAGAGCTAGGAGAAGGTTGGGCCAAATTTTGTGAGGGTATGGTTTCTGCTGCACAGAAATGAGATTCCTTTAATAAAAAGGAGGGAGGCTATTTTCCACTTAACCTTCATTCGTTCATTCAACAAACATGCCCACTATGCACCACTCATTGCCAGGTGCCATGCTGGGCACAAGGAGGGAGATAGTGAGCAAAAGCCGCATGGTCCCCATTTTTCTGGAGCTTGTCTTCTCAACATCAGCGGTACTGATTTTTTGAGCCAGGTAACTCTTTGTTTGGGAGACTGCCCTATGCATCGTGGGGTGTTTAGCAGCATCCTTGTCCTCTACCCACTAGACGCCAGCAGCAATTATGACAACCACAAATGTGCCCAGGCATTGCTAAATGTCCTGGAGGGGGTAGGGTGGACAGAGTCACCCCCGGTTGAGAACCACTGGCCTAAAGGGAAGACAGGCGAGACGGTGGCCAAAGAATGGCATAAGTGATGCATCATTTCAAAGGCAGTCGTGCTCTGAAGGGGTAGGAACACAGTCATAAAGAAAGCAGTTCACAGAGTCAGACTGGATTTAAAACCAACTCTCTTGGCTTGGACATATATACACACACACGCTACCAAAGGTAAAATAGATAGCTAGTGGGAAGCAGCTGCATCACACAGGGAGAGCAGGTCGGTGCTGTGTGTCTACCTAGAGGGGTGGGATAGGGAGGGTGGGAGGGAGACGCAAGAGGCAGGGGATATGGGGATATATGGATACGTATAGGTGATTCACTTTTTGATACAGCAGAAACGAACATACACCATTGTATAGCAATTATACTCCAATAAAGATGATATAAAAAATCAACTCTCTCAAATTATTCTTTCCAGTTCTTGCATTATTCTTTGGGTTATTCTTCTGGATGTAGAAAATCATAATGGAATGCCAAGTGAGTTTTTTTCTTTTGTTTTATTTCAGCCTCAAAATGGCCTTTCCAGCCCAGGGTCCATCATGGCCACTGAGAAGTTAGGGAAAACGGATGTGGCTGAGGCTTTAGATCTTAGTGAAAAGCTGGTAGGTATACCCAGCATCAGTCCCCTCCTGTCCAAACCTGCGTGCCCTGCAGATAGTTTAAACATCAACTCCACATACATTTTAGTTGTTACAGTAGCTCCACGAGACCCATCTCCTATCCCAGCATGGGCTGGAAATTGCAGAGCCCAATTCCTTGCAAGACTGGGTAGTAAGAATGAATGTTTATGTCTGTTGTCATTCCCCCTCCACCCCTCCCCCCAATTCTCAAAAAGGCATAGTGTAAATGGATGCGGGGGAAAATGAAAGTCCTACTAAAAGCCCCAAATGCACTCATTTGCAAAGCATGTGTTTCTTCTCTGCAACTGCAGAAAATGAATGAAACACAATTAGACGTTTGCCTCCTCAAAGTGGCCACCAGCGGTCTTGGGCCAGGCCTCTTACCTGTGAAACGCTTTCTCGTAGTACTTGGATATGAGCAAAACCCTCGGGACTATGCTGAACATCAAAGATATGTCAGGTCACGTGTCCATGAAACACCTCTCCCCAAAAGAGAGGGAGAGAGTCCACCAGCTTCGACAAAGAGACCTCTACCTGGTGTTTGATAAGATCACCCTACTCAAGAACCAGCTGCAGAGAAAAGAAGAGCTTTTGAGACGATACGAGAAGGACATTGAACAGCTCAAGTATGGCCCGTGTCCCCGGCAAAAGGCCCAGGCCTCCATTCTCCAGGCTAAACCTCGGCGCAGCTGCAGACCCGTAGGGACCAGGACAAGAGGACAGAGGCCTGGGTGTGGAGGGGGGCAGGCGGGATGGTGACTCAGGGCCTGATGGACCCAAGTCTCTGGGCAAGAAAGCAGCAGTTAAAGTACCCTACTGTTAAGGAATAAGGTGCACCTTTTATAAATGTGTCTGATGTTTCACCATGTGTGTGCTTTTCGTAATTCCATCGTATTTTCAGTGGTATCCGTTCCCCC
Source organism: Mesoplodon mirus (assembly GCF_964341445.2). Taxonomy (NCBI): domain Eukaryota; kingdom Metazoa; phylum Chordata; class Mammalia; order Artiodactyla; family Ziphiidae; genus Mesoplodon; species Mesoplodon mirus. The sequence goes on along the minus strand of NC_138983.1, from coordinate 74,791,801 downwards.
ACCCTCTCTGGGAAATTGGGAGGGGCTGGTAGCATAACCTGTGCCCCCTTCATGCTGCACGTCCACAGCCAATGGGCTATTTATTCTGCCCTCTAGTCCTCACATCTTCAGCCTTCGCCCAACTTGTAAGGAAACCGCGAAGCCAAGCATATATGGAAGTGTTCTGAGGATCTCCCAGGTCGGGAGCATTGGTGGTGAGTGAGAAAGCTGAGGAGAAAAGAGACTTTGTCTCTCCTGTGTGCTCAGGCAGAGCAAAGTGTCGGTTCAGATGTACCAGTCACAGGTGGCAAAGCTGAAGGACATCTTCAGAGAGGCCGAAGAAAAGGCGCCGCTGAAGGAGGCCCTGGCGCACATGGAAGAGCGGCTGCACCAGGAGAAGAGGGTCACCAGGGCGATCAGGCAGCAGAAGGTGAGAGGTCCCTGCTCGGAGCAGAGCCTCTGAGGCTGCCCCTCAGCTCCCTTTAGAAACAGCCAACTGAGGTCCCAGTGGGATCCAGGCAGCACAGAATGCATTCGCTCATTGCAAAGGAAGGTGGCAGAATAGCTTTAGCGTTAGGCAGACTTAGGTTTAGACTCTTGTTCTGCCATTTACTGTGTGGCTTCAGGCAGCTTTTTTTTTTAACATCTTTATTGGAGTATAATTGCTTTACAGTGTGGTGTTCGTTTCTGCTGTATAACAAACTGAATCAGCTATATGCATATGTATATCCTCACATCCCTCCCTCTTGTGTCTCCCTCACACCCTCCTTATCCCACCCCTCTAGATGGTCGCAAAGCACTGAGCTGATCTCCCTGTGCCATGCAGCTGCTTCCCACTAGCTATCTGTTTTACATTTGGTAGTGTATATATGTCCATGCCACTCTCTCACTTCGTCCCAGCTTACCCTTCCCCCTCCCCATGTCCTCAAGTCCATTCTCTACATCTGTGTCTTTATTCCTGGCCTGCCCCTAGGTTCATCAGAACATTTTTTTTTTTTTAGATTCTATATATATATGTCACCTTAACCTCTCTGAGACTCATAGTCTAGCTTGCCTCTATTTTTTTAAACTTTCTTTTTTTTTAAGTTAATTTTTATTTTATATTGGAGTATAGTTGATTTACAGTGTTGTGTTAGTTTCAGGTGTACAGCAAAGTGATTCAGTTATACATACACATATATCTATTCTTTATCAGATTCTTTTCCCATATAAGTTATTACAGAATATTGAGTACAGTTCCCTGTGCTATACAGTAGGTCCTTGTTGATTACATATTTTATATATAATAGTGTGTATATGTTAATCCCAAACTCCTAATTTATCCCTCCCCACCACATTTCCACTTTGGTAACCATAAGTTTGTTTTCAAAGTCTGTGAGTCTGTTTCTGTTTTGTAAATAAGCTCATTTGTATCATTTTTTTTTAGATTCCACATATAAGTGATATCATATGATACTTGTCTTTGTCTGACTTACTTCACATCGTATGATAGTCTCTAGGTCCATCCATGTTGCTGCAAATGGCATTACTTCATTCTTTTTTATGGCTGAGTAGTATTCCACTGTATATTTGTACCACATCTTCTTTATCCACTCCTCCATCGACATTTAGGCTGCTTCCATGTCCTGGCTGTTGTGAACAGTGCTTTGTGAGACTCATAGTCTAGCTCGTCTGTATTTTTTTAACTTTTGATAATTCGTGTATTTTATCTTGTTCTTTCTATCCAGATAACTATTTCTTCTACCAGTTTTATTTGGACATAATTGACACACAGCACTGTACTGAGCTTAAGGGTGTCCAGCATCATGATCTGACTTCCCTGCCTCCTGAAAAGATGACCACAATTAGTTGAGTGAACAGCCCAAGTGTTTTTAAAGGCGGCGCTTCTGATTTTCATTGTTCTGCCAGGTGCCAGGGATACACCGAGGAATAAGCTCTCTGAGAATAAAGATTTGGGTTTCCTCTTCTGAGTAGCCAGAATAGTACGCCAGTCTTTCTGACTTGGGGCTGTGTATTTGTATACGCATGCTTGTGTGTATGTGTGTACATGTGAGTATGTGCTGTGTGTTTGCATGTGTGTGTATTTGTATGTGTGTGTTTGTTGCCTGCATGAGCTCTAAGGAGGCCAAGGTCATAGAAGGGTGCCCTTCTCCTCAACCAGGAGGTGATGGTCAGATAGTTCTTTGCAGAAGGCTGCCCTCCATCCTGCGAACCTTCCAGGCAATAGGTTTCCAGACAGCAGGCTCTCTGGCTTAGAGCCCCAGAAATGAAAAGTGGCTGTCCTGCTCTGAGGGAGCCTGGATGCAGTGTTTCCAGTGCTCACTGCTCTGAATTAAACATCACAGGCCTTAGTCTGTGTGTGACATGGGGCTGCCTCAGGCAGAGGACAGTTTCCTTTCACACCAAGCAATGCCAGGGAGAGCTGGGCCAGTGACAGAGTTGTGACTTTCCCTTTGATGTGCCCTCTGGAGAGCTCACCCCTCCCCAAGGTGCCCACCCCCGCCCCCAGGGCTTGGCAGACTAGGTCCCAAAGCAGAGACACCAGACCACAGAATGGGACAGAGAAGGGCCCCAAAAAAGCCATTGTCATGTACTGAAAACCTGAGGATTTACATAATGAGGTTTCACATGCATTATTCCTGGGCTGCATCATTCACACACAACGCAAGGGACATGCCAGCCTGTTTGGCGCTGGACATCCCTCAGCCGAGAAGGGTCTGAAATGGCCAAGCTGAACCTGTGTCAGGGTCCCCAGAAGAGCTACAGCTAGAAGCTTTCAAATTCGTGGAGTTCACAACTGGGGGAAAGACTTACCAAGGGACAGGCACCTGCTCCACACTGCACATGCTTCATCTCTCCCATCAACCCTCAAGGGATGCTGGCAAGTGTCAGCCCCTTAGAGAGAGGGGAAAGGTGAGTTGACAGAGGGTACCGTTCCCTGGCTACTAAGTGGCAGAAACAGGATTCCCTCCCCACCTGCTGCCCTCCCCCGCCCATGTTCACTTTTCCACACCCCCTCCTTCTGTGTCTCCCTTACCAGGGTGGCCCCCTTGGATACATCGCACCATTGCTCCTGGGGGTTTCACTCCAGGACTCAGGTTTGCATTTCAGGCTTGTTGTTAATATGTCGTCAGAAATCCCTGTTTGTCGGGAAGAAAACAATAATACATTTGAAAGTTTTGCTGGATCCTAAAGGGCACTTGTATACATCTGTCTTGGCATCCGTTCCTTCCAGGGAGTATATCTTCGTTGTCTTTAAGCAGAAAAGAACAGAAAGTAGAATTCCTCTTTCCTAAGTTTTACACTTAGTATTTTCACAAGGAGCCTTAGTTTTTTAGCCTCCTGTATGAAACTTTGAAACTCTTCACCCGTTCACAGAGGTGGCAAGGTTGAAGCACTGAGATGAAATTACACATCTTAAGCTTCAGAATTGCCCCCCCCAAAAAAAATGGAGTTTGTAGTTTTAATGTTTGACCATCTCTTCACCAAGCAGACCTTTCAAGAATCAAAAGTCCTATTTCCACACTAATATCTCTGGCTGTGAAAATGAGACTTGGTATAAGATGCTGGGCCTTCACAGCGAACTGGGTCTGTGGCTCTGTCCATGTGGCAGAGGGACGGGAACCGCTGCCCAGGCCGTGCTCACTCGAATCCACTTCCCACATCACTCGAGAAGCCGGCAGTGTCTCTCAGAGTTCAGAGGCCAGATTTGGAGTCAAACAAATAGGGGTCAAGCCCCACCACTGCCCCGAATGACCCTGAGTAAGTGGCTTGACCTCTGTATCCCAGGTTCCTCAACAAAAGCAACCAAAACTGTTAGCAAGGGGCCTACTCCGTGGGGCAGCAGGAGGGTTAAATGGCAAAATGCCTGCAGTGCCTGGCATATCACAAGCCCCGTTTCTAAGGGGGAAGAATAGGCAGCTCATGGATGGGTGGGGATTCCTCTATTTCTTTCAGGGAGCTTCCTGCCAGCTGACGCCTTCCCCGGTCCTCCCAAAGCCGCCAGCTCTTATGGGACGCGCTCTTCTCTTTGGTGAATACGACTAGGCCACGGCCAAGAAAGGACCCAGATACCTTTTGTGAATGGGCTAAGGCTGGGATTTTCAAGAGGAAATTTTTAAATGCACAGAAGTTGCCACTTGGGAAGCACGCAAGCCCTTTCTCAGGGCTTGAAGTGGAAGAAAGGCTGAAGGGCACCGGCTGCTTCTGGCAGGAGAAGCCGCTCAGCTCTCCTGCCAATCAAATCTCCAGCCAATCAAGTCCTGGCTAGGACGCGTGACCACCGCTTTGTCTTGTGGTCTCAGCCAGGAAAAGCCCCTAACCTTCCCTCTGCTTAATTAGCTCAGATCCCTCTTCTTTAAGATGAGAATAAAAATGGCACCTAGCTCGTAGCCTTCCCAATAGGAGCTTGTATACAAAACCCTTAGTACATAGGACCACAAAGCATACATGCTCTCCTACCATCGTCATTATCCTCACTATTCTCTTTAACTCACTATCTTCCAAGATTTCCTTGGGCCCAGGTATTCTCAAGATTCTGGCTTCCTCTGTGCCACTTGTGTGTTTTGTTTGTTTGTTTGTTTTTGCGGTACGCAGGCCTCTCACTCTTGTGGCCTCTCCCATTGTGGAGCACAGGCTCCGGACGCGCAGGCTCAGCGGCCATGTCTCACGGGCCCAGCCGCTCTGCGGCATGTGGCATCTTCCCGGACCGGGGCACGAACACGCGTCCCCTGCATCGGCAAGCGGACTCTCAAACACTGTGCCACCAGGGAAGCCCGAACTGTATATTTTTAAATGGTTAAGATGGTAAATGTTATATTATGTATATTTTACCATAATGAATAATTAAAAATGTTAATTATTGGGGGAAAAAAAGCCGTTGGGGACTTTGTAATGGATGGCTCAGTCTGTTAGCACTGGACCTACCATTCAATCTCAATATCGTTAAAAACAGGATGACCAGACATTATGTGCTCACTGTGTGATGCAGGATGGATCACACAGTACCGCCTATGAAGGCGTCTGGACAACAAAAAGACTTTGATCTCCTCAGACCTCTAGATCTAACTATTTGTTTACAGGAAACATGGGGAAAAGAGGAACAAGTTAACTGAAACCAAGAAGAAGTGATCAGCCAAATCCAGGATGTGAATGTTCTCCAGGACAAAAGACCCAGTTTCTCCAACAAATCAGTGGCTGGGGGATAACAAAGGTCAGGGGCGGGGTGTTGCTGTTACAGAATTAAAGACATTTCAGAGACATAACAACCAAGTGTAATGTGTGGACCTTGTCTGGATCCTGATTCTAACAAAGATAAAAGTAAAAAAGATATCTCTGAGAGAATCAAGGAAATGTGAGCATGGACTGAATATTAGATGATATTCAGGAATGATTATAAGTATTTTTAGCTGTGATAATGTCCAGGCGGGGATAATGTAAAGGAACAAAAAGTCCTTTCAGTTAGGATGTCTTTATGGGTGAAATGACACAACTTGCTTTAAATTAACCTAGAAAAAAACTCAAAAAGGGAGAAAAAAGAATGAGAGAACACTGGGAAAATGTTGAAGCTGGATGATGAATACATGGAGTTAATCGCAGGCTTCTCTAGTTTTGTGTGTGTTTCCAAAATCCCAGAATAAAAAACAATTTTTATGTAGGCAATCTCAAAGGAACATACAGACACACACACAAACAGAGTGAGCTACAACCAAAGCATAAGCAAATGAGGAAGCCATTTGCCTTTAGTAAGTGCAGGAAAAGGGAGATTAAGCCTTGGGCCTTTGCAAGATGAGCTAACCAAGTCTAAGATGCCTGTATTAAGCTGGCACCCTCAAAGATGCTCCACACCCTGGCAAGAGGAGGGCTTAAAAAAATTTTTTTTCTGGACTTTCAGAAAGGAGAGCCTATGAAAACCTGTAGTTTTCAATGTGGCTCTGGAGGGGAAAACTAATAATGGCCACAATACTGGTGATGATGATGATCACCCTGAAGGTTTGTAACCACGTGGGTCTGGGGCTCAAGTTTACACTCCATGTATTCAGTGGGAAAACTCCAAGTTGAGGAAATAAATGTCAGTGTTCAGAGGTTATTAGCATCCCCGGCATCCAGCTGAAACAAACAAAAAAGACTTCCGAGAGAAAAGCAGCCAGGAATCAGACCCCTCAGGATTCCCACAGATTAAGTTCAATCAAGAATGAGATCACAGTCAAATTACTAAACATCCAAGCAATAAGTCAGTATGAGCCAGAGTAAGCAGACACAACAAACAAGACATTGAGACACCACCCCTCTGCCACTCCCACCCAAAGACTTCAGATGTTGGAATTATCAGATAACAGATTCTAAAATCACTATGTATTCAATATTTTTTTTAAAGAAGGCTTTTAAAATGAGCAAGGAATGAGACTATTAAAAATGGCCAGGCATTTGTCCTCAGGAGTTTGTGGGAGCCCAGGAGAGCTATTTGACCCCTGTACATTTGCCTCTTCCATTCTGGTGGGAAAAACAGATTTCTTTACAGAATCAAATTATGCTGGCAATAAAAATTCAAGTGCTTCCAGGAGCCAGAGAGGAAATATGAGCAGTGCATTGGGCAGGCAGAACATAGGCTGTATCTAAAGAGGGAGCCTCTACTCATCCCCAGCAGATTGTTGATCTATATACAAGAAGAGAGTCCAGGTATTGCCAGATATTCCCATTTTCACAAAAAAAAGGCATAAATCCAGATGTTAATGATCTGTACATGTTGGCTACTGTGGTAGACATCTGGTTTTTGTCACCTAATAACAATTCACCTCTCTTCTAAAATATTATGGTGTTATGATCCCCCTTTGGGGACAACACCTTTCTCCTAGTCTCAGTCCAGTTTCTCAGAGACGCTGTTGATTCCACCTCTGGCTGCAGGGATGGGCATGTTGGCTCAAGCTCAGCCAATCAGAGCAGTCTCCTGGGCCACAATAATTGGCTCAGCAATGGGCTTGTGACCCACCCAGAGAAAATGAGAAGCAGTGAGGCCATTGGGGGAAGCTTAGGAAAAAGACTCCTATACTTCCCTATGGAATTTAAAGCTGAGAAGATGTAAGGGTTGGAGCTTCGGCCGCCTTTTTGTGACCATTATACAGAGATTCTGTCTAAGGTTGGGTCCACATGGTACAAAGAATCCCTGAGAGCTGGAGAGAGGCCAAGGCCTCATGAAATCATCTGAGCCTGAACCCAGAGGTTCCCTCTAGAATTTTCATTTTTGGTAACCAGTGAATTTGCATTCATGCTAAAAACAATTTGAATAGGTTTCTCTGTCACTCCACAGAAGGAGGCCTATTCCTTCAGCAACTAATTAAAAGTCTTTTAACACGTTGGGAAAGCCAGACAAACATATCTGAAGGCTGACCATGGACCTTCAGTGTGCGGTCTCAGCACCTGGCCACCCCTCTCCTTCTGTACTCCTGTCCCTAGCATCTCTGATGACTCATCTTCTAGCCTCCATTCCCACTGCTCCTTCCCTGGACTATCCTCTGCTCTCCCTGCTCTACCTCCGGAAATCCTACTCTTCCTTCAGAACTCAAGTCAAATGGGTCCTTTTTTCTTAGCGCTTTCCTGACAACCCCACCCTAAGCCCTACCCGAGGCAGAAGAAGATACCTCTCCCTCCATCCCCAGGCCCCTCTGACCCCCCGATGAACACTCAGCCCTTCTGCTGAGGATCCTAATTACCCAGCCACATTCCTGTCTCGCCTGCTTCTTGACCGTGATCCAAATTCAGACGCAGATTAGAAGGGATGATATTTGAGGCTTAAGTTTCAAAAAACAATCAGTTCTTAGGAGAAGTCAGATAACATGGTGAAAGATGAGGATTTGGGTCAGGGATTCGAAAGAAAAGAACAGTTATTCCGGGGAAAAGAGAGGGTCTATGTGGAGTGCAGTGAGGAAGGAGGAAACACTGGACATATTTAGACCGAACGAAATGATTCAGAGGAAACCTGAGAAGAAATGTCTAGAGAGGCATGAGGTTGATCTGACTGGAAAGGAATACAAAAAATGTGTGATGGGAATGACCCAAAACAACAACGACAAAATGCCCAAAATAGGTGCACTGTTCACGTGAGAAAAGAATGCAGAGAGCAGCAAGACGCTGAGCAACCTCCAGAAAACAAGAGAGAAGGTGACAAAGGATGAGGTCATCTCAAACCAGATAAACTGGGAGGCTTTCTATGGATTGAAAGGGGTTTTTCAAAAGCTAGGGCTCATGTTGGCTTGCCCCTGATGGAAACTCAGGGCACCGAGGCCTTCTGGAATTTTCTGTTCAACAGACAGACACAGGGAGGGTCCCAAGAGGCCAGGCAGTGGCTAGATGTACCAAAAGAGCTACCATGGGTCAAAGGTCAAAACAAGCAAGGTCTCAGTTTATGAGCCACCCCAGGCAAGCACTGTCTCGCTTTTTACTTCTAAGGACCATGGGACCTTGTCCACAGTTCCCATGCCACCTACCCCGAGACCAATTCTTTCTTCATGTGATAAAATAACTAAGCCGGACAGTATCCAATCACAGCGGCCTTTAACCTTTGTTGGGGACATACCTGGTTGAGGTCCTGAGCCCTCTTCCCAGAAAAATGAACACAGCCTCAGTCACAACAAAGTTTCCTTCCCGTTTAAGCAGCTTATACCCGCCCTGGGGCCCATCTCTTGAACAATAGTTCCTAAACTCATTCACTTAATCAAAAAAACATTTATTGAGTGCCAGCTCCCTGGTACCTGCCAGGTACTGCTGCCAGGTACTGCTCCGGGCACCAAGGGTACAGGGATCCTCGCCTTATGGAGTGGACCTTCCAGTTTGTATCTGAGCCCTCAAATGATCAGAATGTCTGGCGAAGCGGCCCGGGAATTCAGTGATTCTGACATGGTGCCAGAATTAGGACCTGTCGTCCCAAAGAGCCCCAGCTCAAACACCCCTTCTGTAAGGAGAGAGGGGAGGAGTGTATTGAAAGCATGTGCTCTAACTGGGAAGCTCATAGCCTGCTGAGGGAGTGTAGAGGGTACCTGCACTTTGGAAAAATGTTTGGCAGAATCTCGTAAAGCGGGACGTATGTGGGACCCAGAAATTCTACTCCTAGATATATACCCAAGAGATATGTGCACATGTGCAGACCAAAAGGCATACACAACGGCCCCCAATTATCCCTGGTGTTCACACCTCTGTGTCCCCTCCCCTTGAGAGTAGGCCGGACTGTACCTTATTTCTAATCAGTAGATGCTGCAAAGGTGATGGGCATGTCATTACTGTGATTATGTTACAGAAGATTGTAACTTCCATCTTGCCTGGAGACTCTCTCTAAGGACTCTCACTGGCTTTGATGAAGCAAGCCACCTTATGGAGAGGCCCACATGGCAAGAAACAGTGCAGGATCTCTGGCTAACAGCCAGCAAGGAGGTGAGGCCCTCAGACTAACTAACAACCCTCAGGAAACTGTATCCTGCCAACCACCACATGAACTGGAAAGAGGATCCTTCCCCAGCTGAGCCTCAGATGAGACCCCAGCCCTGGCCACCTCCCTCATTGCAGCCTGGGAGAGACCCTGAGCAGAGAACCCAGCTAAGCAGTGCCCGGATTCCTGACCCACACAAACTGTGACATAAGTGTGTGTTTTTTGGATCCGTTAAGTTTGCCATAATTTGTTCTGCAGGAATAGATAACAGAGTGTAAAGCAATGCAGCAGTGAGAATGAATGAACCACAGCTACATCAGACAACATGGTCGAACCTCACATAGTTGAGTGAAAGAAACCAGGCAGCAAATGGAATCTGTAAGATTCCATTTCCATGAAGTTCAAAAACAAGCAGAACTAATCTATGATTGGAAGTCAGACAAGCGGGAGGGGCTAACCAGAAGTGAGCACAGGGAGTCTTCTCGGAGGGGTGGGGGCGGGTGGTAATGTTCTGCTTCTTGTTCTGGGTTCTGGTTAGGGTGGGTGCATACACTTTGTGAAAATTCTTCAAGCGTACACTTATCAGTTGTGCTCTTTTCGAGATGTAGATTATGTTTTGAAAACAAAAGTTTACAAAAATGACAATATGCTGGAGTCAAACAGCCAGGGTTCGAATCTTGGACCTATCACTTACAAGATTTGTAACTGCTCAAGTTACTTGACTTTTCTGAGCCCGCTTCTGTAAAATGGGTTGGGCTAAGAATTAAATAAAACAGTGCATGGCATAGCAGCTTGTACCTAACAAGCCTCAATAAATATTAGCTAGTTTGGTTCACCTCATTCATAATGGTTCATTGTTAATCTCAAAAAAAAAGAAGTAGTGGAGGTTGATTTGCCTGGATGCCTGCAAGTCGAATTTATGGAGTTGTCCTGCAGGTGCCACCCCACAGAGACCAGCTGGATTCTCTGAATCCCTCTAGCAGCGATCAGGGGAGCTCAGCCTGCCTCTGACACCCACACCCAGAAAGGTCCCTGGGCAACAAGCAAGATGATATGCGAGTGTTCTGAGGTCAAGTTTGCTCTGGGTTGGGACTGAGACGATGCAAATCAAAGCTCTCCCCAGGATGGCTGTGATCGGGTTGAGATGGTGCTGTCCTCCCACATCATCAAGAAAGCAACAAAAACAAGCAAAGAGACAGACAGCAACGCGGACATTCACAGAAGGAGTCTGTGGTATCGGGCACAGTTTACTACTTCACACATATTAACCCATTTGGTCTTTACAGTCAATGCTGTTATTACCTCCATTTTACAGGTGAGAGAAGTGAGGTACAGACAGAATAAAACAAACAAACAAACGAAACCAGGCCGATCAGAGGTGGGATCAGCACCCTTCATCTGCAGTTTTCAAACAGAACATACAGACTGACCTCCCTGGCAAAGCTTTTTTTCTGTGTTGTTGTTTTTTTTTAGAGAGAGTAGTTTTTTGTTTTTGTTTTAATTTTTTAAAATTAATTAATTTATTTATTTTTGGCTGTGTTGGGTCTTCGTTTCTGTGCGAGGGCTTTCTCCAGTTGTGGCAAGCGGGGGTCACTCTTCATCACGGTGCAGAGGCCTCTCACTATCGCGGCCTCTCTTGTTGCAGAGCACAAGCTCCAGACGCGCAGGCTCAGTAGTTGTGGCTCACGGGCCTAGTTGCTCCGCGGCATGTGGGATCCTCCCGGACAAGGGCTCGAACCCACGTCCCCTGCATTGGCAGGCAGATTCTCAACCACTGCGCCACCAGGGAAGCCCCCTGGCAAAGCTCTGATTTGCAAGAGATGAAGGTCCCAACCAGCCTTGTCTCTATCTGAGAAAACACCTGGGTGATTTCTCATTTTCTGACAGGGGAAGGGGGTGAGCACGGCTGCAGAAGGCCTCAGTGACCAGCTGTGATTTTGTGGTTTGAATTTATTTTTGTGAACCTGTGTGTGTGTGTGTGTATAAAAACCTGCATTTCCTTAGCCCATAGCGTCAGGTTATGAATGAACTGTGGAGCCTCCAATGGCCCTTTGCTCTCCCATCTGACACCTACTCAACAGCTTAGCTACTTCCTGATCTTCGAGCGCTCTCTCTCTCTTTTACACTCCCTTTCTCCTGTTCCAGCTCTTTCCCTGGCTCTCTCTTACCCCTTAAAGGCTGGGCAAGCTCCCTACCTCTTCCAGGCAGGAGGCCAGCATTCATTTCTTGTTGGAATGCAGGGGACAACAAGCAGATCTGGGGAGGGGGCACAGTGAATGGGCTCTCCCAGTCAAGGACAGCCCAGGGAAGGTAACTGCGGCCCAATGAGATTTTATGGGGCAGAGGTCCTGCAGGAAAGAAGCCCAGTGGGTGGCAGGAGAGGTCCCTGGCAAGCCCCAGCTACGCCCTCTTGGCCTCAGCTCCCTCCCCCTCTTGCTGCAGGCACTGCCCAAACTTCAGGACAGCCAGAAGCCCAGATTGTTCAGGGCTGAGGGAAAGCAGGTGGTGAGCATGGGTGTCTCGTGGCTGTGACACCTGTCACCTGTGGTCCCCGGGGAAAATACCTTCCCATCACAGTCATCTAGATTCAAATCCTTTTCTGGCTGTGTCACCTTGGTCACATACCTCCATGTCTCTTGAGCCTTATTTTCCTGTTCAAGTGGGAGTGATGTGATAGAAATAATACCCATCACGACATTTTTGAGCATTTCTCTGCAGAGCTCCCTGTTCCAGGTGTTTCATACACACCTACTGCCCCAGGTTATGGTGAGGATTAAATGAGATGATCCACAGGAAGGACTGGGACAGTGCCCTGCGGGTGGAAAGCCCGGAGTTAACATCACTCGCTCCAGTATTAGGAGGACAGCTGGGAATGACAAAGCTGGGACATGGACCCAGGCCTTTCAGACACCAGCATCCTGATGTTGATTGAGATACAGTACAGCCTTGGTAGCCACCCAGAGCTCAATAAGATTGATTGATTACAGGCATCACCAAGGAGCCCATATAAGCTAGAAACCTCTTTTTTTTTTTTGGCCATGCCGTGTGGCTTGCGGGATCTTAATTTCCCCACCAGGGATTGAACCCGGGCCATGGCAGTGAAAGCACCAAGTCCGAACCAGTGGACCGCCAGGGAATTCCCCAGGTGCAGTATTTTGATCACCCTATCATTGCAAAGTACAACTCTCACTCAGCCCAGGACATGCTATGATAAAGCCATGAGTTATTGGGGTATTTTAGTTTCTGTTTTTGAAATTTAAGTGGATGACATGGAACTGGGTTTTTAGACTTTCACACACCCTTTGAGATGACTGTGGCATCCTGTGGGGAGCGGCAGGATCCAATCAAGATTTGGCAATTTCTGCTCCAGTGAGCCTGAATGTCAGCTTTGTTCTGCGTTTAGTATTTCCTCATCGAGAGATGGACTAATGGCAACATATGCTCTCCCAAGCCTATCAGGGGGCCATGAGCGGCTCCGGCTCCAGGCTGGCCTGAATGGGCTCCATAGGGTCTGGCTGGCAGTGAGCAGGGTTGCTGTTCTGTGCTCATGTTGATGACATTGAAGACAAGCATGGAGATGGGGGTGGGGCTGGCGAGGGCCAAGGCTACAGAAGCCTAGGTCCTGGGGTAAGGACAGTTCAGCTCAGCAGCTCAAGAGTAGGAGGCAAGGCTGTGGGCAGGTGGCAAGGGCTGCCCCTGTTCATTCACTCATTCGTTCATTCAGGCACTGTTCTAGGTACTGGTGATACAGCAGTGAACAAAAGAGAAAAAAATCCCTGCCCTCATGGAGCTTAAGTTGGGGGCAGGGGGGAGTTGGGAGTGGGGAGACTGACAACAAATAAGATAAGAAAACTAAATAAATAGCATGTTAGAGGAGTGGTAAGATGAAGGGAAGAGCAATAGAGTGAGGTGTTTGTTTTGTTATTCATGTTTTTGGGGGGGTGTTTTTTGTTTTGTTTTGTTTTTTTGGGTGGCATCATGGGGCTTGCAGGATCGACCAGGGATCGAACCGGGCAGTGAAAGCACTGAGTCCTAAACACTGGATCGCCAGGGAATTCCAAGACCCTTTTAAATAGGGTGATACTTGAGTAAAAATCTAAAGGAGCTGAAGGAGATCCCTGGGGGAAGTGCCTGGTAGGGAGAAGAAACAGTAACTGCAAAGGCCCTGAGGCAGAAATGTGCCTGGAGAGTTGAGCCTGACCCTCTCTGTTCCTCTGAAGTTACCACTCAGGGCCCCGGCCTCTGTGGTCACTCCTCATACATTCCTAAGGTCTTTCTGGTCGAATGGCAGAACCTTCCAGGCTGACTGAGGGTCTGGAAGAGATTTCTAGGGAAAAGTTCTGGGAGGGCTCTGCCATTCAACTGCAGGGTTGAATAAGTCCTGAGGTTTTGCCAAGCTTTTAACAAATGCACAAGGAATTTGCAAGAATGCAACAAATTCATTCCTGGACCATGCTCCAGAGCTGCTTAATCAGAATCTCTGAGGTCTGTGCCAGGGAATGTGCATTTCCAAGAGCCTCTAGGCATGTGGGAGCATCTTTACCATATATTCCATCCCATATCGATTTCCATGATTTTTCTCTCTTATATCTTCTTCTAATTGACTAGAGTGGAGTCTGCCATCTTTCATCTTTCTCAGATGAATATTTTGAGTTTGTCTTGGGGCACCTTGTCAGTCATTTCCTGCCAGGGAAATGAGGCATTCTGTAGGTAGTCAGCGGGGCTGTTCTGCTCCCAGACAGAAGGGGCTGATCTGAAAAGAGGTGACATGGGGTGAGGGGAGATAGTTGGCATTTGCATGTCTTCTCCACACGCTCCATCCCCCCAGCCCCGTGCCCATGGGGGGTGCGGGGGGATTTCTTAAGGATCTGATCCAGGTCAACACTGGGGCCACCGTCTGACCTTGTAGGGACTCAGGTGATGTTTGTAGAAGTAAAGAACACATGAATGAATAAACGCGAGTTTTGACAGGGAAGGACAGGAACAGTAAGGCTGTGGGCTTGTAAATACGCCTTCCCTAGCACGTGGGAGAATCTTCCATTCTTTCAGAAGTGTTCCCTCCACCGCACCCATCTCCCATCTCCACCCCCATCCCCAGAAGTGATGGTCCCCCAGCTTACTCTGTTTTCTCCTCCACAACAGAGAGAACTAGAGATTCGGGTGGGACGGGGGGGACCAACCTCCAGGCTTCTCGTGGTTCAGCTCCATTACCCTCCCACGCCTGACCACCCCCTCCTCAACGCACCGAGCCTAGAGCTAAGGTCAGTAGGAAGGATTCTCGAGTCTGCTCCTTCCCCGCTGTAAGACTTGGAGCTACTTCTGCGAACACTGAGCCTGTTTCCCCATCCTGGAAACGGGGCTGGGGACCTCTAGGGGGCAGGTCGGGGAGGGCTCGCAGCGCTGCAGCGGGCTGTAATTGGCCGGGTGCTCCCAGCGCACCTCCCCCTCATCCTCGGGCGCCGCGCACGCCACGCCCCTCCCCAGCTCGGCCGTCAGAATGGCGTTGCCGTGGCGACGTTCGTACAAAGGCCGGGCGGGCGCACGGGCTGCGGGCTGTCGCCTGGAGACTCCGCGGGAGGGCGGCAGGGCGGAGGTCAGGGCTTCTTGGCAGAGGACGAGGCGTGGGCTTCTTCCTCAGGCCAGGTGAGAGCGGCGCGCGAGGAGGCGGCGGGAGGAAACCTGGGCCGGAGGAGGCCAGCCCTGCGAGGTCAAGGGCGTTGGGGTAGGCAGGGGACCCGGCGCCAGCCGAGTCCGAACTCTCTGATCCAGGCTCGGGTCTCCAGGAGCACCCCAGAAAAGGTGCCCCAACACCAGCCGTTCCTTCCTAAGTGCAGCCCCTACCTCGCCCCCCAAGGGAGGCGGCACGGGAGCTTTAAGCCTCTCCTGGGCACCAGCTCTTGGATGTCCTGTGGGTATAGCTGGGATTAAGAGAGGAACCCCTGTTTCCCCTGATTTATGGACAACACCCACCCAATGGTCAGACACACACACACACACACACCCGCCCCTTACCTGAACTCCCCTTCTTTAAGGAACTTTGAGGCCACTGTAAACCTCAAAAGAAAGTTTGCTCCTATAGCCCAATTCTGAGCCATCCAAAGTGGTCGGGGGAACGCAGATGACTGAAGCCCTTTTGCTCTTTCCTGTGGATGGTGCTCCATGGCACTGAGTAAGAACGAATTCACAGAGCTCCACACATTCAAATTACTTTGACAGTGTTTTCATGCAAGGAAGTGATGCACAGGGCAAAATGAAGGTGGAGAAATATTGTCCAATCCAAAAGCTAAAGAGATAGAATTTAGGTTTTCCAAGGAGTCATCTAAGCTAGATACTGACGGGAAAAATGAAAGGTAGTTACTATCAAAGCTTCCTAGCCAGCTGGCTGTACTGACTTGCTTTGAGGTGCCCTTTGTATTTTCATTCACTCAGCAAGTGTTTCCCAAGCACCTACTATGTGTCAGGTTCTGCCCCCCCGCCGCCCCCTACCCTGGAGAAGGGGTAATGCACAGAACTGGCAGGAACTGCAAAGGGTCTGACATTTGACCCTGTTTGAAAGTTAGTAAGTTAGCCTGCCCAGCTTATAGTTCCTGGCAGAAGACAAGAGACTCCTGGGCCAGAAACAAAGAACTTGATTACTCACAGCACAGCCGACATAACAGGCAGCAGAGCTGCATATGCGCATTGGTTCCTGTTGCCCTGAAAGTCCCTCGGGGTGGTGCAGAGCAGCCAGTGTGGATGCTGTGCGCACAGTGGGTCTGTGTCCCAGGTAAGGAACTCCAAACTCAGGAAACTGCAATCTTTGAAAGGGGCTGCTAGCAAACCTGCCCAACTTTTGCCCCAGAAGGAGCCGTTATCTTTATTAGAAACATTACCTCTATCCTCCCAAGCTGTTTGCCATACAAGCATCCTCGGAAAGTGAGTGCAGGACAAAATCTTTCAATGCCTTTGCTCTGAAGATGGGTACAAACACAACATACCCATGAAGAATCGCTTCTGAACAAAATGAACACAGTTCTGGTTTTCCAGGAACATATATGTTAGTGAAAGAGAAACCAACAGCAAGCATAACTAAAGAAAGGAACAAGAACATGTCAGAGAATGATAAGTACAAGGAAGGAAACACAGCAGGGGAAAACTAGCAGGGGAATAACATGACTGAGGGTGCCTTTAGCCAGAGTGGTCAGGTGGTTGCCCCGAGGGGGGACGTCTGAGCAGAGAGAAGACCTCAGCCTTGGGGACGTCTGGGTGAGAGCTAAAAAACAAATATGTGCATAATCCAAGTTTAAGTTTTAGATTAGTGGCTTTTCCTGTGGTTTTCCTGCAGAAGAGACATTTCTTGGAAGTTTCCATTTTAGCTTAATTAGACTTGAATGTGTTGCGTGCTAACATGGTCCTCTGCAATTGAAGATTAATAACTGAAGGCAGCAGAGCATGGTTCTTTGGGAAGAGGAAATGTCTTTTCCCCTGTATACATGACAGCGAACTTAATCAAATGTATTTCTCATTATCTGAAAGCATCAATATTTGTGGGACATCCACAGGCCTCAAAGTTTACAAATATAAACTATGCTGCTTATTTTTATTTCTCTTACCCCCAGGTAGGGTCTCGTCTTCCTTTCAGAGGATAGAATGCTGGTTTCAAGGACTTTCTTTTATTACATGTGCCAAGTGTCAGCAGACAGTGCAATTCCCCCACCCCTACTCTGCCCCACCAGCAGCAATGGAGGTTTGTACACTGGTTACATGCAAAGGCTCAGAGTTGTCACACACTTACTACTGTGTGACCTTAACTTCTCTGAGTCTCAGTTTCCTCATTTGTAAAGCGGGACAGTACTGACACCTGCCTCGCAGGGTGGTTCTGAGGGTGAAAAGAGGCCATGTGTGTAAAAGGATAGCCCAGTGCCTGGCACTTAGTAGGGATTCAGTGATGGAATGATGATGGAGATGTTGATGGAAAGCAGAGCCAGACAGGAGACCCTCTACGGTCAGACCTAGAGATTTTTGTTTTTATCCACAGTTTAACAACTTCACACTTCAGTGACCTTTCAGTTGAAAAGAGACTTTGGGCACTTTCCTGGTGGCTCAGCAGTTAAGAATCCGCCTGCCAATGCAGGGGACACGGGTTCGAGCCCTGGTCCAGGAAGATCCCACATGCCTTGGAGCAACTAAGCCAGTGCACCACAACTACTGAGCCTGCACTCTAGAGCCCGCGAGCCACAACTAGGGCCCTAGTGCCGCAACTACTGAGCCCACGTGCTCCAACTACTGAAGCCTGCACACCAGGAGCCCATGCTCCACAACAGGAGAAGCCACCGCAGTGAGAAGCCTGCGCACTGTGAGGAAGAGTAGCCTCCGCTCGCCGCAACGAGAGAAAGCCCACATGCAGCAACGAAGACCCAACACAGCCAAAAAAAAAAAAAAGGAAAAAAAAGAAAAGAGACTATCTGTGACATGGCACTGAGATGGATCAGAATTCAAATATCATGTGAATTATCATCAACATCTTGGAACCAGCTGAAGTCACTGAAATTTTTATGTTTTAAAACACATGTATATATGGGCTTCCCTGGTGGCACAGTGGTTGAGAGTCCGCCTGCCGATGCAGGGGACACGGGTTCGTGCCCCGGTCTTGGAGGATCCCACATGCTGCGGAGCGGCTGGGCCCGTGAGCCATGGCCTCTGAGCCTGTGCGTCCGGAGCCTGTGCTCCGCAACGGGAGAGGCCACAACAGTGAGAGGCCCGCGTACCGCAAAAAAAAAAAAAAAAAAATTTAAATAAATAAATAAATAAATAAATAAATAAATAAATAAATAAATAAAAAACATGTATAGGGCTTCCCTGGTGGCGCAGTGGTTGAGAATCTGCCTGCTAATACAGGGCACATGGGTTCGAGCCCTGGTCTGGGAAGATCCCTGGTCTGGGAAGATCCCACGTGCCGCGGAGCAACTAGGCCCGCGAGCCACAATTACTGAGCCTGCGCATCTGGAGCTTGTGCTCCACAACAAGAGAGGCCGCGATAGTGAGAGGCCCGCGCACCGCGATGAAGAGTGGCCCCCGCTTGCCACAACTAGGGAAAGCCCTCGCGCAGAAACGAAGACCCAACACAGCCAAAAATTAATAAATAAATTTTAAAACCATGTATAGGATTTACTTTGAAATGCATTAAAATATAAAATGTATAGATGGGTAGATATGTGATAAAGCAAATAGAGCAAAATGTTGATTGTAGAATCTGGGTGGTGGTTCACCATCCACTTCTTTCAACTTTTCTGTGTGTTTGACATTTTCCTAATAAAATGCCAGGAAAAGATACGTACAGAGTCTTGACCATACAGCCAAGCTATAATCTTGATATTTTGTCTTTGGAAATCATTTTTTTTCAACCTAAATATATGAAGGAATGCGGTGACTTAGAAAGTATCTTCTAATGCCCATTTCCTTGATGACTGACTCTTCCACACTTTAAGAAGCTCTGTAGAAGTTGGGGTTTCTTGAGTCAAAGTTCAGAAGCCCAAGATTAATAACAGTCACAATCACAGTAGGATAATTGGGTGTTTAGTGTAGCAATCACCATTCTAGATGCTTCACATTTAATCCTCACAAAACTTTTTGGGATACAGAGTATTATTAGCCCCATTTTACAGATGAGGAAACAGAGGCATAGAGAGAGAATAAGTAAATCACCCAGAGTCACAGAGCTAGTAAGTGGTGGGTTAGTAACACTGAGTATTTGATTCTGTCAGATAACTAACCCCAAACTAAGCTTAATGGGAGGTGGAGAGCGGTTATCAGTGGAATTCAGATTTGGTTTTTTTTTTTTTTTTTTTTTTTTGCTATTGCTTGTTTGTGCTCTGAATTACGTAAAGGATGTCCTCTTGTGATCAGAAGCAAGCTCATCTATGCCGGCTATCACTGTTAAAAGGACAGTCTTAAAAATGTGTGGAATTATCATTGTGATCATTGTTAAATCCAGCTATCCACTCCTACATCTGCTGACTTCTCCTGTGGACATTATGGTGTATTCCATTCATTCTAAATATGACATTGAATAATTAGAGGACTGTATTTTTCTAACAAAATTGTTTTCTGAAAACGTTTTATAGGGAAAGCAGAGAATATGAAAGCCTATCTAAAGAGTGCAGAAGGCTATTTTGTCCTGAATAAAAGCACTACGATTGGAAGGCATGAAAATTCAGACCTTGTTTTAGAGGTAAGACCTCTTCCTAGCCAGTCCCCGACCCTCCCTACCCCTCACACCACCAAAAGTCCTTACTGTTCTGTGGACTCCAGTCTCTTGTAAAGCACAGCCTCTGGCTAACAGTCCCAGCCTTCCTCGGTGTGCCACCAATAACCAATCCCGGCATGTGCTGGGTCTCCCTGGCACATGTGGTAAGAATGAGCACAGTGCAAAGTGCGATGGGCCCTGTGTCCTTTGCTGACTGTGTGTGCAGTGTCCCACCCTGATGGCGCGGTTTGGAAGGTGGGCGTAGAGCTGATGCTTGACCTTCACCTGCTCCGCGTCTGGCAGCCACGGCCACCTGAAGGGCCCAGCTTGAGCAATGGCCTCTCGCCCCTTCCAGAGCTTCTGGAGACTACGGGCCCCTCAGAGGCCTCCCCCGCCCCCGTACCTCCAAGTAGTAAATCAGGGTAAGCCCTGGGCGTGGCCTCAGCGCTCTCTCACTTCATTTCATTCCATTCTCTGAATTAGCTGTGGCTTGGTCCACAGTCCCAGCTCATTGACAGCCAAGGAAGTTGGAAGAAATTGTAAGTAAGGAATTATAAAAACAGTGGCTTTGAGCCTTTTAACATTTTGAAAGGGATTAAAATATTGAAGCAGAAAGAGAAATGCAATGGAATCCCTTTAGGACTGTGAAAGGCAGACCACTGTCAGACTTCACTCAACAGAGTTTTTTAAACTTTATTTTGAAATAATTATAGATGCACAAATGGTAGAGAGAATGGCACGAAGCATGTGTGGAGTCCTGTGCCATTTTACCACGTGTGGATTTGGGTGTGGCCCTCAGGATATAGGAGTATTCCATCATCAGAGATGTCCCTTGTGATGCTCCTTTTATAGTCACAATTCCTCCTCCCACCATCGTCCCCACGCTCCGAAAACCACTAATCTGTTCTCCGTCTCTATAATTTTCATCATTTATCTATGACCTTTGCGATTGATTCTTTTTTTTTTTTAGTCATTGTAATGCCCTTGACATCCATTTAGGTTATTAGCTTGTTGTTGTTTTTTTTTTTTTTTTTATAAAGGACTGTTATTATTTCCAGTTTTTATTTTTTTAAACCCACATTTGTTTATTTATTTATTTTTGGCTATGTTGGTTCTTCACTTCTGTGCGAGGGCTTTCTCTAGTTGTGGCAAGCGGGGGGTCACTCTTCATCGCGGTGCGCGGGCCTCTCACTATCGCGGCCTCTTTTGTTGCTGGAGCACAGGCTCCAGATGCGCAGGCTCAGTAGCTGTGGCTCACAGGCCCAGTTGTTCCGCGGCATGTGGGATCTTCCCAGACCAGGGCTCGAACCCGTGTCCCCTGCATTAGCAGGCAGATTCTCAACCACTGCGCCACCAGGGAAGCCCTTAGCTTGTTCTTTTATTGCTGAGTAATAGTCCACGGTATGGACGTATCACCTATGTTTAACCATTCACTTTTTGAAGGACATTTTGTTTCCATTTGGGGCTATTACAAATAAATGTACTATAAACATTTGTGTACAGGTTTTTGTGTGAACATAAGTTTTTATTTCTCTGTGATAAATGCTCAGGAGTATGATTGCATGGATTAACATATGTGTCTATATAGATTCGGTTTGTAAAGAAACTGCCAGACTTATCCAGCATGGCTGTACCATTTTTCATTTCCACCAGCAATGTATGAGACACATCCTCACCAGCAATTAGCATAAACACTGTTTTTCATTTTAGCTGTTTTAGTAAGTGTGTAGTGGTATCTCATCATAGTCTTAACTTGCATTTCCCAAATCGATAGTGATGTTAAATGTCTTTTCATGTACGTGTTTGCCTTCTGCATATCCTCTTCAGTGAAATATCTCTTCATATCTTTTAAGTGTCTCTAATCGAATTGTTAATTTTTTTACCATTGAGTTTTGAGAATTCTTTATGTATTTTAGATATGAGTCCCTTGTCAGATAGATGGTTTGCAAATATTTTCTCCCATCCGTAGCTTGTCTTTTCATTCTCTTAGCAGAGTATTTCACAGAGCAAAAGCTTTAACTTTTGATGAAGTCCAGGTAGTTATTTTTTCTTTTATAGATCATGCTTTTAGTGTCATGTCTAAGAACATGCCACAAGGTCCCTGACCCTGAGGATTTTCTCTTATGTTTTCTTCTAAGTGTTTTATAGTTTTATGTTTAAATCTATGAACCATTTTGGGTTCACTGTCGTTAATGATGTGAGATTTAGGTCAAAGTTCATTTTTCTTCCATGTGGATATTTAGTTGTTCCAGAACCATTTGTTGAAAAGACTATCCTTTCTCCATTGAATTGCTTTTGCAAGTTTGTCAAAAATAATCTGGCCATACTTTCTATGGGGGCTACTTCTTAATTCCCTATTATGTTTCATGGATCTATTTGTCATAATGGATCTACCATTATGAGATAGCCTTGATTACTGTCGCTATGTAAGTCTTAAATCAGGTAGAGTGATTCCTCCCACTTTTCTTTAAAAAAAATTTTTAACCTATTCTAGTTCCTTTGCCTTTCCATTTACATTTTAGTGTAAGCCTGTCTGTATATACAAAATATCATGCTGTAATTTTGATTGGAATTGTGTTTAATCCTATATAACAATGTGAGAATAATTGATATACTCCTACATTGTCTTCCAATTCATGATCATGGTATATTTCTCCATTTATTCAGTGTCTCTCATGAGTGTTTTGTAGTTTTCAGCATACGAGTCCTGAACATGTTTTGTTAGATTTACACTTAAGTATATCTCTCTTTTTTTTTTTTGAGTGATTGTAAATGGTATTATATTTTTAATTTTGGTGTCCACATGTTCATTGACAGTATATAGAAATACAGTTGATTTTTGTATGCTTCTTGGTATCTTGGAACCTTAACTGCACTTTCTTATATAAGGGCTTTTGTAGATTTCTTGGGATTTTATACATAAACAATCATGTCATCTGCAAATAAGAACAATTTTATTTCTCCTTTCAGAAAAGGAGATGTGAATGCCTTGAATCTTCTTTTCCTTGCTTTATTTCCCTGGTTAAGACTTCCAGGACTCTGCTGAACAAGAGCAGTGTATAAATCCTTATATTCACTTGTTCCTGACCTTAGGGGAAAAAAGTCAGTCTTTAACCGTTAAGTACGAGGTTAGCTGTAGGGTATTTATACATGTTCTTACCAAGTGAGAAATTTCCCCCTTTATTCCTAGTTTTCTGAGAATGTTTATTGTAAACGCAACAGATTTAAAGATAACTCCATGAACGTCCCCGTGAGATTCTCCTCCATGATATGGTCTCCCTTCAAGGACACAGAACATCTGTTCAGTGTGCAAAGTGGGAGGAAAAAGAAGAAGAAGAAGAACTGTAGTTTCTTCTTTATGCTAACAAGGCATAGATTTGGGGTAGTTTTATTTCCTGTCTGGCTAAAGTAGAGACAGAGATCTCTGTTTTGAACCGGCCTATGATATTAGAAAACTGTAGTAATTTTTAAAAGCACAGGCTTTGGAGATAGACAGAGCTGGGTTTGAATCTCATTAGGCTACTTTGTGGCTGAGTGACTTCAACCAAATTACTTAATCACTCTGAGCTCCTTTTCCCTGTCTGTAAACCTCTTACCTCACAGGGTTATTCTGAGGATTAAGTGAGAAATGCATATAAAGAGCCTGGCATGTGGTGCTCACTGAATGTCACAATGATCATTATTATGGTCTCCTAAAACAGAGACTGAGAAGAATCCTCAGAGGTGCAGAGGGTTGAGATGAGGATCCACTGACATTAATAAGCCATTTGGAAAAGGGAACTAATGAGGACAGTTATTAACTAGACAGAAATTGAGTTGCATTCATTGTATATAAATAATTGACTGCTTACTGCTCCTCGGACTTAGCTTAAGAAATACGTCACTAGGCTTCCCTGGTGGCGAAGTGGTTGAGAGTCCGCCTGCCGATGCAAGGGACACGGGTTCGTGCCCGGTCCGGCAATATCCCACATGCCGCGGAGCGGCTGGGCCCGTGAGCCATGGCCGCTGAGCCAGCGTGTCCGGAGCCTGAGCTCTGCAATGGGAGAGGCCACAACAGTGAGAGGCCCGCGTACCGAAAAAAAAAAAAAAAAAAAAAATTCAGGGATTTATATTACTAAAAAGTCATCATTGCATTTACCCAGAGGTTACATCTAGCAAATAAAAAAGGTTGTTTATTTGCTTGGATCAATCCTAAAGAATAGGCAGTCATGCTTCTAAAGATTTCTACTCATCAGCAAGGCTGACATGTTGTTTTGACTATTGGTATCATAGTATTTCGACATCATTTACTCTTTCCGATAATGGAAGGTAGTTACATGCTTCTTGTTTTTAAAAATTGGGAGAAAGGAAAATATAAGGAAGAAAATAAAAGTCACTTGTAATCATTTGGCTCAGGGAAAAATCAATATTGATATTTGCAGGGTTTTACCTTCCAGACTTTTTTCTATATCCTGTAAGGAGTTTGGTTCCCTAAGGCAATAGGAAGCCTGTTTATAGCCAGGCTAGTGAGAACTGTTTATAGTCAACAGTGATAACTGTTGCTATCACTCATTCATTGCACAGTATTTACCCAGAGCCTCAGCACCGAGCCAAGTCTAGGGGTACAGTGATGTCAGAACTGGACATGGTCCCTGCCATCAGGAAGCTGCCAGGAGAGAGAGAAATAAGTCAAATGATCCCACAAAGGTGTGACTAATTCCATTCCAACATTGGGGCTGTAAAGGAAAGGAATATGGAAGACAAGGAGGACTTAACTAGACAAAAGGAGAAGGGAATGGCATGTGCAAGGGCCCTGGGGTGGAAGAGCATATTGTGAACCCAAGGGACTGAGAGAAAACCAGGGCGTCCAGAAGTCAGAGTGGGAAGGAGGAGGGCTAAGGGACAAGTCGGCCTCCTTCATGTCACCGTAAGGGTTTTGATCTTTATCTGAAAAGCAGTGGGAAGAAGGCTTGAAGGATTGTAAACAAGGGGGAGACCTGCCAGTGAACATCCCAGCTGCTGTGTGCAGGCGAGCCATCAGGAGCTCTATTCACAATCTCCCCTCTCCCATTTTACATGGCTCAAAAGCCTCAGCCTTGCTCATTTCACAGCTAAACCTTGCAAGTTATAATTTATATGATTTGATGTGCCTTGTAAACTGTAATCTTTAGAGTTGGATGTGGCTGTTATTTAAACTCTGCTGAGAAAGGGACTCAGTTCTTCCAGAATGAAGAAACACCAAAGCCAGTGGTTGTTGGATTTTCCGCATGTTTAAGAGTGGTTGTTCAACATGAACTCCTAGGCATTCTGACCCAGTGGGTTTGGGGTAAGGCCCAGGAATCTTCACATTTATATGCTCCCCAGGTTCAGGTGGGGGGAATGGAGTCCCCTGGAGTTGGCTCCAGGACCACACTTTGAGAACCCCACCATCAGTGCTCCCTCCCTCTCCGTTCTTGATCAGCAGAACTCCTGCTTGTGTGTGTGTGTGTGCGTGTGTATTCTTTCAATAAACTTTGTTTTGAGGAAAAGAGAAGCGAAGGGTAAACAATGAAGGGCTGACTGACCCTCCCCCTCCCCAGGGACTCCCTCAGTCCCACCCTGGGGAAGTCCCAGGATCCCTAGAAGACTGAGCTCTAGGACAGCCCAAGTCAGCACAGGGCTGCAGCTACGAGGGTGGAGACGGAAGAGAAAAAGAAAGAGCAGACATGACAGGGGGATGAAATGCTGGTGTCCACACCTCACCCTCGGTGGTCAGTGTCCTGCCAGGCATCTCCTTTCTCATGGGTTTTGCCATCTCTCCAGCCTGTGTCAGCCCTTCTCGCGTGGGATCTGAGGGTCGTGAAGCCAGACTGATCTCATACACACACCCCAGATCCCATCCAGCTGGATGACTCTCGTCCCTTTTCCTGGCCCCTTCCAGTTCTGGGCTGCCTCTCAGAAAAGAACCAGAGCCTACACCATAGTCTTGTTTATTATTATTAAACAAGGCTGCTGGGATTCTCCTATTATTTGCATCAACATCCCGGAAGCAGCCAGGCAGTTTGGGGCCTGGAGATGAACCAGGGGTTGGAAATACACACCTGCGAATCGAGGGGGTGGCACAGTGGCCCCAGCCCATGGACAGAGTGCGGAGGAAACGGACATCTGAGGGGAGAGGAGCCCGGCGTGGAGACCTGGAAGCAGTCAGAGAGGTGAGGGAGCCAGAGAGCTGTTGCCAGGCTGAGGGTATTCATCACAGAGACAGCTTGCTTTGTGCCAGGTACTGTTCTGGGCACTTTCGAGTGTATTAACTCATTTCATCCTTAGGAGGTTAGTGTTGTTTGCCCCACTTTACAGATGAGGGCGTTGAGGCACAGATAGGCTGAGTATCCTGCCTGAGGTCACAGAGGGAGGCTGGGGCACTGGGCACCACGCTCGGGCAGTCTGATTTCAGGACCAGCCTCTCCTGAGGCCTTGCCGGTCCACAGGGCTCTCCCGGGGAGACCGGGGAGGAAGGATCCAGCTGACGGGGAAGCAGAGAAGCTTCTTCTTTCCTTCCAATCCCAGACCCGTCGTCTCACCAGCGCCTAGCCGTTTCCTCATATCCTTATTCTTTTGAAAACCCCATTTTTTTTTTTTACTATTTCTGCACTACATCCCTTTCTGGGGGCAGTGGGGGGATGGGGCTGGGGGATGGGATAGCCTAGAACCAAAAAGTTAAAAGAAATAGATAAAACACACACACACACACACACAAACACACACACACAAGTTAATTTCAACAATGTTATCCCACTCCTTTGAACATGTCACCAAGCAGTACCTTTTGTCAATCCTACGAAGCCCAGCTTATCAAACTCATTTTTGCTGCTCAGGGAGCAACCAAAGAGAAGCAAAGAACCATGCCCCAGGCTGCACAGCTGGAAGGTAGCAGAGGTGGGACTTGAACTCAAGGCTTTCTAACTCCAGAGCCCATCCTCTTGCTCATAATAGAGAACATTTCCCATTTGCCCTATGTTCTCTTCTAAGTGCTTTAGTATGTATTATATCATTTATACGTCACCAGTAGCTTATAAGAGTGTCCTTTTGTTACCTTACAGATGAGGAAGCTGAGGTATCACTTGCCCAAGGTCACCCTGCTAGGAAGTAGGAGAGCTGGACTCGAGCCCAGTCTAATAACCACCACGTTGCCCTGCTCCCCCAACCCCTGAACCACCAGGCCATGTGCCTCTCTCTGACAACTGTGTCACATGTCACAGGGAGGCCGAGAGCCCGAGGAGGCCCCCGAGGGCAATGGCAGTGGGTTGAGGACCCAGCGGGAGAGGAACCTCTTGAAGCCATTTGACAATAAAGGAAAGGAAGGGGGAAGAGGCGGTGTTTCCAGGCCGAGGGGGTGGTGAGCATGTTCACAGGTTAGACGGAAGTTACACTGTCAAGGTGAGGATGCAGAAGAGGAGATGGTTGAGGAGAGGGACCAGACCAGGGTGGGATGAAGGCAGGACCACCCAGAGGCCCTTGGCAGCTAGGAGAAGCCTTGAAGGTCCCATCTAGGAGCTTCTCCATGCCTGGGAAGTCCAGGTCCTGGCAGGGAGCTGAAGGCACATTCACAGGGGTGTGGAGTGATGGAGGAGAGTTTCCTGAAGGGACTCCATAGGGAGTGGGCAGGGCTCAGAGAAACCACAAAGGATAGTGCAGGGCCCAGAGCTAGTATGAGTGAGGACTGTTCCCACCCCAGAGCTGTGGGGTGAGGGGCAGGGGCATTTCCTGGGACCCGGAGACCCCGAGGGCTGGGTAGAGTCCTCTGAGGGAAGCTGTGTGGCCCCAGAGAATGGAAGCCAGGGGAGTAAGTACCCCAAGCTCTCTCCTCCCTGCTCTGATCTCTAACCCCCCATTGGCCAAACCCAACAAGAAACCAGAGACAAGGAGCCCATCAGCCCATGGATGTAGCTGCACAGGTGGGCCTGCTGGGCAGAGGGCGCCGTGTAAAGGGATGGAGGAGGGTCGGGAGAAGCAGACGGAGAATGCCGGCAGGTGCAGGAGGTGAAGACCTAGGAGGCTGTTGTCAAAGTAGAATGAAAAGCCTGAGAGCAGGGACCTGCTGGCTGGGGGGCCCAAAGGGCACTGGGCCAGCCTCAGGACAGAAGTGTGAGGGTGGAAGGAGGGTTTGGGGGCCGGGATGGACTTGAAGGAGCTGGTGAGCTTGAGCAGGGCCCAGGCTGGGTGAGCATAGGGCATTACCCATAGGGAGCAAACAGGGAGCAAAGGCTACGTGACTCAAGGAGAGGACGAGACAGAGGATAAGGAAGGCCGGGAGTGGGAGGTTATGGTCTGAGATGGGGCTTCCCAGTGCCAGGTGATGCAAGGTTGAAACCTAGCTCCAAAGGACGGTTCCAGGTACACGTCGAACCTCAGCGACAATGTCAGCGAACCTCAGGGCAACGTCATAACTAAGTCAGCTTCCCGAGGAGGCTTCCTTAAAGCACAGGGGTCATCAGAGCAGATGGTCATTGTTAATAGAAGTTTAAACGTCTCAATATTTTATGGACTCACTATATACTTTTTAAAGACATTTTCAATGCAGGAGCCTTAAAAAATGCACTTGTTTTGTATATTAGGTCCTGCCTGTCTCCTCTCTCATTATTAAATCACTCTCTACTCTGAAAATCACAGGGTACAAATCAAAGGTACAAGTTTTGGAATTAGACTTGGGTTCAAACCCTGACATTGCCCTGTGCCAGCATCCTGATGTTGAGTGAGTCCCTTCATCTTAGCCATTTTTTAAATCGTGGTAAAATACCTATAAAGTTTACCGTCTTAACCACTTTTAAGTGTACAGATCAGTAGTTGTAAGTTATTCACATTGTTGTGCAACCAGCCTCAGAATTTTTCATCTTGCAAAACTGAAACTGTACCCATTAAACAACAATTCCCCGTTTCCCCT